>NC_041382.1:204318087-204318626 GCF_002162155.2 Triticum dicoccoides
AGCGTCCATCGCCGCCGCCTGGAGCACCCCGCCCCCCTGACGACGCCCGCCGCCGCCGGACCTCCACCCCGTCGGACGCCGCCCCCTGCCTCCTCCCAGGCTCCCCCACTCGACTGGATCGGGGAGGTCCCGCGCCGCCCCGACGCGCCTCGACTGCGGCGCCCATCCCCTGCGCCTTCGCCCGTTGTCGCCGGCCCGCTTCCTCTCCGCGCTCGTCCCCGTCGCCCCCCTCGACCACCGCTGCCCCGTGCCCTACGCTCCCTTGGTGAGGACCCCGTCCTCCTTCTCCCCGTCCCCTCTCGCCGGCGCTCGCCTCGCCCGTGCTGCGTTCGGCCGGCGTGCCCCGCATGGACCAAGCCCTGCTTTGCCCTTCACCGCACGCGCTGGCTGCGTCCCGCGCGACGCGCGCGCTCGCGTTGGCCGCTCCCCTGCTCCCCGCGTCACGAGCTCCCGCCCCTGCCCTTGCTGTCCGCCACCGCCGACGCTGGCCCCCCTGGCCTCGCCTCCGGTCGCCCCCGCGCTCTCCTGGCCTCGCCCGT
>NC_041382.1:204319466-204384252 GCF_002162155.2 Triticum dicoccoides
TCGCCTCTGGTCGCCCCCGCGCTCTCCTGGCCTCGCCCGTGCCTCGCCGCGCGAGCACGCGCTTGGCCGCCCGCGACCCCCCCTGGTGCTGCGTCCCCGCCCGGTGCCGCGCCGGATCTGGCCGCCCTTGGGTGTGCGCCCGTTCGGGCTGGGCGCCAGCGCCCGCACGCCCGCGCGCCCGTTATGCCCCCTGGGTCACTGACCGGGTGGCCCCACGGCCCAAAACGTTTTATTTAAAAAAAGGAATTAGGAATTTAAAAATATATATATATAGATAAATAATAAAAATAATTAAAATAAATAATAATAATTAAATTAATTAATTAATTAAGGAATTAATTAAGTTGATTAATCATAATTAGATTAACCTAATTAACTAATTAGTTTAATTAAATAGTAGTTAGATTAGTTAAACAGTGATTAGCCTAAACAGTCTATGACCAGTGGGTCCCACACGTCAGATTGACCAGTCAACACCCCTGTTGACTGCTGACGCCATGCTGACGTCATGCTGACGTCATCAAGCACTATTCTGGATAATGTTAATTTAAATAATTAACTAAAATCAGAAAATGATTTAAATCTTTAGAAAATCATATCTTTTAATCCGTAACTCGGATGAAAATACTTTCTACATGAAAGTTGCTCAGAACGACGAGACGAATCCGGATACGCGTCCGTTCGTCCTCCACACACCCCTAACCTATCGAACTCGCAACTTTCTCCTCCGGCTCCTCTGCCCGAAAACGCGAAACCCCGGGAATACTTTCCCGGATGTTTCCCCCCTTCGTCGGTATCACCTACTACCGCTATTGGGCACACCTAGCATCGTTACTTGTCATGTCATGCATCGATATGCATTTGTTTGCATTGTATTCATTGTTTCTGCCCTCTCTTCTCTCCGGTAGACTACGAGACCGACGCTGCTGCTGCCCAGTTCGACTACGGAGTTGACGACCCCTCTCTCTTGCCAGAGCAACCAGGCAAGCCCCCCCTTTGATCACCAGATATCGCCTACTCTTCTCTATACTGCTTGCATTAGAGTAGTGTAGCATGTTACTGCTTTCCGTTAATCCTATTCTGATGCATAGCCTGTCATTGCTGCTACAGTCATTGATACCTTACCCGCAATCCTAAATGCTTAGTATAGGATGCTAGTTTATCATCATTGGCCCTACATTCTTGTCAGTCTGCCTTGCTATACTATCGGGCCATGATCACTTGGGAGGTGATCACGGGTATATACTATACATACATACATACTATACAGATGGTGACTAAAGTCGGGTCAGCTCATTGAGTACCCGCAAGTGATTCTGACGAGGGGGCTGAAAGGACAGGTGGCTCCATCCCGGTAGAGGTGGGCCTGGGTTCCCGACGGCCCTCGACTGTTACTTTGTGGCGGAGCGACAGGGCAGGTTGAGACCACCTAGGAGAGAGGTGGGCCTGGCCCTGTTCGGCGTTCGCGGATACTTAACACGCTTAACGAGATCTTGGTATTTGATCTGAGTCGGCTATGAGCCCATACGCACTAACCATCTACGCGGGAGTAGTTATGGGTATCCCGGCGTCGTGGTATCAGCCGAAGCACTTCAGACGTCAGCGACGGAGCGGCGCGCGCCGGATTGGAACGTAAGCCTGCTCTTGTATTAAGGGGGCTAGTTCTGCTTCCGGCCGCCCTCGCAACGTGCAGGTGTGCTATGGGCGATGGGCCTAGACCCCTGTGCGCTTAGGTTTAGACCGGCGTGCTGGCCTCTCTGTTTTGCCTAGGTGGGGCTGCGACGTGTTGATCTTCCGAGGCCGGGCATGACCCAGGAAAGTGTGTCCGGCCAAATGGGATCGAGCGTGTTGGGTTATGTGGTGCACCCCTGCAGGGAAGTTAATCTATTCGAATAGCCGTGATCTTCGGTAACAGGACGACTTGGAGTTGTACCTTGACCTTATGACAACTAGAACCGGATACTTAATAAAACACACCCTTCCAAGTGCCAGATACAACCCGGTGATCGCTTTTCCGCAGGGCGACGAGGAGAGGATTGCCGGGTAGGATTATGCTATGCGATGCTACTGGAGATGCTACTTGGAGATGCTATTTGGAGATGCTACTTGGAGGTGCTACTTGGAGGACTTCAATCTACCCTCTTCTACATGCTGCAAGACGGAGGCTGCCAGAAGCGTAGTCTTCGACAGGATTAGCTATCCCCCTCTTATTCTGGCATTCTGCAGTTCAGTCCACTGATATGGCCCTTTACACATATACCCATGCATATGTAGTGTAGTTCCTTGCTTGCGAGTACTTTGGATGAGTACTCACGGTTGCTTTCTCCCCCCTTTTTTCCCTTTTCCTTTCTTTCTGGTTGTCGCAACCAGATGCTGGAGTCCAGGAGCCAGACGCCACCGTCGACGACGACCCCTACTACACCGGAGGTGCCTACTACTACGTGCTGCCCGCTGATGACGACCTGGAGTAGTTTAGGAGGATCCCAGGTAGGAGGCCTGCGCCTCTTTCGATATGTATCCCAGTTTGTGCTAGCCTTCTTAAGGCAAACTTGTTTAACTTATGTCTGTACTCAGATATTGTTGCTTCCGCTGAGTCGTCTATGATCGAGCACTTGTATTCGAGCCCTCGAGGCCCCTGGCTTGTATTATAATGCTTGTATGACTTATTTATGTTTTAGAGTTGTGCTGTGATATCTTCCCATGAGTCCCTGATCTTGATCGTACACATTTGCGTGCATGATTAGTGTACGATTGAATCGGGGGCGTCACACGGAGTGTTCCGGAACAGGCCCTTCATCTCCTCAATGTCCAGATTGGCAACTCTAGAAGTAGAGGAGGTAATGCTATCAAAGACTCTAGAGCTCCTTTCAGGCCAGATTTTCCTCATGCCCGCAATAGAAACTGCCACAATTTACTTTCTATGTCAAAAACAGAGGACCACCATGCACAGACCAAGTCAAGAGGAGAAGAGATCAAAGACCCGATGGCCCTAAAACCCAGAAGCCTAAACCAAACCTCGTGAGAAAAAGGACAACAATGAGCAACTGAGCTCTAGTCTCATGGCTTGGCCGCAAAGAGTAGACTCTCTTTGCCAACCCGTCTGCAGGGCAAAATCTGTCATGCATGACCAACCTTTTTGTTCTGCAAATTTTGATATATTATATGTATTTTTCTGAATTAGGATGATTTAGTTATGATTTTTTCAAGTTTGAAAATTGCCCTATAGTGTCGTCATGCAAACTATAGTGCCGGTTTGTGTCTCCAACCGGTACTACCGGTCAGACCCCTTTAGTACCGGTTCGTGGCACAAACCGGTACTAAAGGTTAGCCCTTTAGTACCGGTTTGTGACACGAACCGGTACTAAAGGTGATCATGGGGCCCCGGCCTGACGCCAGCCTGCCACCACCCCTTTAGTACCGGTTCGTGCCACGAACCGGTACTAAAGGTTCAACACGAACCGGCATTAATGCAAATCCGTTCGAACCGGCACTAATGGTACCATTAGTACCAGGCCAAAATCAAACCGGCACTAATGTGCTTCACGTTTGACCCTTTTTCTACTAGTGGCATAGGCTGGATACACCTTCAAAGGAACCCGATCTTGTAACACTGATCTCCAGTATGGGAAGAAACTTCTCTTTGTATATGTGGGATCCCATCCGCCTGCTTTCTTTCTCATAGCCTGTCACATAGTTCATTAGAGGTACATCATAAAAAATAAATAGAAACATCCATACTTCCAGCCAGCACCTCTCGCTTGAGTACTCCCTCTGTAAACTAATATAAGAGTGTTTAGATCACTATTTTAGTGATCTAAACGCTCTTATATTAGTTTACGGAGGGAGTATTATGTTGACCAATACACGACATTGGTGTTTCATTAGATATGAATGATGTTACTGCAGTGTAGTAATTAAGTAGCATGCTTAAGCAACATAACAAGATGTTGAACGAGCACAATGCATGGCACAAACCCGCAACTGAAGCATGCTTTGTTACTGCCTCCAACAATCATATTACACTGCATCTCTTTTGGTCTATGGAGGTGCTGACAACAATTGAAACAACAAAACCTTGTAACGCAAGCAAGTTGGTGTACACTGAAGATAAAACCAAACATGAGGCACCAACAAGGAGAGAAGGAAAAGTAAGGGGATCTAAAGCTAGCATGGTTCAGGCATGCAAATCCACATGTTCCTATCCAAGGTTCATATATGACAACAACAAACATATTGTTTCAGTAGACTTAAGTACCCTATAATATTACAGGGTTAAACAAAATAACTAATGTAATGGAATAAGTCATCAATCAAATTATGTAAATGAAGGTAACACAAACTTTGGGAGCAGGGTCTGGGATAATTATGTCATTTGCCATGGACTTGGCGATCTTAATATCCCTTTCTAGCATAAGTTGAAAGAGAGAATGTCAGGAGTCAGCACTGGAAAAGAAAAAATAAGGCGAGAGGAATATCACACAGATGGATAGTTATCATTCCTCCTCAACCTTTTCCAAATCAAAATCCTCAGTGATTTCAAAACAAGGGACAGGGGGCTTCGGATAATCATTTCCTACTGTAATTGCTTTATCCTTACCATTAACGTTATATTTGCTCAGGGCAAGTAACTCGCTTTTCCGCGGTGCATCAAATTTCAATTCCATCCTTTTTTTTGTTTTCTTGAAACAAGGAAGTTTAATCTCGAATTATGTTCCAAACAAGATTACTATACGGGGGCCACTGAAATAAATCCAGGATGACCCTGAGATTAAATGAGTCCTATCTAAAATGGGTCGTGGATCACTGAAACATGAAAATATGCAGCAAATAGAAAACGATGTATTAACTGTGTGAATCCTGAAATGCAACAATGCTAAATGCGAAATGAAGGGACGCACAAGTTTCTGAAATACAAGTTGGGCCGGGTGCTAGAAACTCTGGTGAATAGACATTATGGGAATCCAGAAACAAAAAGCTAAATTTGATGTTTCAGTTCAACAAGTATAAACGATAGTCTTCACTGGTTAATGACCCCCATTAATAACTGAATTGCCCTTGCTTGATGCCACCTGAAGCACAACGAGACATCTTCACTTGCAAGTAAACAAAAAACAGTAGTCGCATTTTGAGTGTCATATTTACTTCATATAAAAATATGTGATGAATCAGTGTTCTTGTATACAACTCGCAGAGTACATTCTCACAAATTAAGTTTTCAGTCCAATGTTTAGAGTAGAGTACCATCGGAGAAAGTTTATACTCAGATTGGAAACTAGATCAATCAAGAAGGAATCGACAGTGATAAAAATTCATCTAGGGCTTTAGAATCAGCTTTAGTCAACAGTAAACGCATCAGAGAAGGCCCGACTAACAATTTCATCAGTACTCTAGGGCAAGATTCGGCACACACACAAAAACACATACATAACAGATCAGACATCAAACGAGAAGCAAGAGCTGTACGGCGGGAAGAGCGGTACCTCGTTGGTGGCTCGCCGCGGATGTGGAAGGAGGCGACGATGCGTACGTCGGCCACTCGCCACGCGCCGGCACACTGTATCTGACGGCTGGGAATGGAAGAGCTTTTTTTTAGAGTCAGGGAGAAGACCACGTGCGGTCAGAAAGGCCCATTGAAATGAGAAACCTGGCCAGACAGGCCAGCGCGCCACGGCCCAGGTACGCCTAATACACGGGCCGTCACTCGTGCCGCACTCCTGGCCCAGGCACGGCACAACAAGGAAACGGGTCAGCCCACTGGCACGTTTAGCCCACCAGCCGGCCTGATTTTAGGCTACTCATCATGATAAGTCTTTACCAGTGACAAGCGCCACATATACTTCTCGCAAAAAAAAAAGACAAGCACGTATGCTGCCCAATGGTATAACACTTTAGATTTTAGGGTTTGAGCTATGGTTAAGGTCCAATTTTTTCTACATCGATACCGAAGGCTCCAAACCTTTTTCTAAATTTAACTTCCAACATTACGAAATTATGCATTTCTCGCAATTCATTTGTTAATTTTTAGGCAGTAAATGATTATTAGGGTATTTAATGGATATAATTTAAATTTGAACAACTAGTATATTAAAACAATGCCTACAATTTGGAAGAAAATCATATTTAAATTCTAAAGTACCTTGCATGGTAGGTGTTATCTAAGATATGTATGGAAAACTAAAAAGTTTGTAGTTGGAAAAGTCTTATATTACTTTACTGTGCTGAGGACCATGTTGGAATTGCTCTAATTATGTATACATACGATTGACTCGTTGGTTTGGCGACTTCAAAATAGTACACCTTGTTAAAAATTGTTTTTTTATGAACGGGCAACCTAAAATGCCCTTCATTTTCATTAATATTTGAAAGCAGCATGATTTACAAGAATAGGAATTGAATGAACTCGAATACCGACCACCAAAAACTGCTCCTCCCCTACCTGCCTTGAGTCTCGGCATTTCCCACAATTTCGTGCCTGTTCGGCAACGGACCGCTGCAGCTACTCCGCTCCGCTCGGCGCAGGAATGCGAAGCGGCAGAATGGCAGCTCCACCAAAATGAACTGCGTTCCGCTCCGCTCCGCCACTTCAGCTCCACGGAGTTGGGAGCCGGAGTGTTCCGGAACAGGCCCTTCATCTCCTCAATGTCCAGATCGGCAACTCTGGAAGCAGAGGAGGTAATGCTATCAAAGACTCTAGAGCTCCTTTCAGGCCAGATTTTCCTCATGCCCGCAATAGAAATTGCCACAATTTACTTTCTATGTCAAAAACAGAGGACCACCATGCACAGACCAAGTCAAGAGGAGAAGAGATCAAAGACCCGATGGCCCTAAAACCCAGAAGCCTAAACCAAACCTTGTGAGAAAAAGGAAAACAATGAGCAACTGAGCTCTAGTCTCATGGCTTGGCAGCAAAGAGTAGACTCTCTTTGCCAGCCCGTCTGCAGGGCAAAATCTGTCATGCATGACCAACCTTTTTGTTCTGCAAATATCGATATATTATATGTATTTTTCTGAATTAGGATGATTTAGTTATGATTTTTTCAAGTTTGAAAATTGCACTATAGTGCCATCATGCAAACTATAATGCCGGTTTGTGTCTCCAACCGGTACTATAGGTCAGACCCCTTTAGTACCGGTTCGTGGCACAAACCGGTACTAAAGGTTAGCCCTTTAGTACTAGTTTGTGACACGAACCGGTACTAAAGGTGATCGTGGGGCCCCGGCCTGACGCCAGCCTGCCACCACCCCTTTAGTACCGGTTCGTGCCACGAACCGGTACTAAAGGTTCAACACGAACCGGCATTAATGCAAATCCGTTCGAACCGGCACTAATGGTACCATTAGTACCGGGCCAAAATCAAATCGGCACTAATGTGCTTCACGTTTGACCCTTTTTCTACTAGTGGCATAGGCTGGATACACCTTCAAAGGAACCCGATCTTGTAACACTGATCTCCAGTATGGGAAGAAACTTCTCTTTGTATATGTGGGATCCCATCCTCCGCCTGCTTTCTTTCTCACAGCCTGTCACATAGTTCATTAGAGGTACATCATAAAAAATAAATAGAAACATCAATACTTCCAGCCAGCACCTCTCGCTTGAGTACTCCCTCTGTAAACTAATATAAGAGTGTTTAGATCACTATTTTAGTGATCTAAACGCTCTTATATTAGTTTACGAAGGGAGTATTATGTTGACCAATACACAACATTGGTGTTTCATTAGATATGAATGATGTTACTGCAGTGTAGTAATTAAGTAGCATGCTTAAGAAACATAACAAGCTTTTGAACCAGCACAATGCATGGCACAAACTCGCAACTGAAGCATGATTTGTTACTGCCTCCAACAATCATATTACACTACATCTCTTTTGGTCTATGGAGGTGCTGACAACAATCGAAACAACAAAACCTTGTAACGCAAGCAAGTTGGTGTACACTGAAGATAAAACCAAACATGGGGCACCAACAAGGAGAGAAGGAAAAGTAAGGGGATCTAAAGCTAGCATGGTTCAGGCATGCGAATCTACATGTTCCTATCCAAGGTTCATATATGACAACAACAAACATATTGTTTCAGTAGACTTAAGTACCCTATAATATTACAGGGTTAAACAAAATAACTAATGTAATGGAATGAGTCATCAACCAAATGTAATGGAATGAGTCATCAACCAAATTATGTAAATGAAGGTAACACAAACTTTGGGAGCAGGGTCTGGGATGATTATGTCATTTGCCATGGACTTGGCGATCTTAATATCCCTTTCTAGCATAAGCTGGAAGAGAGAATGTCAGGAGTCAGCACTGGAAAAGAAAAAATAAGGCGAGAGGAATATCACACAGATGGATAGTTATCATACCTCCTCAACCATTTCCAAATCAAAATCCTCAGTGATTTCAAAACAAGGGACAGGGGGATTCGGATAATCATTTCTTACTGTAATTGCTTTATCCTTACCATTAACGTTATATTTGCTCAGGGCAAGTAACTCGCTTTTCCGCGGTGCATCAAATTTCAAATTCCATCCTTTTTTTTGTTTTCCTGAAACAAGGAAGTTTAATCTCGAATTATGTTCCAAACAAGATTACTATACGAGGGCCACTGAAATAAATCCAGGATGACCCTGAGATAAAATGAGTCCTATCTAAAATGGGTCGTGGATCACTGAAACATGAACATATGCAACAAATAGAAAACGATGTATTAACTCTGTGAATCCTGAAATGCAACAATGCTAAATGCGAAATGAAGGGATGCACAAGTTCCTGAAATACAAGTTGGGCCGGGTGCTAGAAACTCTGGTGAATAGACATTATGGGAATCCAGAAACCAAAAGCTAAATTTGATGTTTCAGTTCAACAAGTATAAACGATAGTCATCACTGGTTAATGACTCCCATGAATAACTGAATTGCCCTTGCTTGATGCCACCTGAAGCACAACGAGACATCTTCACTTGCAAGTAAACAAAAAATAGTAGTCGCATTTTGAGTGTCATATTTACTTCATATAAAAATATGTGATGAATCAGTGTTCTTGTATACAACTCGCAGAGTACATTCTCACAGATTAAGTTTTCAGTCCAATGTTTAGAGTAGAGAACCGTCGGAGAATGTTTATACTCAGATTGGAAACTAGATCAATCAAGAAGGACGCGACAGTGATAAAAATTCATCTAGGGCTTTAGAATCAGCTTTAGTCAACAGTAAACGCATCAGAGAAGGTCCGACTAACAATTTCATCAGAACTCTAGGGAAAGATTCGGCACACACACAGAAACACATACATAACAGATTAGACATCAAACGAGAAGCAAGAGCTATGCGGTGGGAAGAGCGGTACCTCATTGGCGGCTCGTCGCGGATGTGGAAGGAGGCGACGGCGCGTACGTCGGCCACTCGCCACGCGCCGGCACACTGTATCTGACGGCTGGGAATGGAAGAGCTTTTTTTTAGAGACAGGGAGAAGGCCACGTGTGATCAGAAAGGCCCATTGAAATGAGAAACCTGGCCAGACAGGCCGGCGCGCCACGGCCCA
The DNA here is from genome assembly GCF_002162155.2 of Triticum dicoccoides. Taxonomy (NCBI): domain Eukaryota; kingdom Viridiplantae; phylum Streptophyta; class Magnoliopsida; order Poales; family Poaceae; genus Triticum; species Triticum dicoccoides. The sequence continues at coordinate 204,329,007 of NC_041382.1, forward strand.
GGTACGCCTAATACACGGGCCGTCAGTCGTGCCGCACTCCTGGCCCAGGCACGGCACAACAAGGAAATGGGTCAGCCCACTGGCACGTTTAGCCCACCAGCCGGCCTGATTTTAGGCTACTCATCATGATAAGTCTTTACCAGTGACAAGCGCCACATATACTTCTCGCAAAAAAAAAGACAAGCACGTATGCTGCCCAATGGTATAACACTTTAGATTTTAGGGTTTGAGCTATGGTTAAGGTCCAATTTTTTCTACATCGATACCGAAGGCTCCAAACCTTTTTCTAAATTTAACTTCCAACATTACGAAATTATGCATTTCTCGCAATTCATTTGTTAATTTTTAGGTAGTAAATGATTATTAGGGTATTTAATGGATATAATTTAAATTTGAACAACTAGTATATTAAAACAATGCCTACAATTTGGAAGAAAATCATATTTAAATTCTAAAGTACCTTGCATGGTAGGTGTTATCTAAGATATGTATGGAAAACTAAAAAGTTTGTAGTTGGAAAAGTCTTATATTACTTTACTGTGCTGAGGACCATGTTGGAATTGCTCTAATTATGTATACATACGATTGACTCGTTGGTTTGGCGACTTCAAAATAGTACACCTTGTTAAAAATTGTTTTTTTATGAACGGGCAACCTAAAATGCCCTTCATTTTCATTAATATTTGAAAGCAGCATGATTTACAAGAATAGGAATTGAATGAACTCGAATACCGACCACCAAAAACTGCTCCTCCCCTACCTGCCTTGAGTCTCGGCATTTCCCACAATTTCGTGCATGTTAGGCAACGGACCGCTCCAGCTACTCCGCTCCGCTCAGCGCTGGAATGCGAAGCGGCAGAATGGCAGCTCCACCAAAATGAACTGCGCTCCGCTCCGCTCCGCCACTTCAGCTCCACGGAGTTGGGAGCCGGAGTGTTCCGGAACAGGCCCTTCATCTCCTCAATGTCCAGATCGGCAACTCTAGAAGCAAAGGAGGTAATGCTATCAAAGACACTAGAGCTCCTTTCAGGCCAGATTTTCCTCATGCCCGCAATAGAAACTGCCACAATTTACTTTCTATGTCAAAAACAGAGGACCACCATGCATAGACCAAGTCAAGAGGAGAAGAGATCAAAGACCCGATGGCCCTAAAACCCAGAATCCTAAACCAAACCTCGTGAGAAAAAGGACAACAATGAGCAACTGAGCTCTAGTCTCATGGCTTGGCCGAAAAGAGTAGACTCTCTTTGCCAGCCTGTCTGCAGGGCAAAATCTGTCATGCATGACCAACCTTTTTGTTCTGCAAATTTTGATATATATTATATGTATTTTTCTGAATTAGGATGATTTAGTTATGATTTTTTCAAGTTTAAAAATTGCCCTATAGTGCCGTCATGCAAATTATAGTGCCGGTTTGTGTCTCCAACTGGTACTATAGGACAGACCCCTTTAGTACCGGTTTGTGGCACAAACCGGTACTAAAGGTTAGCCCTTTAGTACCAGTTTGTGACACGAACCGGTACTAAAGGTGATCGTGGGGCCCCGGCCTGACGCCAGCCTGCCACCACCCCTTTAGTACCGGTTCGTGCCATGAACCGGTACTAAAGGTTCAACACGAACCGGCATTAATGCCAATCCGTTCGAACCGGCACTAATGGTACCATTAGTACCGGGCCAAAATCAAACCGGCACTAATGTGCTTCACATTTGACCCTTTTTCTACTAGTGGCATAGGATGGATACACCTTCAAAGGAACCCGATCTTGTAACACTGATCTCCAGTATGGGAAGAAACTTCTCTTTGTATATGTGGGATCCCATCCTCCGCCTGCTTTCTTTCTCACAGCCTGTCACATAGTTCATTAGAGGTACATCATAAAAAATAAATAGAAACATCCATACTTCCAGCCAGCACCTCTTGCTTGAGTAGTATTATGTTGACCAATACACAACATTGGTGTTTCATTAGATATGAATGATGTTACTGCAGTGTAGTAATTAAGTAGCATGCTTAAGCAACATAACAAGCTGTTGAACCAGCACAATGCATGGCACAAACTCGCAACTGAAGCATGCTTTGTTACTACCTCCAACAATCATATTACACTGCATCTCTTTTGGTCTATGGAGGTGCTGACAACAATTGAAACAACAAAACCTTGTAACGCAAGCAAGTTGGTGTACACTGAAGATAAAACCAAACATGAGGCACCAACAAGGAGAGAAGGAAAAGTAAGGGGATCTAAAGCTAGCATGGTTCAGGCATGCGAATCCACATGTTCCTATCCAAGGTTCATATATGACAACAACAAACATATTGTTTCAGTAGACTTAAGTACCCTATAATATTACATGGTTAAACAAAATAACTAATGTAATGGAATGAGTCATCAATCAAATTATGTAAATGAAGGTAACACGAACTTTGGGAGCAGGGTCTGGGATGATTATGTCATTTGCCATGGACTTGGCGATCTTAATATCCCTTTCTAGCATAAGCTGAAAGAGAGAATGTCAGGAGTCAACTCTGGAAAAGAAAAAATAAGGCGAGAGGAATATGACACAGATGGATAGTTATCATACCTCCTCAACCTTTTCCAAATCAAAATCCTCAGTGATTTCAAAACAAGGGACAGGGGGCTTCGGATAATCATTTCTTACTGTAATTGCTTTATCCTTACCATTAACGTTATATTTGCTCAGGGCAAGTAACTCGCTTTTCCGCGGTGCATCAAATTTCAATTCCATCCTTTTTTTGTTTTCCTGAAACAAGGAAGTTTAATCTCGAATTATGTTCCAAACAAGATTACTATACGGGGGCCACTGAAATAAATCCGGGATGACCCTGAGATAAAATGAGTCCTATCTCAAATGGGTCGTGGATCACTGAAACATGAACATATGCAGCAAATAGAAAACGATGTATTAACTCTGTGAATCCTGAAATGCAACAATGCTAAATGCGAAATGAAGGGACGCACAAGTTTCTGAAATACAAGTTGGGCCGGGTGCTAGAAACTCTGGTGAATAGACATTATGGGAATCCAGAAACCAAAAGCTAAATTTGATGTTTCAGTTCAACAAGTATAAACGATAGTCATCACTGGTTAATGACTCCCATGAATAACTGAATTGCCCTTGCTTGATGCCACCTGAAGCACAAGGAGACATCTTCACTTGCAAGTAAACAAAAAACAGTAGTCACATTTTGAGTGTCATATTTACTTCATATAAAAATATGTGATGAATCAGTGTTCTTGTATACAACTCGCAGAGTACATTCTCACAGATTAAGTTTTCAGTCCAATGTTTAGAGTAGAGAACCGTTGGAGAAAGTTTATACTCAGATTGGAAACAAGATCAATCAAGAAGGACGCGACAGTGATAAAAATTCATCTAGGGCTTTAGAATCAGCTTTAGTCAACAGTAAACGCATCAGAGAAGGTACGACTAACAATTTCATCAGTACTCTAGGGCAAGATTCGGCACACACATAGGAACACATACATAACAGATCAGACATCAAACGAGAAGCAAGAGCTGTGCGGCGGGAAGAGCGGTACCTCGTTGGCGGCTCGCCGCGGATGTGGAAGGAGGCGACGGCGCGTACGTCGGTCACTCGCCACGCGCCGGCACACTGTATCTGACGGCTGGTAATGGAAGAGCTTTTTTTAGAGACAGGGAGAAGGCCATGTGCGATCAGAAAGGCCCATTGAAATGAGAAATCTAGCCAGACAGGTCGGCGTGCCACGGCCCAGGTACGCCTAATACACGGGACGTCACTCGTGCCGCACTCCTGGCCCAGGCACGGCACAACAAGGAAACAGGTCAGTCCACTGGCACGTTTAGCCCACCAGCCGGCCTGATTTTAGGCTACTCATCATGATAAGTCTTTACCAATGACAAGCGCTACATATACTTCTCGCAAAAAAAAAGACAAGCACGCATGCTACCCAATGGTATAACACTTTAGATTTTAGGGTTTGAGCTATGGTTAAGGTCCAATTTTTTCTACATCGATACCGAAGGCTCCAAACCTTTTTCTAAATTTAACTTCCAACATTACGAAATTATGCATTTCTCGCAATTCATTTGTTAATTTTTAGGCAGTAAATGATTATTAGGGTATTTAATGGATATAATTTAAATTTGAACAACTAGTATATTAAAACAATGCCTACAATTTGGAAGAAAATCATATTTAAATTCTAAAGTACCTTGCATGGTAGGTGTTATCTAAGATATGTATGGAAAACTAAAAAGTTTGTAGTTGGAAAAGTCTTATATTACTTTACTGTGTTGAGGACCATGTTGGAATTGCTCTAATTATGTATACATACGATTGACTCGTTGGTTTGGCGACTTCAAAATAGTACACCTTGTTAAAAATTGTTTTTTTATGAACGGGCAACCTAAAATGCCCTTCATTTTCATTAATATTTGAAAGAAGCATGATTTACAGGAATAGGAATTGAATGAACTCGAATACCGACCACCAAAAACTGCTCCTCCCCTACCTGCCTTGAGTCTAGGCATTTCCCAACATTTCGTGCCTGTTCGGCAACGGACCGCTCCAGCTACTCCGCTCCGCTCGGCGCTGGAATGCGAAGCGGCAGAATGGCAGCTCCACCAAAATGAACTGCGCTCCGCTCCGCTCCGCCACTTCAGCTCCACGGAGTTGGGAGCCGGAGTGTTCCGGAACAGGCCCTTCATCTCCTCAATCTCCAGATCGGTAACTCTAGAAGCAGAGGACGTAATGCTATCAAAGACTCTAGAGCTCCTTTCAGGCCAGATTTTCCTCATGCCCGCAATAGAAACTGCCACAATTTACTTTCTATATAAAACACAGAGGACCACCATGCACAGACCAAGTCAAGAGGAGAAGAGATCAAAGACCCGATGGCCCTAAAACCCAGAAGCCTAAACCAAACCTCGTGAGAAAAAGGACAACAATGAGCAACTGAGCTCTAGTCTCATGGCTTGGCCGCAAAGAGTAGACTCTCTTTGCCAGCCCGTCTGCAGGGCAAAATCTGTCATGCATGACCAACCTTTTTGTTCTGCAAATTTTGATATATTATATGTATTTTTCTGAATTAGGATGATTTAGTTATGATTTTTTCAAGTTTGAAAATTGCCCTATAGTGCCGTCATGCAAACTATAGTGCCGGTTTGTGTCTCCAACCGGTACTATAGGTCAGACCCCTTTAGTACCGGTTCGTGGCACAAACCGGTACTAAAGGTTAGCCCTTTAGTACCGGTTTGTGACACGAACCGGTACTAAAGGTGATCGTGGGGCCCCGGCCTGACGCCAGCCTGCCACCACCCCTTTAGTACCGGTTCGTGCCATGAACCGGTACTAAAGGTTCAACACAAACCGGCATTAATGCAAATCCGTTCGAACCGGCACTAATGGTACCATTAGTACCGGGCCAAAATCAAACCGGCACTAATGTGCTTCACGTTTGACCCTTTTTCTACTAGTGGCATAGGCTGGATACACCTTCAAGGAACCCGATCTTGTAACACTGATCTCCAGTATGGGAAGAAACTTCTCTTTGTATATGTGGGATCCCATCCTCCGCCTGCTTTCTTTCTCACAGCCTGTCACATAGTTCATTAGAGGTACATCATAAAAATAAATAGAAACATCCATACTTCCAGCCAGCACCTCTCGCTTGAGTACTCCCTCTGTAAACTAATATGATAGTGTTTAGATCACTATTTTAGTGATCTAAACGCTCTTATATTAGTTTACGGAGGGAGTATTATGTTGACCAATACACAACATTGGTGTTTCATTAGATATGAATGGTGTTACTGCAGTGTAGTAATTAAGTAGCATGCTTAAGCAACATAACAATCTGTTGAACCAGAACAATGCATGGCACAAACTCGCAACTGAAGCATGCTTTGTTACTGCCTCCAACAATCATATTACACTGCATCTCTTTTGGTCTATGGAGGTGCTGACAACAATTGAAACAACAAAACCTTGTAACGCAAGCAAGTTGGTGTACACTGAAGAAAAAACCAAACATGAGGCACCAACAAGGAGAGAAGGAAAAGTAAGGGGATCTAAAGCTAGCATGGTTCAGGCGTGCGAATCCACATGTTCCTATCCAAGGTTCATATATGACAACAACAAACATATTGTTTCAGTAGACTTAAGTACCCTATAATATTACAGGGTTAAACAAAATAACTAATGTAATGGAATGAGTCATCAATCAAATTATGTAAATGAAGGTAACACAAACTTTGGGACCAGGGTCTGGGATGATTATGTCATTTGCCATGGACTTGGCGATCTTAATATCCCTTTCTAGCATAAGCTGAAAGAGAGAATTTCAGGAGTCAGCACTGGAAAAGAAAAAAATAAGGCGAGAGGAATATCACACAGATGGATAGTTATCATACCTCCTCAACCTTTTCCAAATCAAAATCCTCAGTGATTTCAAAACAAGGGACAGGGGGCTTCGGATAATCATTTCTTACTTTAATTGCTTTATCCTTACCATTAACGTTATATTTGCTCAGGGCAAGTAACTCGCTTTTCCGCGGTGCAACAAATTTCAATTCCATCCTTTTTTTGTTTTCCTGAAACAAGGAAGTTTAATCTCGAACTATGTTCCAAACAAGATTACTATACGGGGGCCACTGAAATAAATCCAGGATGACCCTGAGATAAAATGAGTCCTATCTAAAATGGGTCGTGGATCACTGAAACATGAACATATGCAGCAAATAGAAAACGATGTATTAACTCTGTGAATCCTGAAATGCAACAATGCTAAATGCGAAATGAAGGGACGCACAAGTTTCTGAAATACAAGTTGGGCCGGGTGCTAGAAACTCTGGTGAATAGACATTATGGGAATCCAGAAACCAAAAGCTAAATTTGATGTTTCAGTTCAACAAGTATAAACGATAGTCATCACTGGTTAATGACTCCCATGAATAACTGAATTGCCCTTGCTTGATGCCACCTGAAGCACAACGAGACATCTTCACTTGCAAGTAAACAAAAAACAGTAGTCGCATTTTGAGTGTCATATTTACTTCATATAAAAATATGTGATGAATCAGTGTTCTTGTATACAACTCGCAGAGTACATTCTCACAGATTAAGTTTTCAGTCCAATGTTTAGAGTAGAGAACCGTCGGAGAAAGTTTATACTCAGATTGGAAACTAGATCAATCAAGAAGGACGCGACAGTGATAAAAATTCATCTAGGGCTTTAGAATCAGCTTTAGTCAATAGTAAACGCATCAGAGAAGGTCCGACTAACAATTTCATCAGTACTCCAGGGCAAGATTCGGCACACACACAGAAACACATACATAACAGATTAGACATCAAACGAGAAGCAAGAGCTGTGCGGCGGGAAGAGCGGTACCTCGTTGGCGGCTCGCCGCGGATGTGGAAGGAGGCGACGGCGCGTACGTCGGCCACTCGCCACGCGCCGGCACACTGTATCTGACGGCTGGGAATGGAAGAGCTTTTTTTAGAGACAGGGAGAAGGCCACGTGCGATCAGAAAGGCCCATTGAAATGAGAAACCTGGACAGACAGGCCGGCGCGCCACGGCCCAGGTACGCCTAATACACGGGCCATCACTCGTGCCGCACTCCTGGCCCAGGCACGGCACAACAAGGAAACGGGTCAGACCACTGGCACGTTTAGCCCACCAACCGGCCTGATTTTAGGCTACTCATCATGATAAGTCTTTACCAGTGACAAGCGCCACATATATTTCTCGCAAAAAAAAAGACAAGCACGTATGCTGCCCAATGGTATAACACTTTAGATTTTAGGGTTTGAGCTATGGTTAAGGTCCATTTTTTTCTACATCGATACCGAAGGCTCCAAACCTTTTTCTAAATTTAACTTCCAACATTACGAAATTATGCATTTCTCACAATTCATTTGTTAATTTTTAGGCAGAAAATGATTATTAGGGTATTTAATGGATATAATTTAAATTTGAACAACTAGTATATTAAAACAATGCCTACAATTTGGAAGAAAATCATATTTAAATTCTAAAGTACCTTGCATGGTAGGTGTTATCTAAGATATGTATGGAAAACTAAAAAGTTTGTAGTTGGAAAAGTCTTATATTACTTTACTGTGCTAAGGACCATGTTGGAATTGCTCTTATTATGTATACGTACGATTGACTCATTGGTTTGGCGACTTCAAAATAGTACACCTTGTTAAAAATTGTTTTTTTATGAACGGGCAACCTAAAATGCCCTTCATTTTCATTAATATTTGAAAGCAGCATGATTTACAAGAACAAGAATTGAATGAACTCGAATACCGACCACCAAAAACTGCTCCTCCCCTACCTGCCTTGAGTCTAGGCATTTCCCAACATTTCGTGCCTGTTCGGCAACGGACCGCTCCAGCTACTCCGCTCCGCTCGGCGCTGGAATGCGAAGCGGCAGAATGGCAGCTCCACCAAAATGAACTGCGCTCCGCTCCGCTCCGCCACTTCAGCTCCACGGAGTTGGGAGCCGGAGTGTTCCGGAACAGGCCCTTCATCTCCTCAATCTCCAGATCGGTAACTCTAGAAGCAGAGGACGTAATGCTATCAAAGACTCTAGAGCTCCTTTCAGGCCAGATTTTCCTCATGCCCGCAATAGAAACTGCCACAATTTACTTTCTATATAAAACACAGAGGACCACCATGCACAGACCAAGTCAAGAGGAGAAGAGATCAAAGACCCGATGGCCCTAAAACCCAGAAGCCTAAACCAAACCTCGTGAGAAAAAGGACAACAATGAGCAACTGAGCTCTAGTCTCATGGCTTGGCCGCAAAGAGTAGACTCTCTTTGCCAGCCCGTCTGCAGGGCAAAATCTGTCATGCATGACCAACCTTTTTGTTCTGCAAATTTTGATATATTATATGTATTTTTCTGAATTAGGATGATTTAGTTATGATTTTTTCAAGTTTGAAAATTGCCCTATAGTGCCGTCATGCAAACTATAGTGCCGGTTTGTGTCTCCAACCGGTACTATAGGTCAGACCCCTTTAGTACCGGTTTGTGGCACAAACCGGTACTAAAGGTTAGCCCTTTAGTACCGGTTTGTGACATGAACCAGTACTAAAGGTGATCGTGGGGCCCCGGCCTGACGCCAGCCTGCCACCACCCCTTTAGTACCGGTTCGTGCCACGAACCGGTACTAAAGGTTCAACACGAACCGGCATTAATGCAAATCCGTTCGAACTGGCACTAATCGTACCATTAGTACCGGGCCAAAATCAAACCGGCACTAATGTGCTTCACGTTTGACCCTTTTTCTACTAGTGGCATAGGCTGGATACACCTTCAAAGGAACCCGATCTTGTAACACTGATCTCCAGTATGGGAAGAAACTTCTCTTTGTATATGTGGGATCCCATCATCTGCCTGCTTTCTTTCTCACAGCCTGTCACATAGTTCATTAGAGGTACATCATAAAAAATAAATAGGAACATCCATACTTCCAGCCAGCACCTCTCACTTGAGTACTCCCTCTGTAAACTAATATAAGAGTGTTTAGATCACTATTTTAGTGATCTAAACGCTCTTATATTAGTTTACGGAGGGAGTATTATGTTGACCAATACACAACATTGGTGTTTCATTAGATATGAATGATGTTACTGCTGTGTAGTAATTAAGTAGCATGCCTAAGCAACATAACAAGCTGTTGAACCAGCACAATGCATGGCACAAACTCGCAACTGAAGCATGCTTTGTTACTGCCTCCAACAATCATATTACACTGCATCTCTTTTGGTCTATGGAGGTGCTGACAACAATTGAAACAACGAAACCTTGTAACGCAAGCAAGTTGGTGTACACTGAAGATAAAACCAAACATGAGGCACCAACAAGGAGAGAAGGAAATCCAATGTTCACAAATGCTCTATTTCCCATGTGCATTCCTATCCTATTTCGGTGTTTTTCCTCCTATCCCTGCATTTTTAGACATGCAAGCCAAATGAGCCCTTACAGAATTACTTCAGTTACAGGTAGGTGTCGAAGAAAACTTTGTGTGGTTTGTCCTGCTCCTGTAGTGACGTTGTCCACCTCACCTGAGCTGCTGCATCGACAGAAGCATGCACCAAACCAGACATAATGACTCCTGACCATCTTTCGCCGCCTCAAATCTCCTTCCCTGCCACCGGCACCCACCGCAACAGCATCACCATCATCAACTTAGCAGATGAACCTGAGGAGTACACGGGTCCACAAGAGAGGTCGCACTCTTTTGTTTCTGCTTATGTTATGCATTGCTTAATATTACCTGCTACTTTATTGTCCTGTTCACCTCTTAGACTCCAAGTCAGGTCCGAATTGATGTTCAAACTTGAGTTCTAAATTAGTTGTGGGGCACATATCGAGGCAGCAATAAATAATATCTATGTCTAATATCTGGTTCACGTAGGGTATGCCTATGTTGTTCGTCTTGGGTGGGAAACAAATAGTAAAGCAATCATCATCTGTTTTTTATTAAATTAAAGAAATCATCAGCCAACTATCATTATTTTTGGATCCATCCACTTGTTGTTACCATTATTCTAGAGTTCTGCATGCTCTTCTTACATAATCTCACTATATTTTTTTGTATGCATGTCAGATATTGTACACAGTCATGCTGAACATGTAGAAAAAAAGAGGAGAGTTTTGCGCGGCAATACAATGTCAAGCAGACATCGCTCCATGGTGGGTTCAATAGAAACCCCCCTCTCCAGATTGTAATCCAGAGGAAGATATCTGTTCTGAGGCAGATTCAGACGCAGCTGACCACTCCTATTTACCCCCAAGGTGTTTGCTCTAACTTGGCATGATGATGTTAGTCATATCATGCATATGTTGCCTTGCAGTGCCTACTTTCGACATCATATATGTCATCTGCTTAGTTTAGACATGTTCTGTAATGCCACCTATTTAGTTTCAATATCATATATGGGAATTATGCAGTCTCATGTCTTCTAGCCAGCCATAATATATGTGAAATGTGCAATGCCATCCTGTTTAACCAGGCATCATATATTTGAATGATATCTTGCCCATACTTTTCTTCATTACATTTCCATTTGTCGACAATGTTTGTACATTAAACTACTCTTCCTGTGAATCACCCATATGAGTGGGTGATGGAAAAATCTGGAGTGAAAACAAGGCCTTCAGAGCAGACAGTGCTACCTGTCGAAGCAGATCTCTTTCTGGCTCCCGATAGCTCCTCAGAGATGGATTCAGAAACAGATGACCAGTCCAATTCCCCCACTGAGGTGTATGATGTAACTTGGCATGGTTATACGACTCATATCATGCATATGGTGTCTTGCATTGCATAGTTTAGACATCATATACACAATATTCAACACCATGTTCTTAGTTCAGACATCATATATGCGAATGCCTTCTGCTTAGCATATAAATCACATATGTGAATTAAATCATGCGATCCTGATTACTTAGATAACATGTATGTGAATTATGTCATGCGGTCATGTTTAGTTAGTCATCATATCTTTGAATTATGTTATGCTATGCTATCCAGTTTAGATAGACAACATATATGTGAAATTATGTCATGCTATCCCTTTTAGTTAAGGGCCATTCGCATTTCTGTCCCTAACTCGAACCACCTAATCAGATCTACCCCTAATTCGAAAGCCTGCTCAAATTTGCCCCTCTGCCGTTAGGTGCCTTTATAGAAATGCCCTTCTGCGTCCTTACCGTCCGGTCAAACAACTTTGACCATCCTGAAAAAATAGCAAAAAGATGTAAAAATATAAATTTTTGTGAGATCGAAGATACTCATGTGCGTAAGGTGTGTGCAAATTTTCGTGCTATTTGGACATTCCAGGAGCTCGTGGCAAGGAAAAACAGTTAATCTGCATGCTTGTGAACAGTAAAATTGAAATAAAATAGCAAGAAAATTCAAAAAACATGAATTTTTTGGCATCAAAGTGGCTTGGGTGCACAAGGTGCTTGCAAGTTTTTGTGATCAAATGACATGCGAGGAGCTCTAGCAAGAAAAAACAAAATAGTCATTTTTTCCCAAGTTTTTTCCCGAGCCAATTTTTTTTTCTCCACAAGCCCCTCTAATGTCCAAACACAACAAAAATTTGCACGCAGCTTGCAGACCCGAGCCTCTTTGATGGCAAAAAATTTCATATTTTTTGAATTTACTTGCTATTTTTTTGAATTTACTGTTCACATGCTTACATATTTATTGTTTTTCCTATGACACGAGCTCCTGGAATGCCCAAACAGCAAAAAAAATTGGACGCACCTTGCGAACCTGAGTATCTTTGATCCCACAAATTTTTTAGATTTTTAGATTTGTTTTTCTATTCTTTTCAGGACGGTTAAAGCCCTTTGACCGGCTTTGACCTGCTTTGACCAGATGGCAATGACACAGAAGGGAATTTCTGTAAGTGCACCTAACGGCGGAGGGGCAAATTTGAGCAGGCTTTGAAATTAGGGGTAAATCTGAGAGTGGGACCAAATTAGGGGCATAAATATTAATGTCCCTTTAGTTAAACAATATACATGTCAACTATTTCATGCCCTTTTTTCACACTATCTATTGCATCTGTCTTTCATACAATGTCTGTACATTCAACTATGTTTCCTATTTATTAGCCATTTGAATTAGAGCGGGTGATGGCAGTATCTAGCGGAGTAAAAACACAGTGTTCAAATAAAATGGTGCTACATCTTGGTGGAGATAGCACCCCGGTTGTACATGCACGAGAACCAGCCTTACCACACATAACCGAGACTCTCGTAGATTTTACTCCTACTGCAATTGATAGAGAACCAGCTTCACCCAATCTAACCCCAACCCCAGCAGATAGTAACCCAGTTCCTGTTGAAACAACACCATCTCCACCACTGAGCTCCCAAACAAGAGCAGTTAGTAAGGCAGCTACAGTGCCCAAAGCGCCAGTACTGCCACGACGAACCCCAACTCCACCAGTTAGTACACCTATTCCTGTGGAGGAAGCACAACCAGCCATTCATAGTTTAGCATCTATCGCATTTGATGTTGTTAAATCCTATGTGCGTATCTTCCCATCATGGAAATATTATACTGAAGATGAAGAAAAATGCCAGTTGCAGGTGTTTGTCCAGGAGTTATGTGTAAGTAATGTTATTCATCGCAATTACTTTGCTTTGTCCTATACATTCTACCGCCATGATGGTTATAATACAACAATTTTTTTCATTTTTCTCTATAGGGAAGGACCGATTTGGAAACTCAGGATGAGGTAACCTGTGCTAATACATCTACTATCTTCAAGAATGCTTGGCGGCAGTATCGGAATTACCTGAAGAAAATGTACTTCACTCGCAAAGAAACTCATAAAATTCCCTTACGTTCTCCCGAGACACATTTACTAGACGATGACCAGGAACGCCTTGGTCTGTACTGGTCCTGAACCAAGAATGTGGTAAGGTCTATGAGCTCATTTTATTTTAAGTACTATATGCTTGCGTCTTATTGTACTCTGTTCATGTAGAACAAGTGCTTAAACCTAAAGAACAACTATTCTCATTTAAGATTCCATTGCTATCTGATAACCCACAAGTATAGGGGATCGCAACAGCTTTCGAGGGTAGAGTATTCAACCCAAATTTATTGATTCGACACAAGGGGAGCCAAAGAATATTCTCAAGTATTAGCAGCTGAGTTGTCAATTCAACCACACCTGGAAACTTAGTATCTGCAGCAAAGTGTTTAGTAGCACAGTAATATGATAGTGGTGGTAGCGGCAACAAAAGTAAAGACAGCAAAAGTAATGTTTTTGGTATTTTGTAGTGATTGTAACAGTAGCTGCGGGAAAGTAAATAAGCGAGAACCAGTATATGGAAAACTCGTAGGCACCGGATCAGTGATGGATAATTATGCCGGATGTGATTCATCATGTAACAGTCATAACATAGGGTGACACAGAACTAGCTCCAATTCATCAATATAATGTAGGCATGTATTCCATATATAGTCATACGTGCTTATGGAAAAGAACTTGCATGACATCTTTTGTCCTACCCTCTCGTGGCAGCGGGGTCCTATTGGAAACTAAGGGATATTAAGGCCTACTTTTAATAGAGAACCGGAACAAAGCATTAGCACATAGTGAATACATGAACTCCTCAAACTATGGTCATCACCGGGAGTGGTCCCGATTATTATCACTTCGGGGTTGCCGGATGATAACACATAGTAGGTGACTATAGACTTGCAAGATCGGATCAAGAACTCACATATATTCATGAAAACATAATAGGTTCAGATCTGAAATCATGGCACTCGGGCCCTAGTGACAAGGATTAAGCATAGCAAAGTCATAACAACATCAATCTCAGAACATAATGGATACTAGGGATCAAACCCTAACAAAACTAACTCGATTACATGATAAATCTCATCCAACCCATCACCGTCCAGCAAGCCTACGATGGAATTACTCACGCACGGTGGTGAGCATCATGAAATTGGTGATGGAGGATGGTTAATGATGACGATGGCGATGAACCCCCCTCTCCGGAGCCCCAAACGGACTCCAGATTAGCCCTCCCGAGAGGTTTTAGGGCTTGGCGGCAGCTCCGTATCGTAAAACATGATGATTTCTTCTCTTTGATTTTTTTTCTCTCCGAAAGCAAATATATAGAGTTGGAGTTGGCGTCGGAGGGCATCCAGGGGGCCCACGAGGTAGGGGGCGCGCCCTAGGGGGGCGCCCCCCACCCTCGTGAGAAGGGTGTGGGCCCCCTGGTCTTCATCTTGGCAAGGATTTTTTATTATTTTTTCTAAGATGTTCCGTGGTGTTTCAGGTCATTCCAAGAATATTTGTTTTCTGCACATAAAACAACACCATGGCAATTCTGCTGAAAACAGCGTCAGTCCGGGTTAGTTCCATTCAAATCATACAAGTTAGAGTCCAAAACAAGGGCAAAAGTGTTTGGAAAAGTAGATACAACGGAGACGTATCAACTCCCCCAAGCTTAAACCCTTGCTTGTCCTCAAGCAATTCAGTTGACAAACTGAAAGAAAGAAAGAAAAACTTTTACAAACTCTGTTTGCTCTTGTTGTTGTAACTATGTCAGGCCAGCATTCAAGTTTTCAGCATAAATCATAACTAACCACATTTGCAATAATTCTCGGGTCTCATAATTACTCATATCAATATCATGATCAACTAGCAAGCCATAATAATAAATCTCTGATGACAACACTTTCTCAAAACAATCATAATATGATATAACAAGATGGTATCTCGCTAGCCCTTTCTGAGACCGCAAAACATAAATGCAGAGCACCTTTAAAGATCAAGGACTGACTAGACATTGTAATTCATGGTAAAAGAGATCCAATCATAGTCACACCCAACATAGATTAATAGTGATGAATGCATATGACAGATGTGCTCTCCAGCTAGTGCTTTTTAATAAGAGGGTGATGACTCAACATAAAGGTAAATGGATAGGCCCTTTGCAGAGGGAAGCAGGGATTTGTAGAGGTGCTAGAGCTCAGTTTTGAAATAGAGATAAATTGTATTTTGAGCGGTATACTTTCATTGTCAACGTAACAACTAAGAGATGGCGATATCTTCCATGCTAAACACATTATAGGCAGTTCCCAAACAGAATGGTAAAGTTTATACTCCCCCTCCACCAACAAGCATCAATCCATGGCTTGCTCAAAACAATGAGTGCCTCCAACATACATCAGGTCCCAGGGGGAGTTTTGTTTGCAATTAATTTGATTTAGTTTGCATAAAGCATGGGACTGGGCATCCCGGTGACCAGCCATTTATCTCATGAGTGAGGAGCGGAGTCCACTCCTCTTGAGAATAACCCGCCTAACACGGAAGATAAGGATAGCCTTGGTTGATACATGAGCTAATCGAGCATACAAAACAGAATGTTTATTTGAAGGTTTAGAGTTTGGCACATACAAATTTACTTGGAACGGCAGGTAGATACGGCATATAGGAAGGTATGGTGGACTCATATGGAATAACTTTGGGGTTTAAGGGATTGGATGCACAAGCAGTATTCCCGCTTAGTACAAGTGAAGGCTAGCAAAAGACTGGGAAGCGACCAGCTAGAGAGCGACAACAGCCATGTGCATGCATTAAAATTAATAAACATTGGATGCAAGCATGAGTAGGATATAATCCACCATGAACATAAATATCGTGAAGGCTATGTTGATTTTGTTTCAACTACATGCATGAACATGTGCCAAGTCAAGTCACTTAAATCATTCAAAGGAGGATACCACCCCATCATACCACATCATAACCATCTCAATAGCATGTTGGCACACAAGGTAAATCATTATAACTCATAGCTAATCAAGCATGGCACAAGCAACTATGATCTCTAATTGTCATTGCAAACATGTTTATTCATAATAAGCTGAATCAAGAATGAGGGACTCATCATATTTACAAAAACAAAAGAGGTCGAGTTCATACCAGCTTTTCTCATCTCAGTCAGCCCATCATATATCATCATAATTGCCTTTCACTTGCACGACCGAACGGTGTGAATAATAATTATAGTGTACGTGCATTGGACTAAGCTGGAATCTGCGAGCATTCAATAAACAGGAGAAGACAAGGCAATATGGGCTCTTGGTTAAATCAACAATAATGCATATAAGAGCCACTTCAACAATTTAATTATGGTCTTCTCCTACTGCCCCCCAAATAAAAAAAAAGAAATAAAACAATTTACATGGGAAAGCTCCCAACAAGCAAAAGAAGAACGGGAAATATTTTTGGGTTTTCTTTTTAATTATTACTACTACAGCAGAAAAATGAACTACTACTAATTTTTTTGGTTTTTCTTAAGGTTTAACAAACACACAAGAAGAAATCAGGAAAAAGAAAATAAACTAGCATGGATATTACAGTGAAAAAGTATGAGCACCGACATTTAGCAATGAGTGTGTGTGAACATAAATGTAATGTCGGTGAGAAATACATACTCCCCCAAGCTTAGGATTTTGGCCTAAGTTGGTCTATGGCCACGGCTGGCCTGGCGGATATCCATAATAATAGTTGTTGGGGTCGTACTGTGATGAGGAAGAAAAAGGCTCCGATTGCCATTGGCTGGCAATCATCTCCGGATCATCAGAAGGCCATTCACACGCCCAAATATCCGCGATGCGCGGCAAATTATACTTAGGCTTCGGTGCCTTTTCCTTCGAGCTTTGGCTCGATGAGCCCCTCAAAAATCTCCTCATTATTTTTCTGAAATAATCTGAAATTTTTAGTAACTTCAAACAAAAATGAACCAACTTCAATAATATTGATAGCAACTACTCCTACAAGTGCCTAGAGCCTATATCAAGCATTAGAACTACTTGGAACCATATAAATTTGACATGCAAGCTCAAGAACATGGTCACCTATGCAGCACAAATTTGCAAAGAATAAAGCACTAGAACAAAAACTAATTGGACCAATGGAGGAGTCAATACCAAGGAACAATCTCCCCAAGCAGTTTTGCGAGAGGTGCTTTGAGCAAGGAGATCGAAAATCACAGCAAAAGTGGCTGGAACTCGTGCTTGAGTTGGTTTTTCGGGTTTGTGTGAGACAGAGGAAGAAGATGGGTGATGGGATAAGTGGAGGAGGGCCACCATGGGCCCACGAGGTAGGGGGCGCGCCCTAGAGGGGGGGCCACCACCCTCGTGGCCAGGTGGCAGCTCCTCCCACGGTAATTTTTGCACAGTAAATCCTCAAATATTCCCGAAAAAATCATATTAAATTGGCATGTCATTCTGAGGACTTTTATTTTCGGGATATTTTTATATTATGGATAAGTCAGGAAACAGACAGAAAAATACTATTTTTACTTTATTTCTACTAATTAACTGAAAGTATAGAGAGGGTACAGAAGTTTGTGCTTCTAGTTTCATCCATCTCATGCTCATCAAAAAGAATCCACTAACAAGGTTGATCAAGTCTTGTTAACAAACTCATTCCGATAATCATGAAACCGGAGAAATTTCGAATAACACTAAGTTACCTCAATGGGGATATGCACATCCCCAATAATAAGTATATCATATTTCTTCTTGACAGTATGAAGAGGAAATTCAAAACCTCCAAATATAATCGATGGAATTTTTCCAATAGAGTTGATACTATGAACTTGAGGTTGTTTCCTCGAAAAGTGTACCGTATGCTCATTACCATTAACATGAAAAGTGACATTGCCTTTATTGCAATCAATAATAGCCCCTGCAGTATTAAGAAAAGGTCTTCCAAGAATAATAGACATACTATCATCCTCGGGAATATCAAGTATAACAAAGTCCGTTAAAATAGTATCGTTTGCAACCACAACAGGCATATCCTCACAAATACCGACAGGTATAGCAGTTGATTTATCAGCCATTTGCAAAGATATTTCGGTAGGTGTCAACTTATTCAAGTCAAGTCTACGATATAAAGAGAGAGGCATAACACTAACACCGGCTCCAAGATCATATAAAGCAGTTTTAATATAATTTCTTTTAATGGAGCAAGGTATAGTAGGTACTCCGGGATCTCCAAGTTTCTTTGCTTTCCACCCTTAGAAGTATAATTAGCAAGCATGGTGGAAATTTCAGCTTCCGGTATCTTTCTTTTATTAGTAATGATATCCTTCATATATTTAGCATAAGGATTTATTTTAAGCACATCAGTTAATCGCATACGCAAGAAGATAGGCCTAATCATTTTAGCAAAGTGCTCAAAATCCTCATCATCCTTTTCTTGGATGGTTTCGGAGGAAAAGGCATGGGTTTCTGAACCCAAGGTTCCCTTTCTTTACCATGTTTCCTAGCAACAAAGTCTCTTTTATCATAACGTTGATTCTTTGATTGTGGGTTATCAAGATCAACAGCAGGTTCAGTTTCTACATCTTTATCATTACTAGGTTGAGCATCATCATGAACATCATCATTAATATTTTCATTAGGTTCATGTTCAATACCAGATTGTGTTTCAGCATCACACATAGAAATATCATTTGGATTATCAGGTGGTTCAGCAATAGGTTCACTAGAAGATTGCACAGTTCTATCATTTTTCTTCTTGTTCTTTTTAGAAGAACTAGGAACATCAATATTATTTCTTTGAGAATCTTGCTCGATTCTCTTAGGGTGGCCTTCAGGATACAAAGGTTCCCGAGTCATTCTACCAGTTCTAGTAGCCACTCTAACAATATAATCATTTTTCTTACTATTCATTTCATCAAGCACTTCTTTTTGAGCCTCAAGTACTTGTCCTACTTGAGTGGTAACCATAGAAGCATGTTTGCTAACAAGTTTAAGTTCACATTTAATATTAGCCATATAATCACCCAAGCGTCTAATCATATAAGAATTTTCTTTTAATTGTCTACCAAAATAAGCATTGAAGTCGTCTTGCTTAAACATAAAGTTATCAAACTCATCCAAGCACTGACTAGCAATTTTAGTAGGAGGGACTTCAGCTTTATCATATCTATAGAGAGAATTTACCTTTACTACCTGTGTCGGGATATCGGGATCAGGAGGTTCTTTAATAAATAAAGAATTAAGATCATATGTTTCTTCAACGGGCGGTGAATTAAGACCATGTATTTCTTCAATAGGAGGTAAATTCTTAACGTCTTCAACTTTAATACCTTTTTCTTTCTTAGATTTCTTTGCCTCTTGCATATCTTTGGGGCTGAGGAATAGAACACCTCTGTTCTTCGGAGTTGGTTTAAGAATAGGCTCAGTAATTGGAGCAGGAGCTGGCTCAGGAGGTGACCAATTATTTTCATTTGTCAACATATTATTCAATTGGATTTCAACTTAATCCGGTGTTCTTTCCCTGAAAAGAGAACCAGCACAACTATCCAGGTAATCTCTGGAAGCATATGTTAGTCCATTATAAAAGATATCAAGTATTTCAGGTTTCTTAAGAGGATGATCAGGCAAAGCATTAAGTAACTTGAGAAGCCTCCCCCAAGCTTGTGGGAGACTCTCTTCTTTAATTTGCACGAAGTTGTATATTTCCCTCAAAGCAGCTTGTTTCTTATGAGCAGGGAAATATTTAGCAGAGAAGTAATAAATCATATCCTGGGGACTATGCACACAACCAGGATCAAGAGAATTAAACCATATCTTAGCATCACCCTTTAATGAGAACGGAAATATTTTGAGTATATAAAAGTAACGCGATCTCTCATCATTAGTAAACAAGGTGGCTATATCATTTAACTTAGTAAGATGTGCCACAACAGTTTCAGATTCATAGCCAGAAAACGGATCAGATTCAACCAAAGTAATTATATCAGGATCAATAGAGAATTCATAATCCTTATCAGGAACACAAATAGGTGAAGTAGCAAAAGCAGGGTCGGGTTTCATTTTATCTCTAAGTGATTCTTTGTTCCATTTAACTAATAACCTCTTAAGCTCATATCTATCTTTGCAAGCTAAAATAGCGGCAGAAGATTCCATATCAAAAAGACAACCCTCAGGAATAACAGGCATATTTTCATCATCACTATCACCATCGTATTCAGATTCAATAATTCCTTTTTCTCTAGCCCTAGCAATTTGTTCATCAAGAAATTCACTAAGGGGCACAGTAGTATCAGGCATAGAAGCAGTTTCATCATAAGTATCATGCATAGCAGAAGTGGCATCATCAATAACAATGCGACATATCAGAACGAATAGCAGAAGCAGGTGTAGGTGTTGCTAGCTTGCTCATAACCGAAGGTGAATCAAGTGCAGAGCTAGGTGGCAGTTCCTTACCTCCCCTCGTAGTTGAGGGATAAATTGTTGTCTTAGCGTCTTTCAAGTTCTTCATAGTGTCCAGCAGATATAAATCCCAAGTGACTCAAAGAATAGAGCTATTCTCCCCGGCAACGGTGCCAGAAATTTGTCTTGATAACCCACAAGTATAGGGGATCGCACCAGCTTTCGAGGGTAGAGTATTCAACCAAAATTTATTGATTCGACACAAGGGGAGCCAAAGAATATTCTCAAGTATTAGCAGCTGAGTTGTCAATTCAACCACACCTGGAAACTTAGTATCTGCAGCAAAGTGTTTAGTAGCACAGTAATATGAAAGTGGTGGTAGCGGCAACAAAAGTAAAGACAGCAAAAGTAATGTTTTTGGTATTTTGTAGTGATTGTAACAGTAGCAGCGGGAAAGTAAATAAGCGAGAACCAGTATATGGAAAAGTCGTAGGCACCGGATCAATGATGGATAATTATGTTGGATGCGGTTCATCATGTAAAGGTAATAACATAGGGTGACACAGAACTAGCTCCAATACATCAATATAATGTAGGCATGTATTCCGTATATAGTCATACGTGCTTATGGAAAAGAACTTGCATGACATCTTTTGTCCTACCCTCCCGTGGCAGCGGGGTCCTATTGGAAACTAAGGGATATTAAGGCCTCCTTTTAATAGAGAACCGGAACAAAGCATTAGCACATAGTGAATACATGAACTCCTCAAACTATGGTCATCACTGGGAGTGGTCCCGATTATTGTCACTTCGGGGTTGCCGGATCATAACACATAGTAGGTGACTATAGACTTGCAAGATCGGATCAAGAACTCACATATATTCACGAAAACATAATAGGTTTAGATCTGAAATCATGGCACTCGGGCCCTAGTGACAAGCATTAAGCATAGCAAAGTCATAACAACATCAATCTCAGAACATAATGGATACTAAGGATCAAACCCTAACAAAACTAACTTGATTACATGATAAATCTCATCCAACCCATCACCGTCCAGCAAGCCTACGATGAAATTACTCACGCACGGTGGTGAGCATCATGAAATTGGTGATGGAGGATGGTTGATGAAGACGACGGAGACAAATCCCCCTCTTCGGAGCCCCAAACGGACTCCAGATCAGCCCTCCCGAGAGGTTTTAGGGCTTGGCGGCGGCTCCGTATCGTAAAACGCGATGATTTCTTCTCTCTGATTTTTTTTCTCTCCGAAAGCAAATATATAGAGTTGGAGTTGGCGTCGGAGGGCATCCAGGGGGCCCATGATGTAGGGGGGCGCGCCCCCCACCCTCGTGAGAAGGGTGTGGGTCCCCTGGTCTTCATCTTTGGCGAGGATTTTTTTATTTTTTTTTCTAAGATGTTCTGTGGAGTTTCAGGTCATTCCGAGAATATTTGTTTTCTGCACATAAAACAACACCATGGCAATTCTGCTGAAAACAGCGTTAGTCCGGGTTAGTTCCATTCAAATCATACAAGTTAGAGTCCAAAACAAGGGCAAAAGTGTTTGGAAAAGTAGATACGACAGAGACGTATCACTATCGTGCATACTGCTTTGCTCTTGTATCACTGTATTTACTCATACAAACTTATTTTTAAATTGAACGATCCAATGGAAACTCCAATGGCACACCATGTATGTTTACGCATGTTTCTTTAACAGGTTTGCTCTTATAAATAGCTCTGTTGATTTCAATTTCAATTGTGTATACAATTGACTTCTCATATCATGCACGTTACTAGCATCACAACAGGGCCAATAGTGTTGTTGTACATGTAGACCCGTGGTACCCATCTAAAATCTTGTTGTGCCGTGTAGTTTCCCATGCTTTGTATTCTTTCAGTGTTGCTTTCTCTTGAACTGGTATGATTTGAACCGTGTCTCTATTTTGATTTGGCAAGACAATGAAGTGACCATAGGACATAGGTATATGTTTGTTTGATGCTTTTATAATGCACTACTTGGCAATAGAAGACTTGGTAGTTTAATCTTGTCCACCTTACTAATGAACTGGTTCACCGAAATGAGTTTCATATACTAGTACATGCCAAACCTGGTATGTGTCTGCTTGTTTCTTCTTTTAGAATGCTGACAAAATATTGGGGAAGAGTGCCTTATTACGCAATGGTAAAGGAAGTAATGCAGATAAGGTTCAGGATAGTGAGACATCCTTGTTGGTCTCCAACAAAGCCGATAAAACAGCTAACGAAAACTATCTTGAAGACAGTGAGACAACCCCAAAGTCCTGTCTTGGTTTATTGTTCGAGTTACTGGCCACTACCGCTTGCACAAGCTATTCAAACTCAATGTCTGAATCAGTTCGGTTTCTTGAGTCTCAAGTACAAGCTGAAAGACATCAATCAGCTGTGCTGCGACAAGAAGCGGAAGGACTGCGAAAGTCCCTGGAGCATTCAGATGCATACATTCTGGTGCAATAGCAAGCGTTGGAGGATTTTAGCACCAAACAGGACTGAAAGATCGTGCATGTCGCCTAGAGGGGGGTGAATAGGCGTTTTAAAATAATCACGGGGTAGGCTTGAACAAATGCGGAATAAACCTAGCGGTTAATTTGTCAAGCACAAAACCTAAAACAACTAGGCTCACCTATGTGCACCAACAACTTAAGCTAAGCAAGATAAGCAACTATGTGATAGCAAGATATATGACAAGAAACAATATGGCTATCACAAAGTAAAGTGCATAAGTAAAAGAGCTCGGGTAAGAGATAACCAAGGCACGTGGAGACGATGATGTATCCCGAAGTTCACACCCTTGCAGATGCTAATCTCCGTTTGGAGCGGTGTGGAAGCACAATGCTCCCCAAGAAGCCACTAGGGCCACCGTAATCTCCCCACGCCCTTGCACAATGCAAGATGTTGTGATTCCACTAAGGGACCCTTGAGGGCGGTCACCGAACCCCTACAAATGGCAACCCTTGGGCGCGGTCACCGAACCCGTACACATTGCTCGGGGCGATCTCCACAACCTAATTGGAGACCCCGATGCTTGCCCGGAGCTTTACACCACAACGAGTGAGCTCCAAACACCACCAACCATCTAGGGAGCCCAAGCACCCAAGATGAACAAGCTCAAGGGTACCAAGCACCCAAGAGTAATAAGCTTCTCAACTTGTAACTTCCACGTATCACCGTGGAGAACTCAAACCGATGCACCAAATGCAATGCAAGGGAACACGGAGTGCCCAAGTCCTTCTCTCTCAAATCCCACCGAAGCAACTAATGCTAGGGAGGAAAATGAGAGGAAGAACAAGAAGGAGAACACCAAGAACTCCAAGATCTAGATCCAAGGGGTTCCCCTCACATAGATGAGAAAGTGATAGGTGGAAATGTGGATCTAGATCTCCTCTCTCTTGTTCCTCAAAAACTAGCAAGAATCCATGGAGGAATTGAGAGTTAGCAAGCTCAAAGAAGGTGAACAATGGGGGAAGAACACGAGCTCAAAGGATAAGGTTCATTGGGGAAGAAGACCCCCTTTTATAGGAGGGGGAAAATCCAACCGTTATGTGCTCAGCCTACACACAAGAGGTACTACCGCTCCACGAGCGGTACTACCACTCGGGCGGAAGAAGCAGGGAAAACGAGCAACAAAACATGAACCTTGGGGCGGTAGTACTGCATATGAGCGGTACTACTGCTCACCCTAGTGGTACTACCGCTGGAGGAGCAGAACACGGGACCAAAAGAGGCAGGGCAGAGCAGAGTACGATGGCAGTAATGCAGTAGCGGTACTACTGCTCGACCGAAGCGGTACTACCGCTTAAGCGGAACTACCGTGCCTTACTACCGTGCAACTACTGCTAAACCCGACACTTAAAGAGTAGGACCCAAAATCGAGGCGGTAGAAGAGCGGCACTGCGGCGGTACTACAGCTGAGAGCTCCAAGCGGTACTACCGCTTGGGCTCGCGGTACTACCGCTGGGACCAGACAAAAGCCACTCTCAAGAAAACAAGAACTGCCATAACTTCTGCATATGAGCTCTGAATTGAGCAAACTCAAGCTTGTTGGAGACAAGACGACGAGTAGCATCAAAACAGCAAAGAACGGGCAAAACCTCCAACATCGAAAACATCATAGAAGATGCAAGTGAACTCTGTTTTCGATGAACTCGAGCTTGTCATCAAGATGACCATAAGCTCCAAAACTCTTAAAGAGAACCGAACAAGAACCAAGAAATATGATGCAAGGATGCAATGGTTTGAGCTCTCTACGAATGATACGATCAAGCTACTCATCGAGAGCCCCCCTTGATAGTACAGCAATCGATCCTATAACCCGGTCTCCCAACTACCATCATGAGACCGATAAAATAGAAAACCTATCAAGGGCAAACCTTTGCCTTGCACATGGTCCACTTGAGCTAGATGATGACGATCTTGACTCCCTCAAGTTGGACCACCTTTCTTGATTGTGCTGACTTGATGAAGACTAGTTGATTGCTCCCCCATACTCCACTATGGGTGAGCCACTCTTCCGCACATCTTCACAAGTCCATTGTCACTACAAAGGACGACGAGCTTCAAGCATTTGATCTCTTCGTGATGCTCCACTTGAACTTGCACACCGCAACCTAACCCCACAAAGAACTCTCACGAAGACCATTGGTTAGTACACAAAGCATAATTGACAATGCTTACCATACCTGAGATCTGCAGGTTTTGACACCGACACTAACCATAGCATGAAACATGTGGATCCAAATCAGCCCCTTACGAAGCAACTCATAAACTAGGGTTTAAGCTTCTGTCACTCTAGCAACCCATCATCTACTTATTACTTCCAAATTCCTCCTTCTAGGCCCAAACAATGGTGAAGTGTCATGTAGTCGACGTTCACATGACACCACTAGAGGGATGACAACATACATCTCATCAAAATATCGAACGAATACCAAATTCACATGACTACTTATAGCAAGACTTCTCCCATGTCCCTAGGAACAAACGTAACTACTCACAAAGCATATTCATGTTCATAATAAGAGGGGTATTAATATGCATAATGGATCTGAACATATGATCTTCCACCAAGTAAACCAACTAGCATCAACTACAAGGAGTAATCAACACTACTAGCAACCCATAGGTACCAACCTGAGGTTTGGATACAAGAGATGAACTAGGGTTTGAGATGAGATGGTGTTGGTGAAGATGTTGATGGAGATTGACCCCCTCCCGATGAGAGGATTGTTGGTGATGGCGATGGTGATGATTTCCCCCTCCCGGAGGGAAGTTTCCCCGACAGAACAGCTCCGTCGGAGCCCTAGATTGGTTCCACCAAGGTTCCGCCTTGTGGCGGCGGAGTTTCGTCCCGTGATCTTGCTTATGATTTTTTTTCCTCGACGAAAGACTCCATATAGCCAAAGATGGGCATTAGAGGGCCACCAGGGGGCCCACAAGGCAGGGGCGTGCCCAGGGGGTAGGGCGCGCCCCCACCCTCATGGACGGTGGGTGGCCCCCCTCTGGTACTTCTTTCGCCCAATATTTTTTATATATTCTGGAAATAATTTCCATGGAGTTTCAGGACTTTTGGAGATGTGCAGAATATGTCTCTAATATTTGCTCCTTTTCCAGCCCAGAATTCCAGCTGCCGGCATTCCCCCTCTTCATGTAAACCTTGTAAAATAAGAGAGAATAGGCATAAGTATTGTGACATAATGTGTACTAGCGGCCCATAATGCAATAAATATCGATATAAAAGCATGATGCAAAATGTACGTATCAACTCCCCCAAGCTTAGACCTCGCTTGTCCTCAAGCGAAAGCCGAAATCGAAAAATATGTCCACATGTTTAGAGATAGAGGTGTAGATAAAATAAAATACGGACATGAGGGCATCATGATCATTCTTAGAACAACATACATACATACATACATATATATATGTATGTATACATATATATTGTCATATGATCTCTTATGCTAAAGTAACAATTCATTCACATACTCAAGTACGAATCAGAAACTTCATTGAAAACTAACAAACTATAATCTCAGTCATTGAAGCAATTGCAATTTATCATAACATCGGAAAGAGTCAATATAAGAGCTTTTCAGCAAGTCCACATACTCAACTATCATTTAGTCTTTCACAATTGCTAACACTCACGCAATACTTATGGTTATGGAGTTTTAATCGGACACAAAGATAGATAGGGGCTTATAGTTTTGCCTCCCAACTTTTTACCTCAAGGGTAATGTCAACAATAATAGTTCATGAAAACTCACATCCAATTAGTTATATATACCTGGATCTATCCAACACATTGAGCTTGCCAAAGGATAAAATGTAAAAAGGAAAAGTGAAGATCACCGTGACTCTTACATGAAGTATAAGACAAGAATAAAAGATAGGCCCTTCGTAGAGGGAAGCAGAGGTTGTCATGTGCTTTTATGGTTGGATGCATAAAATCTTAATGCGAAAGAACGTCACTTTATATTGCCACTTGTGATATGGACCTTTATTATGCAGTCCGTCGCTTTTATTTCTTCCACATCACAAGATTGTATAAAGCTTATTTTCTCCACACTAATAAATCATACATATTTAGAGAGAAATTTTTATTTCTTGCAACGATGACAACTTACTTGAAGGATCTTACTCAATCCATAGGTAGATATGGTGGACTCTCATGGCAAAACTGGGTTTAAGGATATTTGGAAGCACAAGTAGTTTTTCTACTTGGTGCAAAGAACTTGGCTAGCATGAGAGGTAAAGGCAAGCTCAACATGTTGGACGATCCATGACAACATAATTTATCTTAGATGTAAGAAAACATAACCCATTACGTTGTCTTCCTTGTCCAACGTCAACTCTTTAGCATATCATACTTTAATGAGTGCTCACAATCATAGAAGATGTCCAAGATAGTATATTTATATGTGAAAACCTCTCTTTCTTTATTACTTCCTATTAATTGCAACGATGACCAAAACTATGTTTGTCAACTCTAAACAACTTTTATTCATCATACTCTTTATATGTGAAGTCATTACTCTCCATAAGATCCATATGTTCTCTTTATTTCTTTTTATTTCTTCTCTTTTATTCTATTCCCTCAAGATCATAGCAAAATAATCAAGCCCTTGACTAATCTTTATTATATATGGCTCACGAACTCGATTACATAGAAGGATCATAAAGCAAAACTCACAACTAGATCATACTAAACCTTTAGTCTAGTAGATTAAGATATTACCAAAAGGATCGAACTAAGAAAAACGGTAAAGATAAAAGTGATGGTGATACGATACCGGGGCACTCCCCCAAGCTTGGCAGTTGCCAAGGGGAGTGCCCATACCCATGTGTTTATGTCTCCTTCTTCGGGGGTGGTATATGTGATATTCTTAGCGATGATGCCCCTCAAGATACGATTCTCTTCCTCGAGCTTATTAACTTGCTGCTTGAGGTCCATTATTTCCTTACGAAGCTTGCCTATGATGGCTAAAGGTCCTTTCACCCAAGGATGTTGCATAGCTGCGGGATAACATGTAACACTCTTTTTCATATTTTCATAAGAAAGAAATCTAACATTGGAAGGGATGACCGAGTTTGGAATAGCTGAGCTCTGTAGTTCCCCCATCGTAAATCCAGCTCGGAAACAAGAAGTAACTTCTTCATCCTCCTCCATGGCATCTATCCGTTTCAAGTCAGCCTCCATCTCTTCCTCAGTTGATGGTCCAAAGTGGTGAGCATTGCTGTTTGCTCTTGGCCCCGGTGTCGGATGAGACACCCGACTCTCCCTGACTTACTCTTGAAAAGACATCTTGCTCTAAATCTGCAGCAGAAACAGCTCGAAACAAAGACGGAAAATATTTTCAAGAGATTATATAATGAATTTTTACCGACCAAAAGAAGTATCGTGCAAGAAAACGGAGTCCGGAGAACACACGAGGTGCCCACGAGGCAGGTGGCGCGCCCAGGGGGTAGGGTGCGCCCTCCACCCTTGTGGAAGCCCCGTGTCCTTCCCGGACTGCTTTTTATTTTCCTATTTTCTTAAATATTCCAAAACAGAGAAAATTTGCCATTAGAACTGTTTTGGAGTTTGTTTACTTACCGTACCATGTACCTATTCCTTTTCGGAGTCTGAAACGTTCTGGAAAGTGTCCCTTATGTATTCCTCCGGGGTTACAGTTTCAATAACATTAGCTTCAACATTTATGGGATTACCTGAGATATAATGTTTGATTCTTTAACCGTTTACCACCCTTGGATTTGTGCCTTCAAAGTTGTTGATTTTTATGGCACCAGAACGATAGACCTCCTCGATGACGTAAGGGCCTTCCCATTTAGAGAGGAGTTTGTCTGCAAAAAAACTTAAACGAGAGTTTTATAGCAATACATAATCACCTACATTAAACTCACGTTTTTGTATCCTTTTATCATGCCATCTTTTAACTATTTCTTTAAACAGTTTGGCATTCTCATAAGCCTGGGTTCTCCATTCATCAAGTGAGCTAATGTCAAAAAGCCTCTTCTCACCAGCAAGTTTGAAATCATAGTTGAGCTCTTTAATAGCCCAATATGCCTTATGTTCTAATTCGAGAGGTAAGTGACATGCTTTACCATAAACCATTTTATATGGAGACATACCCATAGGATTTTTCTATGCAGTCCTATATGCCCATAATGCATCATCAAGTTTCTCGGACCAATTCTTTCTAGATCTATTAACAGTCTTTTGCAAAATTAATTTAAGCTCTTATTGCTCAGTTCTAGTTGACCACTAGACTTTGGATGATATGGAGATGCAATTCTATGATTAACATCATACTTAGCAAGCATTTTACAAAAGCACCATGAATGAAATGTGAACCACCATCAGTCATTAAATATCTAGGGACTCCAAACCTCGGAAAAATAACTTCTATAAGCATCATAATAGAGGTGTTATGATCAGCACTACTAGTTGGAATAGCTTCTACCCACTTAGTAATGCAATCAACAGCAACTAAAATATGTGTGTACCCATTAGAGGAAGGAAAAGGTCCCATATAATCAAAGCCCCAAACATCAAATGGTTCAATAACAAGTGAATAATTCATAGGCATTTCTTGACGTCTACTAATATTACCAATTCTTTGACATTCATCACAAGACAAGACAAACTTACGGGCATCTTTGAAGAGAGCAGGCCGATAAAAACCGGATTGCAATACCTTATGTGCAGTTGTGTCCTCCATAAGCCTCGGAGTGACACTTACGTAGGATATGTTCCTGTTCATGCTCAGGTACACAATGTCTAATAACACCATCTAGTCCTTCTTTATAAAGGTGTGGTTCATCCCAAAAGTAATGCCTTAAATCATAGAAGAACTTTTTCTTTTGCTGGTATGTGAAACAAGGTGGTATAAATTTAGCAACAATATAATTAGCATAATCAGCATACCATGGAGCAGTACGAGAAGCATTTACCACAGCTAATTATTCATCAGGAAAGCTATCATCAATAGGTAGTGGGTCATCAAGAACATTCTCTAACCTAGACAAGTTGTCTGCAACGGGGTTCTCAGCTCCCTTTCTATCAATAATATGCAAATCAAATTCTTGTAGCAAGAGAACCCATCTAATAAGTCTAGGTTTAGCATCTTTCTTTTCCATAAGATATTTAATAGCAGCATGATCAATGTGAATAGTTACTTTAGAATCAACAATATAAGGTCTAAACTTATCACAAACAAATACAACTGCTAAAAATTCCTTTTCAGTAGTTGCATAATTTCTTTGGGCGCTGTCTAGAGTTTTACTAGCATATTGAATAACATTTAATTTCTTATCAACTCTTTGTCCTAAGACAGCCCGTACAGCATAATCACTAGCATCACACATAATTTCAAATGGTAAATTCCAATCAGGAGGTTGAACAATAGGTGCAGAAATCAAGGATTTCTTAAGTATTTCAAATGCTTCTACACAATCATCATCAAAGACAAAAGGGGCATCTTTTTGTAAAAGATTAGTTAGAGGTCGAGAAATTTTAGAAAAGTCCTTAATGAACTCCTATAAAAACCGGCATGACCATGGAAACTTCTTATACCTTTAATGTCCTTGGGACACGTCATCTTTTCAATAGCACCAACTTTAGCTTTATCAACTTCAATACCTCTTTCAGAAATTTTATGCCCCAAGACAATATCTTCATTAACCATAAAGTGGCACTTCTCCCAATTCAAGACAAGATTAGTTTCTTCACATATTTGCAAAACTCGATGAAGGTTGCTTAAGCAATCATCAAAAGAAGTTCCATAAACGGAGAAATCATCCATGAAAACCTCAACAATATTTTCACAAAAGTCAGACAATATAGCAGTCATACATCTTTGAAAGGTAGCAGGTGCATTACATAAACAAAAAGGCATACATCTATAAGCAAAGGTACCGAAAGGGAAAGTAAACTTGTCTTTTCTTAATCCTCTTTTGACACAGGTATTTGAGAGAAACCAGAGTAACCATTTAGGAAGCAAAAATGTGAGTGTTTGGATAATCTATCTAGCATTTGATCAATAAAATGTAACGGGTAATGATCCTTTTTAGTAGCTTTATTTAATTTGCGAAAATCAATTACCATTCTATAACCTGTAACAATTCTTTGTGGGATCAATTCATCTTTATCGTTAGGAACAACAGTAATACCTCCCTTCTTAGGGACACAACGGATGGGACTTACCCACTGACTATCAGCAATAGGATAAATTATACCTGCCTCCAGAAGCTTTAGTATTTCCTTTCTTACCACTTCTTTCATCTTAGGATCTAACCGTCGTTGGTGATCAACAACCGGTTTCGCGTCTTTCTCCAATTTTATTTTGTGCTGGCAGAGAGTGGGACTAATGCCCTTAAGATCATCAAGAGTATATCCAATAGCAGCACAGTGCTTCTTTAGAGTTTTCAATAATTTCTTTTCTTCATGCTCTGAAAGGTTAACACTAATAATAATAGGATATATCTCTTTCTCATCAAGATAAGCATATTTAAGAGTATCATGTAAAGGTTTGAGCTCAAACACGGGATCACCCTTAGGTGGAGGAGGATCCCCTAGAATTTCAACAGGCAATTTGTGTTTCAAAATAGGTCCCTGTTTAAAGAATACTTCATCTATTTCCCTTCTTTCATTCATAGACATATCATTTTCATGGTCTAGCAAATATTGTTCTAAAGGATCACTAGGAGGCACGGCAATAGAAGCAAGAACAATAATTTCATCTTTATTAGGCAATTCTTTATCATGGGGTTGTCTACAAGATTTAGCAAAGTTAAACTCATGAGACATATCCCGTAAACCAACACAAACAATATCCTTATTGCACTCTATTTTAGCATTAACAGTATTCAAGAAGGGTCTACCAAATATAATGGGACAAAAGTCATCTTGTGGGGAACCAAGAACGGGAAAATCAGCAGGATATTTAACTTTCCCATACAAGACTTCAATATCTCTAACAATCCCAACTGGTGAAATAGTATCTCTATTGGCAAGCTTAATAGTAACATCAATCTCTTCTATCTCAGCAGGTGCAATATCATGCATAATTTCTTTGTATAAGCAATGAGGTATTGCACTTGCACTAGCACCCATATCACACATGACATGATAGCAATGATCTCCTATTTTAACAGAAATAACAGGCATGCCTACAACTAGTCTATGTTTATTTTGAGTATCAGGTCTAGCAATTCTAGCAGATTCATTGCAGGAGTAAATAACATGCCCATCAATATTATCAGCCAAGAGATCTTTAACCATAGCAACACTAGGTTCAACTTTAATTTGCTCAGAGGGTTTAGGTGTCTTAATATTACTTTTTTTAACCACGGTTGAAGCTTTAGCATGATCCTTTATTCTAACAGGGAAACGTGGTTTCTCAATACAAGCAGTAGGAACAACAATATCATTATAAGTGATAGTCTTTTCTTCAACTTTAATAGGTGCAACTAATTATACTTCAATGGGAGGATTATATTTAAACCACTTCTCCTTAGGGAGATCAACATGAGTAGCAAAGGATTCATAGAATGAAGCTACTATCTCAGGGTCAAGTCCATATTTAGTGCTAAATTCACGGAAAGTATCGGTATGCATAAAAGATTTAACACAATCAAACTTAGGTGTTATACCTGACTCCTTACCTTCGTCAAGGTCCCAATGTTCAGATTTGTGTTTAATTCTTTCCAATAAATCCCATTTGAATTCAATAGCCTTCATCATAAAAGATCCAGTACAAGAAGTATCGAGCATGGAGCGATTACTGAGAGAAAACCGAGCATAAATTTTTTGAATAATCATTTCTTTTGAGAGCTCATGATTGGGGCATGAATATAACATTGACTTAAGCCTCACCCAAGATTAACGGATGCTTTCTCCTTCGCGGGGCCAAAAATTATATATATAATTACGATCACGATGAACAAGATGCATACAATAAAACTATGAAATTCCAATTTCAATAATTGGTAGTTCCATGATCCAATATCATCACACAGCCTAAGCCATGTCAATGCCTCTCCCTTCAAAGATAAAGGGAAGACCTTCTTCTTGATAACATCCTCGGGCATACCTGCAAGCTTAAATAATCCACAAACTTCATCCAGATAGATTAGGTGCAAATCTGGATGTAATGTTCCATCACCTATAAAAAGGATTAGCTAGCAGTTTCTCTATCATACCCGAAGGAATTTCAATAGGTTCAGTAGGTTGAGGAGCAACTCTTTGCTCTACTGGTCGGGGAGAAGATACCCCGAACAAGCCCCTCAAAGGATTATGTTCCATAGTAACAAGTGACAGTAAATTTCAGCACACTATATAAATTTTTCCTTACCAAATTCCACCTACCAAAGGCGCTTCACTCCCCGGCAACGGCGCCAGAAAAGAGTCTTGATGACCCACAAGTGTAGGGGATCTATCATAGCCTTTTCGATAAGTAAGAGTGTCGATCCCAACGAGGAGCAGAAGGAAATGATAAGCGGTTTTCAGCAAGGTATTTACTGCGAGCACTGAAATTATTGGTAACAGATAGTTTTGTGATAAGGTAATTGGTAATGGGTAACAAATAGTAAAAGTAAATAAGGTGCAGCAGGATGGCCCAATCCTTTTTGTAGCAAAGGAAAAGCCTGGACAAACTCTTATATAAAGGAAAGCACTCCCGAGGACACATGGGAATTATCGTCAAGCTAGTTTTCATCACTTTCATACGATTCACGTTCGGTACTTTGATAATTTGATATTTGGGTGGACCGGTGCTTGGGTACTACCCTTACTTGGACAAGCATCCCACTTATGATTAACCCCTATTGCAAGCATCCGCAACTACAACAGAAATATTAAGGTAAACCTAACTGTGGGAGTCCTGGATTAGGGGTTCTCCGGACAGCCGGACTATCTCCATTGGCCAGACTGTTAGACTATGAAGATACAAGATTGAAGACTTCGTCTCGTGTCCGATTGGGACTCTACTTGGCGTGGAAGGCAAGCTAGGCAATACGTATATGGATATCTCCTCCTTTGTAACCAACCTTGTGTAACCCTAACCCTCTCCGGTGTCTATATAAACCGGAGGGTTTTAGTCTGTAGGACAACAATCACAACATACAATCATACCGTAGGCTAGCTTCTAGGGTTTAGCCTCTCTGATCTCGTGGTAGATCTACTCTTGTAATACCCATATCATCAATATCAATCAAGCAGGACGTAGGGTTTTAGCTCCATCAAGAGGGCCCAAACCTGGGTAAAACTTCGTGTCCCCTGCCTCCTGTTACCATCCGGCCTAGACGCACAGTTCGGGACCCCCTACCTGAGATCCGCCGGTTTTGACACCGACATTGGTGCTTTCATTGAGAGTTCCGCCGTGTCGTTGCCACAAGGAAGGATGTCTCGTCCCATCTTTAAAGACGGCACTATCGCTGAGGGAGCTCTGGCTATCGGCCAAACTCTCCGGCTAGGTGGTTTTCTTATGACCGCCTGTTCGGCCGTTGCGCCGACAATGACTTATCGGGTCATCGAAAGCAATCTTCACATCAACTTGGAACTCGCCGAATAGTTAGATCCAATGGAGCTCTCTTCCCTGAACGAGCTCTTGGATCGTATCGCCACCCTGGGAGTCGCTACAGACTACGATCAGATTGGGCCTAAACCCGATCTAAGAGAAATTAACTCTCCCCAGGTCACCCACCACGTTGCAGTGGTGGAAGAACAATGCGGCAAAACTCCATCTATCTTAAGGAATAGCTACATCCGGATTCCTGATCCCCCCAAACCGGATACCCACAGAGGGGAGGACGTCACTCAAAGCCTGAACCCAGAATTAGGTTGCAGGCTAGATTTACCAGAAAATGTTCAAGAATCCAAGCTTTCGAGTTCGGAAACTCCTTGGCCACTGAGCCTCAGATCGGGTTAGGATTCGGATTCAATACCACCCACCCACCCAAACATACGCGATCTATCCCAAATTAGGCAAGAGCCCGAAGAAACAGTACACCATTACTGGGCCAGATTCCTCCTGATCAAGAACAGGATAAAGGACTGCTGCGAGGAAGACGCAATTTCATTCTTTTGCAATAATTGCACGGACAAGGGAATCCTCAACGCCATAAGTCGTCGTGAAATTACACGCTTTGCCGACTTGGTGTCCATAGTGCGAAAGTACAGTGCGATGGAAAGCGCCTGGAAAACCGAAATAAAATTTTGGGATAATCCGGCCCTGAATACAAACCCAGTCCGAAATAAAAGGGTGCATTATCACAATACATCTGGGTTAACTACCAAAAAGCAAAAGCCCTCTACGGGGCAAGGAACCGTACTGGAGGGATGGCTCAACGGACCCTGCAAAATTCATAGTACAACGGATGCGATACCAACGCACAGCCTTAGAGCATGCTGGATACTTCGGCAGGTGGCCAAAAGTGGTGAGGATCTACTCCTCCCAAAAACCAAAGAGCACCACCCCGAGGATAACAGTACGGTCTTAACAGTCTTCGAGACCTTTGCGTCAAATAAAAGACGGAAGCGAACACTCCGCAACACGTCTGAAATCTGCCACATAGCAGAAACAAATCCTTGGAGCGACACGGCTATTACCTTCAATGCCAGTGACGAACCTAAATTCCGAACAGCCCGAGTACCAGCCGCACTAGTCCTCAGTCCAATCGTGGATGGCTTTTGACTCACCAAGGTATTCATGGACGGCGGCAGCGGATTAAACCACATCTACGAGGAAACTCTTCAAAAGATGGAAATAGACTGGAGCCGCATTAAGCAAAGCAGCACAACCTTTAGAGGAATCATCCCTAGTTGGGAAGCACGCTGCGCCGGAAAAATCACACTAGACGTGGTATTCGGCACGCCGGATAATTACAGGTCCGAAGAAATTACATTCCAAGTGGTCCCGTTCAGCAGCGGATACCACGCTCTATTAGGGCGGGATGCGTTCACAATCTTCCAAGCCATACCCCATTACGGGTACATGAAGCTCAAAATGCTCGGGCCCAACGGAATCATCACTCTTGTTAGTCATCCGGACATAGCACTCCGCGCCAAAAATAAGACAGCTGCACTGGCCCTTGAGGCACTATCCGAAGCCCTAGCGGCCGAAGAACTAACTACGCTGCGCTCCACGGTAAACAAGGACGACGTGATACTCGATAAAAGATCCAAGTCCACCTCCTTTAAGCCGGCGGACGAAATAGTCAAATTCCAAGTCCATCCAACGGACCCTACAAAAACAGCTTCCATTGGGGCACAATTAAACCCTGATGTTGACGCCGCACTGCGAGAGTTCCTACACGAGAACTGGGATATTTTTGCCTGGCACCCTTCAGACATGCCAGGAATCCCACGCAGGCTGGCTGAACACAGCCTAAATATCACAAAAGGGTTCAAGCCAGTCAAGCAGGCTCTTCGATGTTTCTCTGAGCCTAAAAGACAAGCCATGGGAGAGGAACTAGCCAAGCTATTGGAGGCCGGATGCATCAGAGACATAAAACATCCGGACTGGCTAGCAAACTTGGTGATGGTACCAAAGAAGGACAAATCCTGGCGCTTGTGCATCTATTCTAAGGAGCTTAACAAGGCCTGCCCAAAGGATCCCTTCCCCTGTCCCCCGCATCGATCAAATCATCGATGCTACCGCAGGACACGATTCATTGTGTTTCCTCGACGCATACTCCGGCTACCACCAAATCAAAATGGCAGAGCCAGACCAAGCTGCAATGGCATTCATCACACCATACGGCCCATTCTGCTTCAACACAATGCCCTTCGGGCTAAAAAACGCTGGTGCAACATATCAGCGCATGATTCAGACATGCCTGGCAAACCAGATCGGCAAAACAGTGGAGGCATACGTGGATGACGTGGTCATTAAAACCAAGCATGTCAAAACTTTAGTAGACGACTTGAGGCTCACATTCAACAACCTCCGAACATATGACATCAAGCTCAATCCGGAAAAATTCTTCTTCGGCGTACCAGCAGGAAAGCTCCTGGGATTCATTGTCTCCAGTAGAGGTATTGAAGCTAATCCGGCCAAAATCCGAGCGTTGCCACAGTTGGATACCCCAACAGACCTCAAACAAATACAAAAACTAAATGGATGCGTGGCGGCTCTAAGCCGCTTTATCTCCCGCTTGGGAGAAAAGGCATTACCCCTTTATCACCTCCTCCGGCGTACCGAACATTTCGAGTGGACGGACGCCGCCACGGCCGGACTGAACGAAATAAAAGCCATGTTGGCAACAAACCCAGTCCTGGCCGCACCAAACATTGGCGAACCAATGCTATTATACATTGCGGCAACTCATCAAGTGGTAAGCGTAGTGCTTGTCGTCGAGCGAGAAGTGGACGGACACAAATTTCCCATTCAAATGCCGGTTTACTACGTGTCCACTGTCCTTACTCCATGCAAATTGCGGTACCCGCATTATCAAAAGATAGCGTATGCGGTATTTATGGCATCCAGGAAGCTGCGACACTACTTTCAAGAGTGTTCGATAACGGTAGCCTCGGAAGTACCACTTAACGATATTATAAACAACCGCGACGCGACGGGTCGGATTGCCAAATGGGTCATTGAGCTCCTCCCGTTCGACATAACTTACAAGCCACGGCGAGCTATTAAATCACAAGTTTTGGCTGACTTCGTCGCCGAATGGACGGAAGCCGAACTCCCTAAAGAGTACGGCACATATTCAAACTGGATCATGCACTTCGACGGCTCCAAAATGTTGGCTGGTCTGGGGGCCGGCGTCGTTTTGACGTCCCCAATAGGAGACACAGTTCAATACGTACTGCAGATAATGTATACAGACTCCAACAATGCAGCCGAATATGAGGCCCTTCTACATGGTCTCTGGATGGCAGTATCCATGGGCATTCAACGCCTAGAGGTGTGCGGGGATTCAAACCTTGCAATATCCCAAATAAATGGAGACTTTGATGCCAAGGATCCAAAAATGGCCGCTTATCGCAATGCCATCCTAAAAATGTCAGCCCGGTTCGAGGGGCTCGAATTTCACCATGTGGCTCGGGAAAACAATCAGGCGGCAGATATCCTCGCCCGCATTGGTGCAAAACGCGACACGGTCCCTCCCAACATTTTTCTGGAAAGGCTTTTCAAGCCATCCGTAGCATGGGAAGGGGACACCGGTAACAACAGTCCGGACCCGGCCAAAATACCCGATACCGAACTCTCTGACACAATCGGAGGCTCCGCCACCGAAATAACACAATCAGCCCACGAAATAATGGCTATTATTGCCCCGTGGACAGAACCATTCCTGGACTACTTAACTAGACAGGAACTCCCGGAGGACCAAAATGAGGCACGCTGCATAGTGCTGCCTACTTAACTAGACAGGAACTCCCGAAGGACCAAAATGAGGCACGCTGCATAGTGCGGCGATCAAAGGCCTACAGGGTCCACGAGGGAGAATTGTACAAGCAAAGCGCTACCGGAGTCCTTCAATGGTGCATCTCCGAAGAGGAAGGACAGAACCTTTTGGCAAAAATTCATGCTGGACTCGGCGGTCATCATGCCATAGCCTGGGCTCTTGTGAGCAAGGCCCTCCGTACAAGATTCTATTGGCCAACGGCCCGGGCAGACGCACAGGACTTAGTCCAGCGTTGTGCCGGTTGCCAGCTCTTTGCAAATCAAAGCCATATGCCACCCACCGCCCTCCGAACAATCCCCATTACATGGCCCTTTGCGGTCTGGGGGCTTGACATGGTTGGACCCCTTAAAGGTGGAACCCACAAGAAAAAATACTTATTGGTCATGGTGGATAAATTCACCAAATGGATAGAGGCCAAAACGGTTAAAACAGCCGAATCCAGACCGGTGATAGATTTCATATTCGGGGTTGTACATCACTATGGTGTCCCCCACAACATCATCACTGATAACGGCATGAACTTCACGGCTGACGAGGTAAAACTCTGGTGCAACAAAATGGGCATCAAGCTCGATTATGCTTCAGTCTAACATCCACAAACCAATGGTCAAGCCGAACGAGCAAATGGTCTTATAATGAGCGGCATTAAACCCAGACTAGTGCGCTCCTTAACAGAGTCTGACACACACTGGGTAGAGGAGCTCGACTCCGTACTCTGGGGGCTGCGGACCACGCCAAATCATAGTACCGGATACACACCATTTTTTTATGGTGTACGGCGCAGAGGCAGTCCTGCCCTGTGATATAATCCATGACTCACCTCGAGTGCGCATGTACGAAGAAAGAGAAGCCGAGCTCGATCGACAGGACAGTCTGGACACCTTGGAGGAAGAGCGCGATGTATCCAAAGCCCGTTCCGCATTTTACCAGCAATAGGCCCACAGATACCAAATCAGTGAAGTACAAGCCAAAACTTATAACGTTGGCGAACTAGTTCTCCGGCTGCCGGATAAGAAAAAGTACAAGCTAGAGCCCAAGTGGGAAGGTCCCTTTGTCATCGACCAAGTTCTGACCGGCGGAGCGTACCGACTGTGGGATGCATCTACTAGTCGACTCGAGCCGAACCCATGGAACGCAGCCAGGCTCCGAAGATTCTACGCCTAGCACTGGACTTTATGTTAGTCCCTTCCCTTTGTCCATTTTCCGCATATGCGTCGTCTGTCTTGTTTCCCTTTCTCTCTTTTATTCCTCTAGGTCTTCAAGGGTCACCCTGTGCCTCACTTGTACACTACAGAGGTGCTAGCTGCACTATCTACACATGGGGGCTTCTTTCACAGAAGCTTAAATTATTTACATGGGCATCACGCCCAACACATGCGTTATACTTCCGCATGTACCTTTTTTCACCATTATATGCATCGATATGACTTAAGTTTTGGCCAAGCTGGGTTGCCTGGCTCTTGTATTTATGCCCTACGTTCCCGTTAATTCGGCTAGGGCATAAGGGGAGCACCTCTGCGATTGTTAGCGCCGGGTCAGCCGGACATGTACCTCAGACTGGGTGAAGCCGAAAGCTAGCGTTCTTAAGAGTATATTCGGTCGGTGAACAAAAGATGACTTTTATTTATTAACCATATCTGTCCCCAGACGTTTTTACTGTGCTTCTTGTCGCAGTCCGGACATGCACTTTAGGGCATGCCTACCCAGGGAAAGGAACCCATAACGGAACTATTCTCTATGGAAGATGTTTCTTACTACCCATGTAATATAACATAACTAGTTGGGCACTTGTCTGATAAAGCACTAATGACCCCTACGCCTAGTCTCCACGCGTGCCCCGGTTCTTATATAACCGAGAGGGTATTCGGATACACTCCGGACTGTCCGGTCCTGAGGTTGAAGCGAAAAGGCCCGCCACGACAAACGATCTACAATCCGGCTAGAAGGCATCATATATGTCACTTTACAATTACATAGTCAACTTGACTGGTTGAATTCCTCTTTAATGCCATCCAATAGGCTGTCTAGTCTACAGTCCTATTGGGAATACTTTGCAGCCAATTCTACTTGGCCGTACACTAAATTTACAGGGATCTCCTTGCCATCAGGCCCCATAGGTCCGACTTCGGCCATGTGGTTCGGGTCAGCCTTCATGTATCGTGTCTTCACCATCGCCCAAGCTTCCCTAGCGCCCTGACGTCAGGCCGATATCTTCCATAATCGGAAGCGCTGCCGTGCTCCCTTCAGCTTTTCTGCAAGCTCTCCAAGGCCTTCGGGTAGGGATACGGATGGCCACAAGGCCTGGGCAACGCCTTGCATCACCTGCAGAACTCGTTCGTGCCACTGTGTGAGCTTGGGAAGAAGATCACCCGTCGAACTAGGCATCTCCTTGGCAGGACGACCTGTTAACATACCTACAGACATAACTCCGTCAGTCAGCTTCCCTGCCGAAATCTTTTTAAGTTCGTTCAAGCACTTACTAAATATGTCGCGCCGAAGCCGCCGATTCTCCTTAACAGAGTCCGATAGTTGGGCACGAACATCTTTCAGTTCCACGCCCAGCTTGGTGTTGGCATCTTGGAGATCATTCTTCTCCTGCCTCACCCTTGTAAGCACGTTCTCACCAGCCTTCAGCTGGCGTTTGAGCTGTTGCTTATCCAGATTCACTCCAGCGTCATCTGCAATTTTTTTGTCAGATTTGCATATAAAGACACACTCTAATATGATACTTATCATTTGACGGATATGTTACCAACGGGGGTCTCTTTGGGCTCCCCTGCGGCGGACAGTGCGGCCTGAAGTTGGGCTTTGCACTCTTCCAGCTCCTGGGACAGTTGAGTATTCTTTTCTATAAGAACCTACATAACAAATTATCCTTAAATCAGTTATCCTAACTGTTTCAAGTCTCAGGGGCTACTGATATATAATCATCAAATTTTCTCACCATATGTCTTTTACATACTGCTCCGTGGCTCTGGCTAGACCATCTTGAGCGGCACGGAGGTGCGCGTCTCCCGACTTGAAGGCATCCAATGCCTCTGGGGAGAAACAAGTGTCACGAAGAACAGTCCGGCGACGCCTGTGGTTCATGGCACTTTCCACCTCGGAATGGGTGGCGGACAGTCTATCTGTATCCTCTGTCGGAGGAGCACCCGGCGCACGCCTTGTACTCGTTCCCACCTTTGAGTCTGGCCTTGGAGCCCGGCTTGTGGAGGCGCGATTGGTAGCCTCTCCGGGAATAGTCCGGTGAGCGCTCTTTTTCCTGAAAAGAAGGCATGGGCGTTAGTATGCCTCTGAAAATTATGTCTTGTAATAAAAACAGCGCGCCATATCGCTGCGCCGGTGCGTCAATCTGGACTGCGGATCTTTTCAGCCTGCCTGGCCTAGCGGCCCCTTGTTGGCTAGTTGCCACGGGCTCGGCCTTCTGCCCTGAGGACTTCCCCTGCAAAACACGACTGTTATACGGCAATAAAAAGAGCACAAGGACGCATCCCTTTTTAAGTGCTGGGATTTCGGTCTTAGTCACCTGTGAGGCTGGAAATAGCCCAGGGTAATCGGCCGTAATGGCCACCAAGGTATTGTCATTACTCCCTTGGTAAAATACCCCGTCGATCAGCTCCACGGATATGTCCGGATCCTCCTGGGAGGCCGGGTCAAGGGACCGTCCAGGGTCCTTGGGCTGTGGGGGAGGGCTGTTTATCTCCTTTACTGCCTGGCGCAGCTCCTGTGATGAAATCGCTAGAATGAATACTTAAACTACGGGAATACAAAACGGATGGGCGAGAAAAATCTCCGCTTACCTAGCTTGGAGGATTGTACATGGAGAATCCGCCCTGCGGGTTGACACAGAGGAATTCCTCCTCTTCTCCCTTGTACAAAGTGGACAAGATCTTTATTAGATCGGCAGCTGATCCCGGCCCTTTGCGGCCGTGGCGGGTGGCGTCATCCTCCCTGTTGAAATCCCACATGGGGTGGCCTCTATACTGGAGCGGCTGCACCCCCCGCATAATG
The DNA here is from genome assembly GCF_002162155.2 of Triticum dicoccoides. Taxonomy (NCBI): domain Eukaryota; kingdom Viridiplantae; phylum Streptophyta; class Magnoliopsida; order Poales; family Poaceae; genus Triticum; species Triticum dicoccoides. Next base: position 204,371,717 of record NC_041382.1, read on the forward strand.
CATATACCCATGACCTTGATCATGGTCAATCCGGATCGAGCTAAAGAGCTTATCCGACTCATCAGATAAAGAATGTCCCGGTCGTCTTCCTCCAGGGGGCTCCGTGGACACCATCTCTGACGCTTCTTCAATGGGGCGTTGTCAAACTCTGGAAGGCCGATCCGAATAGGGTCCGGAAGGGGGACATCTTCTATATAAAACCATTCTGAAGGCCAGTCTTTGGACGTCTTCTTTGGGGTCCCGGATAGGTATCCGGTCCCGACGATACGCCACACTTCGGCTCCGCCCACTTGATATATTGATCCCTTCTTAGAACGGGGCACCAGACAGAACAGCTTCTTCCACAGAGCGAAATGAGCCTCACAGCCCAAAAATAACTCGGAAAGGGCTATGAATCCCGCGATATGCAGCAGAGAAGCAGGCGTGAGGTTGTGCGGCTGGAGGCCATAGAACTCCAGAAGCCCTCGGAGAAACGAATGGATTGGGAATCCGAGCCCTCTTACCAGATAAAGGACAAGGCACACCCGCTCTCCCTTGGAGGGATTGGGATGGCTCTCCGCTTGCTCTCCGCCATTATAGGTGGCAATCTCGGCTCGAACTGGGACCAGGTATGATGGGGGAAGAAATCCCTTGGACTGAAGCTTCACCAATTTGCTATGCGGGATGGAACATCTCTCCCAATCTCCAGGCTTGGAGCTAGGGGTGCGAGAGGAGGAGCTGCATCGACCGGCCATGGTGGAATGGATCTCTGTCGGGTATGCTCTGATGAAGACTCGGCAAGGGAGGATGATGTGATTTGGATCTGAATCCTCGTCTTTTTAAATAGGCGGCCCATTTGTATAGCTAGGGGGTAAATGTGAAAACACCCTGGCTCTTCACATTCGCTCAACACGTGGAAAGTGGCCATTATTGGGCATGGAAGCCAAGAAATACAAACCATCACGAGGAACCGGACATTATTTCGACAGGTACACAGAATTTGGAGAAGGAACCCGCCTTGCAATGCCGAAGACAACTGCGCGCCGGACTCGTCGTCATTGAAGCCTGGTTCAGGGGCTACTGTGGGAGTCCTGGATTAGGGGGTCTCCGGACAGCCGGACTATCTCCATTGGCCGGACTGTTAGACTATGAAGATACAAGATTGAAGACTTCGTCTCATGTCCGGATGGGACTCTACTTGGCGTGGAAGGCAAGCTAGGCAATACGTATATGGATATCTCCTCCTTTGTAACCGACCTTGTGTAACCCTAACCCTCTCCCGTGTCTATATAAACCGGAGGGTTTTAGTCTGTAGGACAACAATCACAACATACAATCATACCGTAGGCTAGCTTCTAGGGTTTAGCCTCTCTGATCTTGTGGTAGATCTACTCTTGTACTACCCATATAATCAATATTAATCAACCAGGACGTAGGGTTTTACCTCCATCAAGAGGGCCCGAACATGGGTAAAACTTCGTGTCCCCTACCTCCTGTTACCATCCGGCCTAGACGCACAGTTCGGGACCCCCTACCTGAGATCCGCCGGTTTTGACACCAACACTAACCATAGCATGAAATATGTGGATCCAAATCAGCCCCTTATGAAGCAACTCATAAACTAGGGTTTAAGCTTCTGTCACTCTAGCAACCCATCATCTACTTATTACTTCCGAATGCCTCCCTCTAGGCCCAAACAATGGTGAAGTGTCATGTAGTCGACGTTCACATGACACCACTAGAGGGATGACAACATAGATCTCATCAAAATATAGAACGAATACCAAATTCACATGACTACTTATAGCAAGACTTCTCCCATGTCCTCAGGAACAAACGTAACTACTCACAAAGCATATTCATGTTCATAATAAGAGGGGTATTAATATGCATAATGGATCTGAACATATGATCTTCCACCAAGTAAACCAACTAGCATCAACTACAAGGAGTAATCAACACTACTAGCAACCCACAGGTACCAATCTGGGGTTTGGATACAAAGATTGGATACAAGAGATGAACTAGGATTTGAGATGAGATGGTGCTGGTGAAGATGTTGATGGATATTGACCCCCTCCCTATGAGAGGATCGTTGGTGATGATGATGGTGATGATTTCCCCTTCCCGGAGGGAAGTTTCCCTGGAAGAACAGCTCCGTTGGAGCCCTAGATTGGTTCTGCCAAGGTTCCGCCTCGTGGCGGCGCAGTTTCGTCCCGTGAGCCTGCTTATGATTTTTTTCCTCAACGAAAGACTCTATATAGCCAAAGATGGGCATGAGAGGGCCTCCAGGGGGCCCACAAGGCAGGGGCGCACCCCCACCCTTGTAGACGGTGGGTGGCCCCCCTCTGGTACTTCTTTCGCCCAATAGTTTTTATATATTCTGAAAATAATTCCCATGGAGTTTCAGGACTTTTGGAGATTTGCGGAATAGGTCTCTAATATTTGCCTCCTTTTCCAGCCTAGAATTCCAGCTGCCGGCATTCCCCCTCTTCATGTAAACCTTGTAAAATAAGAGAGAATAGGCATAAGTATTGTAACATAATGTGTAATAGCAGCCCATAATACAATAAATATAGATATAAAAGCATGATGCAAAATGGACGTATATGTGGACACTTCTGTGATGATAATTTTGGTAATGTCATGGAACACTTCTACGACACCACAGGTATGACTATCTTGATTCTGTCATAAAATCGTCATGGATGTATATGCATGACAAAAAACGTGACCTACTACGACAAACGCGTATCATCACGGAAGTGTATTTTTTGTAGTGTTCTCTCCTTCCTCTTCCATTTCCCCCTCTGGCAAATATGGAAGGGGGGAGGCCGAATTGGGGAGGACCCCAAGTAGGATTCCTCCAACTTGGGGCGCACCCTTGCTGCTCCCATCCCCCTCCCACCTATATATATGTGGGGAGAGGGGGCACCTAGAACACACAAAGTCAATTGTAGCCGTGTGCGGCGCCCCCTCCATAGTTTACACCCCCGGTCATATTCTCATGATGCTTAGGCGAAGCCCTGCGTGGATCACTTCACCATCATCATCACCATGCCGTCGTGTTGACGGAACTCATCTACTTCCTCGACACCTTGCTGGATCAAGAAGGCGAGGGACGACATCGCGCTGAACGTATGTAGAACTCAGAGGTGACGTACGTTTGGTGCTTGATAACCCACAAGTATAGGGGATCAATTGTAGCCTATTTTGATAAGTAAGAGTGTCGAACCCAATGAGGAGCTAAAGGTATAACAAATATTCCCTCAAGTTCTATCGACCACCGATAAAATCTACGCACACTTAACGTTAGCTTTACCTAGAACAAGTATGAAACTAGAAGTACTTTGTAGGTGTTGTAGGATAGGTTTACAAGAAAATAAAGAGCATGTAAACAAAAGCTAGGGGCTGTTTAGATAAAGAAATAACTAAGTTGGTTTTATTAGAGAGGTTTTTGTCACGAGAAATTTATTTGTCCCTAGGAAATCAATAACTAGACCGGTAATCATTATTGTAATTTTATATGAGGGAGAGGCATAAGCTAACATACTTTCTCTCCTTGGATCATATGCACTTATGATTGGAACTCTAGCAAGCATCTGCAACTACTAAAGATCATTAAGGTAAAACCCAACCATAGCATTAAGGTATCAAGTCCTCTTTATTCCCATATGCCATAACTCACTTATCCGTGTTTGTGTTTCTATCACTCACACAACACAGACAATAAGCATACCATGAACATATTGCAAACCCTACAACGGGGATTCCTCACGCTTGCGCGACACAGAGAGCACCATAGGATAGCACCGTTAATAAAACATGCAACTGAAATCAATCACGGTCATCAATTAACCCATAGGACAAAACTGATCTACTCAAACATCATAGGATAGCCATACATCATTGGGAAATAATATATAGCGTTAAGCACCATGTTCAAGTAGATATTACAACGGGGATAAGAGGTGTGACACCACTTCATAGATGGGGGAGAGTTGGTGATGACGGCGGTCAAGTTGTTGGTGTAGATTGTTGTCACGATGATGGCCCCGGCGGCGTTCCGGCGCCACCGGGAGAGAGGGGGAGAGATCCCCCTTCTTCTTCTTCTTCTTCTTCCTTGACCTTCCCCCTAGATGGGAGAAGGGTTTCCACTATGGTCCCTGGAAGAGGTTTTAAACTGCTGCATAGAGGGGGCGAGAGCCGCTCCGAGATTGGATATCTCTCTCTCTCTCTCTCTCTCTCTCTCTCTATTTGTTTCCTTGTGTTTCTGCGCTCCCAGATTCTGGCTTTTCACTATTTCTTAAATTCCCGGAGATCCGTAGCTCCGATTGGGCTGAAATTTTAACACATTTTTTATCCAGATATTAGCTTTCTTGCACCAGAAGAAGGGTGCCAACCGCCTTACAGAGTGGCCACAAGGACCTGGGGTGTGCCCTCCGTCCTTGTGGGCCCCTCGGGCATTGTCTCGCGTTGAATCTTTTTCCCAAAAATCACATATATTCCAAAAGAAATCTCCGTAAGTTTTTATCCCGTTTGGACTCCGTTTGATATGGATTTTCTGTGAAACAAAAAACATTCAACAAACAGGAACTGGCACCGGGCACTAGATCAGTATGTTGGTCCAAGAAAATCATATAAATTGTTGCCAAAAGTATATAAAATTTGTAGAATATTGACATGGAATGATTAAAAATTATAGATACGACGGAGACATATCAACATCCCCAAGCTTAATTCCTGCTCATTCTCGAGTAGGTAAATGATAAAAAAGATAATTTTTTATGTGGAATGCTACCTAGCATAATCTTGATCATATAATCTAATCATGGCATGAATATTAAGACACGAGTGATTCAAAGCAATAGTCTATCATTTGACATTAAGAAAATAATACTTCAAGCATACTAATAAAGCAATCATGTCTTTGTCAAAATAACATGGCCAAATAAAGTTATCCCTACAAAATCATATAGTCTGGCTATGCTCCATCTTCATCACACAAAGTATTTCATCATGCACAACCCCGATGACAAGCCAAGCAATTGTTTCATACTTTTAATGTTCTCAAGCCTTTTCAACTTTCACACGATACATGAGCGTGAGCCATGGATATAGCACTATAGGTGGAATAGAATATGATGGTGGAGGTTGTGTGGAGAAGACAAAAAGGAAGAAAGTTTCACATCGACATGGCTAATCAACAGGCTATGGAGATTCCCATCAATTGATGTCAATGTGAGGAGTAGGTATTGCCATGCAACAGATGCACTAGAGCTATAAGTGTATAAAAGCTCGAACTAAAAACTTAGTGGGTGTGCATCCAACTTGCTTGCTCATGAAGACCTCGGGCATTTGAGGAGGCCCGTCATCGGAATATACAAGCCAAGTTCTATAATTAAAATTCCCACTAGTATATGAAAGTGATAACTCAAGAGACTCTCTATATGAAGAACATGGTGCTACTCTGAAGCATAAGTATGGTAAAAGGATAGTAGCATTGTCCCTTCTCAAAGATATCAAAAAACGGACAAGCCACGAAAATATCATGCTAGCTATCTTACGATCATGCAAAGAAATATGACAATGAACGCTCAAGTCATGCATGTATACGATGATGATAGAAGTTGCATGGAAATATATCTCGGAATGGCTATGGAAATGCCATCATAGGTAGGTATGGTGGCTGTTTTGAGGAAGATATAAGGAGGCTTATGTGTGATAGAGCATATCGTATCACGGGGTTTGGATACACCGGCGAAGTTTGCACCAACTCTCGAGGTGAGAAAGGGCAATGCACGGTACCGAAGAGGCTAGTAATGATGGAAGGGTGAGAGTGCGTATAATCCATGGACTCAATTGTAACTTAGCAGAAACAGTATGGAAAAGTTCATAGGCATTGGATCGGTGACTTGTTGGATGATATTCATCATGTGACAGTTATAACCTAGGGCTATTCGGCACTAGCTCCTGTTCATCAATATAATGTAGGCATGTATTCCGTAAATAGTCAGACGTGCTTTATTAAAAGAACCTGCATGACATCTTTTGTCCTACCCTCCCGTGGCAGCGGGGTCCATATTGGAAACTAAGGGACATTAAGGCATCCTTTTAATAGAGAACCGGAACAAAGCATTAACACATAGTGAATACATGAACTCCTCAAACTACGGTAATCACTGGAAGAAGTCCCAATTATTGTCACTCCGGGGTTACTGGATCATAACACGTGGTAGGTGACTATAACTTGCAAGATCAGATCTAGGTGAGAAGCATTAAGCATGGAAAAGTCATAGCAACATCAATCTGAGAACATAGTGGATACTAGGGATCAAGCCCTAACAAAACTAACTCGATTACATGATGAATCTCATCCAACTCCTCACCGACCAGCGAGCCTACGAAGGAATTACTCACTCCTAGTGGGGAGCATCATGGAATTGGCGATGGAGAAGGGTTAGTATGATGAAGAACGAAGACCCCCCTCTCCGAAGCCCCAAACGGACCCCAGATCTGCCCTCCCGAGGAAGGATAAGGCTTTGCGGCGGCTCCGTCTCGTGGATCGTGATAATTCTTTCTCCCTGATTTTTTTCTCCAAAAATAGGATTTTATAGCGTTGGTTTCAGGGTCAGCAAGGCCACAAGGTGGGGACAACCCACCTGGGCGCGCCAGGAGAGGGGGCGCGGCTTGGTGGGTTGTGCCCACCTAGGTGCCCCTCCCTGACAGGTCTTGGCTCCAGAAATTCTTATTATTGATATAAAAAATCCTCGCAAAGTTTCATTCCATTCCGAGAACTTTTATTTCTACACAAAAACAACACCATGGTAGTTCTGCTAAAAACAACGTCAGTCCGGGGTTAGTTTCATTCAAATCATGCAAATTAGAGTCCAAAACAAGAGGAAAAGTGTTAGGAAAAGTAGATACGTTGGAGACGTATCAACTCCCCCAAGCTTAAACCTTTGCTTGTCCTCAAGCAATTCAGTTTATAAACTGAAAGTGAAGAAGAAATTTTATGAACTCTTTTGCTCTTGTTTGCATAAATAAGCTTAAACAGCACTCAGGTTTTCAGCCAACATTATAACTAACCATGTCGACAATAACTCTTAAAGATTATAATGATTCATATCAATGACATAATCAGCTAGCGAGTAATAATAAGATATCTCAAACGACAACACGTTGTCAAAACAACCATGATATAATATGACAATAGTGGTATCTCGCTAGCCCTTTCGGAGACCGCAAAACATAAATGCAGCGCACCTCCAAAGTTCAAGCTGAGACTAAACATTGTAATTCATGGTAGAAAAGATCCAGTCATGATGCACCCAACATTAGCTACACACAATGCATAAATCATGACAATTGTGCTCTTCTCAGTTTCTGGCGCTTGTTTTAGAAGGTTATGACACAACATAAAAGTAAATAGATAGTCCCTTCGCAGAGGGCAGTAGTGATTTGCAGAGGTGCCAGAGCTCAATTTTTAAAGCAGAGATAAATGATTATTTTGGGACATGCACCCTTCTCATTTACTTCACGACTATCAGTTATAAATATCTCCCATGCTAAACAGGCTAGTGGCGATTCCCAAGTGATAAAAGTAAAGGTTTTGACTCCATTGGGAGTTTTTGTTTGATTATTCAAGCGATTAACTATTTTTGTATTTTGTAGTTTGGGACTGGTCATCCCTATTTCCGCCATTTTCTCGTGCGATGGCGAGTGAATAAACACTCGACATGAGAATAACCCGCTTAGCATGGAAGATACCGACCACCTCCTGTCATTCCATGAATGATCCAAGCACACAAAATGGATATTATTATAAGTTTTTAGAGGTGGCACATGCAAATTTACTTAGGACGGCAGGGTAATACCGTATATAGGTCGGTATGGTGGACTCATCTGGAATAACTTTGGGTTCAAGGTTCTTGATGTACAAGCAGAATTCCCACTTAGTACAGGCGAAGGCTAGCAATTAGATTGAGAAGCGGCCGGCTAGAGAGCAACAACGATCATAACCATGCATTATGCATAAGTAACGTTGGACACTAGAATGATTAGGATATGAACACCATGAACATAAATATCATAGAGGCTATGTTGGTTTTGATTCAACTACATGCATGAACATGTACTAAGTCAAGCCATTCCAACATTCAGAGGAGGATGCCATATCATCATACTACATCACAATCATTTTAACGCAATGTTGATATCCAAGATAAATCATTATCAACTCCCAGCTACTTATGCATGGCATGAGAAACTATAATCTCTAATTGTCATTGCAAACATGTTTAATCATAATGGGCTGAATCATGGATGCTAGGTCAAACATATTTACACAGACAGAACAAGTCGAGTTCATATCAGTTTCTCTCTGCCACGGCTAGTTCATCGAATATCGTCATTATTGCCTTTCACTTGCATGACCGAACGATGTGAAAATAATAATAGTGAAAGAGTGCCGTGGACTAAGCTAGAATCTGCAAACATATTATTCAACAGGAGAAGAGAAGGTAAAATGTGCTCTTTATTAGTTCAACAATTATTCATACGAGAGCCACTCAACATTTTCATCATGGTCTTCTCCTCGGTACAACTCGAATAAAAAGAAAAGAAATTCGGAGAAACACACTGAAATATTTTTGGAGTTTTTGGTTTTCTTGAACAAGCAAATAAAAGAGAAAAGCAAAAACGAGAGAAACTATTTACACGGGAAAGCTCCCAACAAGCAAAAGAAGAACAAGGAAATCTTTTTGGGTTTTCTTTTTAATAATACTACTAAGCATGCATAGAAATTAAATTAACTATAATTAATGTTTTGGTTTTTCTAAAGTTCATCTAACACATAAGAAGAAAGCAAGAAAATAAATCTAAGCATGGATGATACAATGAAAAAGTGTGGACACCGACAAATGGAATAAGTGAACATGAATGTAAAGTCGGTGGAAACATGTACTCCCCCAAGCTTAGGCTTTTGGCCTAACTTGGTAGTCGACCAGTAGTCTGGATAGTAGTCGGCGTGGTATCTCACGGAGGCTCTTGGTGCGGATGCCTCGGACCGCTGTGCTGCCTCTACTGCTACGTTGTGAGCTCGGGCCTCGCTCTCAAGAACAAAATATCTTCCCTTGCTGTGATAATCAAAAAGAGCAGGCGCAGGCAAATATGTGTGCACAACAGATTTTTGGTTAAACAATAGATTATAAGTGAAGTTGACAACCTTTCCCTTGAGAATCTTATGTTCTTTTAAAATGTCAAAACCTAAATACTGCGTGGGTAGGACAGGATCAAAGGGCAAAGGTGAAGCACCCAACCCTCGTGCTAAACGCGTGGCATAAATTCCACCATAGAACCAACCATTGTTAGCGTTGTGTTGAAGTCTGCGTGCAACAATGGCTGCAAGGTTATAATTCCTTCCACCAGTGAGAGCGGTGTGGATGAGGCTCAAGTCTGGAGCACAGAGTGTACTACAGTCTTGCTTGCCTACTATATATTTCCAGTTAAATAATGCAAAGTACTGAATTGCGGGAAAATGGATGCTCTTTATTCTACCTTGTGTCACTCCTTTGTTCTCACTGTAACAAAGACTAGTCAAGAATGTTTGGTACTCGGCCTTTGACGGTTCATCAAGCGAGCCCCAATAAGGGAGTTTGCAGTGGTAAGAAAAATTCTCTAGTGATATGGTAAATGGGTTATCATAAAGCATAAACGACACCCTAGACTCACGGGGAAAGAATTTAAATCCTTTGACAGATGATTCAGTGAGAAGGTGGCGCTGTTCACACTTATCTGAAAGGTAGGGACCGAGACTAGAATTGTGAATGTATTCCTCAAATTCCTCCTTAATGCCCACATGCACCATATACTCATCACAATGCCATAAGCATGTTTTGGTGGTGGCATCACGCGTGGAACTTTCACTTGGTTCAACATAAGACCGGCGAGTAGAACTGTCACTAGAAGATGCCCCCGAGGACTCCTCGAAGAACTCCTTCCAAATAGGTTCATCATGTCCACATACAATTTTCTAAAAAAAATTGGGGTGACAAAAATTTGTCAACAAAACTTTATAAAATTGATATCAACTACTCATAGGGATACATAGAAGCCATAGCAAGCATTCAGACTACTTAGAACACTAAGAATTTAACATGCAAGCACATCTACAGTAGCACCACGAGTAGCTAATTATTCAAAATGTAAACCACTAAAGCAAAAACTAATTGGACAAACAGTGGAGTCACATACATAGCAACAATCCCTCGAAACAGTTTTGGAAATGGAGCTTCAAGCAAAGAGATCGAAATCCGTGGGTTTGAGCTCAAGAACACGGGAGAGAGAGCAATGGAGATTTTTTTCTGGAGGTAAGTGATGATGTGGGATGAAGAGGTAAGTGAGGGGGGCCCACGTGAGGACCACAACCCACCAGGGCACGCCTGGGGGTCCTGGCGCGCTCAGGTGGGTTGTGCCCACCTGGTGCACCTCCCTCTGGTATTATTTACACCAGAAATTCAGAAAATATTCAGAAAAATATCATGTAAAATTTTCAGGGCATTCTGAGAACTTTTATTTTTGGGTCATTTTTTATTTCACAGGAAATTCAAAAAATTGACAAAACATGGCATTTTATTTTATTTAGCTAATAAAAACAGAAAACAAAAGGTAGAGACAGAAGGTAGTGCTTACTAAATTCATCAACTTCATACCATTCAAAAATGACCCATTAATAAGGTTGATCAGGTCTTATTAACAACCACTTTCAATTAGCATGAAACCGAAGAACTTTCATAAATCACTAAGTTACCTCAATGGGTATATGCATTTTCCCAACAATAAGTATTTCATATTTCTTTTTGACAGTAGGTAGAGGTATTTGAAAACTTCCAATAGTGATTGTCGGATATTTTTCAATAACATTAATACCATTCAATTGGAATTGTTTCTTCGGAAAGTGCACCGTATGCTCATTGCCATTAATATGAAAAGTGAACTTGCTTTTATTGCAATCAATAACAGCCCCTGCAGTATTCAAGAATGATCTACCAAGGATAATCGACATGTTGTCATCCTCGGGCATCTCAAGTATAACAAAGTCAGTCAAAATAGTAACATTAGCAACAACAATGGGCACATACTCACAGATACCGATAGGTATGGCAGTTGATTTGTCAGCCATTTGCAAAGATATTTCAGTAGGTGTGAGTTTATTCAAGTCAAGTCTTTTATATAAAGAGAAAGTCATAACACTAACACCAGCTCCTAAATCACACAAAGCAGTTTTCACATAATTCTTTTTGATCGAGCAAGGTATAGTTGGTATTCCTGGATCTCCAAGTTTTTTAGGTACTCCATCTTTGAAAGTATAATTAGCAAGCATAGTGGATATTTCAGCTTCCGGTATTTTTCTCTTATTTGTGATGATGTCTTTCATATACTTTGCATAAGGAGGAATTTTCAAGATATCAGTCAAGCGAGTACGCAAAAAGACTAGCCTTAGCATCTCAGCAAAGCGTTCAAATTCTTCATCATCTTTCCTTTTAGTTGACTTGGGTGGAAAAGGCATAGGTTCTTGGACCCAAGGTTCTCTTTCTTTACCATGTTTTCTAGCAACAAAGTCTCTTTTGTCATATCTTTTATTCTTAGGTTGTGGGTTATAAAGATCAACATGTGATTATATCTCATCATCATTATCTGGTTCTTTATTATTTGGTTGAGTGTCTTCATGACCATTAGCATTATCTTTTTCATTATCACTAGGTGAGTGTTCATTACCATATTGAGTTTTAGCACCTCAGATAGAAACTTCATTATCATTGTCAGGAGGTTTTTCTATTTCGGCTGAGATATAATATACCCCTCTTCTTCAGAGTGGGTTTAGGTGGTGGTTCAGGAATAGTCCAATCATCATAATTTTTCAATATGTTATTCAATAATTCTTTAGCTTGTCCAACAGTTCGTTCCCTGAAAACACAACTAGCACAACTATCTAGGAAGTCCCTGGAAGCATCGGTTAGTCCATTATAGAAGATATCAAGTATTTCATTTTTCTTAAGAGGATGATCAGGCAAAGCATTAAGTAATTGGCAAAGCCTCCCCCAAGCTTGTGGGAGAATCTCTTCTTTAATTTGCACAAAGTTAAATATTTCCTGTAAGGCAGCTTGTTTCTTATGAGCAGGAAAATATTTTTCAGAGAAGTAATAAATCATATCCTGGGGACTACGCACACAACCAGGAGCAAGAGTATTGTACCAAGCTTTAGCATCGCCCTTTAATGAGAAAGGAAATAATTTGAGAATAAAGTAATAGCGAGTTTTCTCATCATTAGTAAAAAGGGTGGCTATATCATTCAACTTAGTAAGATGTGCCACAACAGCTTCAGTTTCACAACCATGGAAATGATCAGATTCAACCAAAGTAATTAACTCTGAGTCGACACAGAATTCAAAATCCTTATCATCAATAAAGATAGGTGAAGTAGCAAACTTAGGATCGCATTTCATTCTAGAATTCGGAGATTTTCTCTTTATACTTGCATAGTAATTTCTCTAGAT
>NC_041382.1:204400667-204444745 GCF_002162155.2 Triticum dicoccoides
GTGTCAAAACCGGCGGATCTCGGGTAGGGGGTCCCGAACTGTGCGTCTAAGGCGGATGGTAACAGGAGGCAGGGGACACAATGTTTTACCCAGGTTCGGGCCCTCTTGATGGAGGTAAAACCCTACGTCCTACTTGATTAATATTGATGATATGGGTAGTACAAGAGTAGATCTACCACGAGATCGGAGAGGCTAAACCCTAGAAGCTAGCATATGGTATGATTGTATGTTGTAGTTGTTGTGTCCTATGGACTAAAACCCTCGGGTTTATATAGACACCGGAGAGGGTTAGGGTTACACAAGGTCGGTTACAAAGGAGGAGATACACATATCCGTATTGCCTAGCTTGCCTTCCACGCTAAGTAGAGTCCCATCCGGACATGAGACGAAGTCTTCAATCTTGCATCTTCATAGTCTAACAGTCCGGCCAATGGAGATGGTCTGGCTGTCCGGAGACCCCCTAATCCAGGACTCCCATAGTAGCCCCTGAACCAGGCTTTCAATGACGATGAGTCCGGCGCGCAGTATTGTCTTCGGCATTGCAAGGCGGGTTCCTCCTCCGAATATACCACAGAAGAATTTGAATATAAGGATAGTGCCCGACCCTGCAAAATAAGTTCCACATACCACCGTAGAGAGAATAATATTTCCACAAATCCAATTGCCTGACTTATTTGGCAACACGACATTACGTCATGGCCCGATGATTATTCGAACTGTTTCCTTTAACTAGCCCCGCACATAACGCGAGGCCGTTTTTTGACACGTCTTGTCAAAGCAGAGATCGTGTCCCCTTATCACGGGATTCTCATCAATACGGGCGTGGGTAACCCAACCGCGCCATCAATTATGACACTTGGGGGATAAGCGAGTTTTACGAGCCTAGTGGGGACGCTTAGTTTCGTCCGCCCATATAAAGGGATAAGGATTCACCTTTTCATCCATGCCTTCTTCCTCCTTTGCTCATCCGTTTTCGCACACTCGAGCTCTAGCGCCCAAGTCCGCACTTCCCAACTCAACCTTCTCCAACCATGTCCGGAGCGGGAGGCAGGTGGATGGTCTCCTCCGTCACGGAGGGAAACATCAAGAAGCTGAGGAGAGCCGGATACCTGCCCGACGACATCGCGCACCGGCTCCCAAATGAGGGGCAGCTCATCCCCACCCCCGGGCCCCATGAGAGGGTAGTGTTCCTTACCCATTTCCTCCGCGGACTGGGATTCCCTCTCCACCCATTCGTCCCGGGGCTCATGTTCTACTACGTCCTGGATTTCCACGATCTGGCCCCGAACTTCATCCTAAACATCTCGGCGTTTATCGTCGTGTGTGAGGCCTTCCTCCGCATCAAGCCCCACTTCGGCTTATGGCTGAAGACCTTCAATGTCAAGCCGAAGGTAGTGGGCGGCCGCCAAGCGGAGTGCGGAGGCGCCATGGTGGGCAAGATGCCCAACGTTACATGGCTCAAGGGCTCCTTTGTGTAAACCATAAAGGGGTGGCAATCGGGGTGGTTGTACATCACCGAGCTGCGTGACCCTGCATGGGCAGCGGCCCCCGATTTCCGATCTGGCATCCCCATGCGGCTCACCTCCTGGAAAGAGAAGGGCCTGTCCTGGGGTAGTTCGGGAGAGCTGACTGGACTCCAAACATGTATTCAAAACATGGTGAACAAGAAGCTCAAACTCGTCAACGTAGTCCAGGTCATGCTCATCCGCCGGATCCTCCCGTGTCAACAACGGGCCTTCAACTTGTGGGAGTTCGACCCGGTGCAGCACCAAACTCTAAACAGGCTCTTCGATACAACACACGAGGATGCCTCGAAGGTGCTATTCAAGGGCGCCGAGGTTCCTCCTCCTACTACCGAGGATCGCGGATTCTGCGCGAAGCGCCAAGCCAGCGCGGTAAGTTGTTTTACCTCTTACAAGATACTTGGTTTACATAGTTTGACTCTATGCGGGATCTAAGCTCCTGTTCCTTTGACAGGACTGGCAGGAAATGGCCGGACATATCGACTGTCCGGCTCCTTTGCCCGAAGGCCCAGCAAACGCTCTCCTGACGGAGATGCTGACTCCGGCTCCTTACAAGGTGCCAGAGAAGACCAAGAAGGCCAAGGGAACCCGAAAGAGTTCCCGGCGCCAGGTGTTATCGGACTCATAGTCTGATGACTCTGCGGCACACTCCTCCCCCGAAGACGAGGAGGAAGAAGAAGATGCTCCCCCTCCAGGCGGGGGAGACAAAAAAGGAAGGCCATCCCAACTGGGGGGCGAAGGGTCCAAGAAGGGAAGGACTCTCTTTCCGGACAATTCCACCGCCGCCGACGAAGGCGCAGACGAGTGGTTGCCCAGGACCAAGCCCCTGGGGAGATCGTAAGTATTCGGATACCAGAGTAACTCATAGTATTCCTTTGTCGCACTGCTTTCCTTAACGCCGAATATGATTATGCAGGCCGCCACGAGCTAGTATCGATGTATCATCGGACGGCTCCCTGGGCTCGTCGGACATGGATAGCGATCCCGTCCCGACCGCCACCTCCCCTCATCCTGCGGACGACGCCGAGGTGCTGTCTCACGAGGCACCGAGTCGAGGGGAGACAGTCCCGGAGGCGCCTCAAGGCGGCCTCCGGACTCTGGGAGCCGAGGGGACAAGGCCCCTGAGAGCTCCGAGTTCGGTCCTCAGCCAAACACCGCGCCGGAACCTCCAGTGGTTCCGGGCTCGGGCAGGCGGCCTCCTTCCAAGAGGGGCAAGACGCCTGTGCTGGTGACCTCTGCCCATCCAGAGGCACCGCATGATCTGCTGGAAGCGCTTCGCGGCGCTTCCATCGACAAGGAGCATCGTACTATTATGAGTGTGGTGGTCCAGAAGGTTCAGTCCACCAAGAGCAGATTGACTGAAGCATGTGCCAGCCTTCTAACAGGCTTTGAGGTAAGTGTTAAAATATAGGAAAAATGTTACCGCATAGACAGTAGCCCCTGATGCTCTGTTCGGTGTTCACAAAGAAAAGCCGAACAGAGGATCAAACAATATCGCAGGAGTCTAATTTAAGTATGTCAATATGCGTATGCAGGCTTCGCTGCTGGCCTCAGTCGCACTGACTGCGGAGGCCGCCTCACTGAAGCAGGACCTCAAGGGGTCCAAGAAAGAGCTCAGCCTTGCCAAGAGGCAGCTCGAGGAGAACAAGGGTAAGTAATACCCTGTCTATAGATATGTATATATAAAAGAAGACGCGATTGCAAAATTACAGGATCATCGTATATTTGCCAGGGGCCACGACCGAGGTGGCGACCCTGAAGCAAGCGCTAACCAAGGCCGAAGATAAAGCGGCGAAGGAGCGCACCGAGCGAGAAAAGCAAGAGGCTCGGGTGGGCGAAGTGCAGCAAGAGCTCCAGGCTCTCATGACGAAGCATGAGGCGTTGGAGCTTGACTCGAAGACGCGAGAGTCTGAGCTTGTCGCGGCCCTTGAGAGCGCAAAAAGTGCCAAGGCCGAAGTCCAAAAGGCCCTCCAGGAGATCGACACAATGAAGAAGATAGCGGCGGGTAAGGCATTCTATATGCAGAGCAAGCATGTAAAAGTAAATTACCGAGTACTTACCCGAATTCGGAGCTCTCCACGAGCATTCGCAGATTTACCCCGCAGCGTGTCGGATACCGCACAGTTTTACCAGGCCGAGGAGGGAAGCTCAACGGAGAAGCTGTTCTGGTCTCAGTATACTGAGACCGAACACCCGATGCCTCTGAGCGACCAGCTAAAGTAGCTGGTTGAGTTGCACAAGGCGGCCGAACAGGCCATGAAGGGCCTTATAGTCCGGCTGTGGCCTGGCGACGCCCTTCTGAATAGCTACTTCGGCCTGGTGAGGCGGCTTGTGGATGCCTGCCCACGGCTGGAGGTCGTCAAGCGGTCCGTCTGCATCGAAGGTGCACGCTGGGCTTTCGCCCGTGTGAAGGTGCAGTGGGCCAAGCTAGACGCTGTGAATCTGATCAAGGAAGGGACGCCGCAGGGCAAGGAGCATCGCACCCCCGAAATTTATTATGAGGGTGTCCTGAAGGGTGCCCGTCTTGTAGCGGACGAATGTTCAAAGGATGTAATATTTGAGTAAACTTTCTCGTGTGATCATGTATGATGAAAACTTGTTTCATATGCGCTATGCAACGCTTGTGTGAATTTAAAATATTACCTTATGTTTGGCTGTTTATCCAATCTGAGAGATAGCTAGTCCTCAGCTTCTGCCCCCATGCCACGAGTGCTGGGGTGTTCGGGATAAACCTGAGCACTCTTGTTCCCATGTTTGGGTCCTTCGAGGGAGGTGCTCAGCACAACGAACAAGGCAACCGGACTAATAATGCTTTATCACTCTCACTTAGCCATAGAATTCTATAATTTTAAATTTCGGCGAAGCCCCTGGTATTCGGAAGGCCGAATTCGGGGCGTGATACATGCCTTTAAGCCGGACAGGGCCAGCCCCTCACTCTAAGCGGCATAAGTTTTTAGGGACTCGAAAACCTCGCCGAACAGCGACCAGTCTCTCGCCTTATCATGACAGTCAGTTTTAGCTTTCTCTACTGAGGTGCTAAGCCCAGCAGAACCGGGGCACAATCGCAGTAGTTCTCCTAGCGCTAGCTTAGCCGATAGAGCGGAACGTAAGGTACCAAAACATAGGAGCCGGGCAAACCCAACATTTGACCAAAGACATGATTCGGAGCTGATGCATATAGTGCTATAAATTCGGGGTGCCGCACTTGTGAAAGTTTTCGGACTTTTCACACCATATTGTGGGGTACGTAATCCCCTGGTGTATTGGCCGTACCAAAGTGTATGGTTGCAAGGCGTCGTTAATGAACACATATATATATAACAAGAATGCAATAATAGTCGTGATGTTATGCATTGTTTATTCAAACAGGTGCGTTAAAGCAGAATGATACAGATAGTGCGATAAGCAAAGAGTAGGACTATGTCCCTTCGAAGGGCAAGCTGAGGAATAGTATTAAATCAAATATTTCGCTCGTTATTGTAATCCACCTGGGAGTTCCGTGGTGTGACGTAGCTTTCTGCCTCCTTGGTTGCTGCATCATGTGTTCGGCAGTAGTGCTGCCGGACAGGGTTTCCAGAGATTAATGTCCTGAAAAAGAGGAAAATAACCAAACGGGAAGCCCCTAGTGCGGTTTAAGCCGCGTCTTGGGGCATGCCGCAGTTGTGCCCCCCTCCCCTGTGCCCATGGTATTTTTAATGCATAATTATGTACGCATGGCACGAGTTTTGCCATTTGGCTGGGACTGGGGTGGGGGGCGCATTGCTACGCGAGCTCAGATTGCGCCAGGCGGTCTAGTTGTCGATTGCTCCGAGCGCGCTTGAAGGTGTCCGGGTCTTGAAACGCCGAACCGGTGGATTGCCTTGAGAGGTTGTTTTGCGCTTCTGCTGCGAGGGCCGCAGTGTGCTCCTCCGTTCGAAGAGAGCGCTCTGTGTTTCCATTGACTGTAATAACCCCGCGAGGTCCTGGCATCTTGAGCTTGAGGTATGCATAATGCGGTACTGCATTGAATCTCGCAAATGCGGTTCGCCCGAGCAGTGCATGATAACCACTGCGGAACGGGGCTATATCGAAGATTAACTCTTCGCTTCGGAAGTTGTCCGGGGATCCGAAGACCACTTCCAGTGTAATAGAGCCTGTGCAATAGGCCTCTACGCCTGGAATGACGCCCTTAAAGGTCGCTCTTGTGGGTTTGATCCTTGAGGGGTCTATACCCATTTTGCGCACTGTGTCCTGATAAAGCAGGTTCAGGCTACTGCCGCCATCCATAAGGACTCGAGTGAGGAGAAATCCATCAATGATTGGGTCCAGAACCAGTGCGGCGAATCCGCCATGATGGATACTAGTGGGATGGTCCCTGCGATCGAAAGTGATCGGATAGGAGGACCACGGGTTGAACTTCGGGGCGACTAGCTCCAACGCATATACGTCCCAGAGCGCATGCTTCCGCTCCCTCTTGGGGATGTGGGTTGCGTATATCATGTTCACCGTTCGCACTTGTGGGGGAAACCTCTTCTGTCCTCTAGTGTGTGGCTGCCGGGGCTCCTCCTCGTCATCGCTATGTGGCCCCTTGTCCTTGTTTTCGGCAATTAACTTGCCGGCCTGCTTGAACACCAAACAATCCCTGTTGGTGTGATTGGTTGGCTTTTCTGGGGTGCCGTGTATTTGACACAAGCGATCGAGTATACGGTCCAAACTGGACGGACCCGGCGTACTTTGTTTGAATGGCTTTTTTCGCTGACCGGGTTTAGAGCCTTTGAATCCGGCATTAACTGCTGTATCCTTGGTATTATCGCTACTAATGTGGCGCTTATGTTTGTTGCGACGTGACCTGCTATTGCCGTCCTTGGTATCCGAAGTACCATGGTCCTTTGATATGTTATTGCTGCGAGCCAGCCAGGTGTCTTGTCCCGCACAAAAGCGGGTCATGAGTGTCATGAGGGCTGCCATAGATTTCGGCTTTTCCTGACCAAGGTGCCGGGCTAGACATTCGTCGCAGATGTTGTGTTTGAAAGCCGCTAGGGCCTCTGCATCCGGACAGTCGACAATTTGATTTTTCTTTGTTAGGAACCGAGTCCAGAATTGCCTGGCCGATTCTTCTGGCTGCTGAATTATGTGGCTCAAGTCATCGGCATCTGGTGGCCGCACATAAGTGCCCTGAAAGTTGTCGAGGAATGTGGCTTCCAGATCTTCCCAACAGCTAATGGACTCTGCTGGCAAGCTGTTAAGCCAATGCCGCGCTGGTCCCTTGAGCTTTAGTGGGAGGTATTTGATGGCGTGTAAGTCATCACCACGGGCCATGTGGATGTGGAGGAGGAAATAATCGATCCATACTTCGGGATCTGTTGTGCCGTTGTATGATTCAATATTTACAGGTTTGAAACCTTCTGGGATTTGATGATCCATTACTTCGTCTGTGAATCATAAGGGGTGTGCGGCGCCTCTATATTGGGCTATATCACGACGCAGCTCGAATGGGTCTTGCCCGATGTGTTCGGCCCGGCCAGATTTACTTTTACTATATCCGGCGTGACGTTTATCGTCTCGCATAGTGGCGCGCCCCCATGATCCGTAGATTGATCTTTCATGCTTTGCTTTGTCCTCCAATATGTCTCGCAGGTCTGGCGTATCTCCCCATGCCTTTTTATTTGAATGGCGTCGGGGTGCGGGATGAGTTTTTGGCTAGAATGCCTCTCTATCGCGGCCACGAGGTGGCCGGTCAGCCGCGTCATACGCTTCTTCCTCCAATCGGGGTAGCAACCTACATTTTGGGTAAATCTTGGAGGGGCGCTCGAGTTTATATTCCTCGGCCGCGAGGACTTCAGTTCATCTATCAGCTAGCAAATCTTGATCAGCTTGAAGTTGCTGCTGCTTTTTCTTAAGGCTATTTGCCGTGGCTATAAGCCGGCGTTTGAAGCACTCTTGTTCGATGGGATCCTCTGGCACGGCGAATTCGTCATCGCCGAGGCTTGCCTCGTCTTTGGAGGGGGCATGTAATTATCATCCTCCGCCTCTCCATCTGCCGCTTTCTCAGGAGGGCTGGCTCTTCCATCCGTCTGCTCTAAATCTTGCTGGAGGGGATTTTTGTTGTCTTCGGCACTATCCGGAGTGTTATTATCTCATGTGCCGGTATCACCACTTTTGCTTTGGCGGGACTTGGAGCGGCGCCGTTGACGTCGGCGCTTGGGTTGCTTCTTGGAGGGGTCATCCTCCGCTATCTCATCGCCATTGCCTTCTTTGGGTGTATCCACCATGTATATATATCATATGATGAGGTGGCTGTCCATTGCCCTGTGGGCAGTGGTTCCTCTTCGTCTCCAGCATCGTCGTCCATACCATCGATGTCTTCGGAGTCGAAGTCGAGCATGTCGGTTAAGTCATCGACAGTGGCTACTAAGTGGGTGGTGGGTGGGCCGCGAATTTCTTCGTCGTCCGCATCCCAGTCCTACTGGACATAGTTCGGCCAGGATCCTCCTGACAAGGAGAGAGACCTTAATGAGTTCAGTATGTCGCCAAAGGGCGAGTGCTGAAAAATATCCGTGGAGGTAAACTCCATGATCGGCGCCCAATCGGATTCGATAGGAACAGGCGCGGGCGGTTTGGAGTCCGTGGCCGGAGAAGGATCCGGCAGTTTAACAACATGGCTCTCGTGCAAGGTAAGGTCGATGTTTGGCTCGATCGCCGCTGAGGGTAAGGACTCCGTGGCGGGGTCCATCCACCCGTCCATGGACGGCGCAACTGGCTCCGAATTGAGGGTCGGAGCGGCTGCTCGTGCGATCTCCTGGACACTGACCGATGGTAGAGCCAAATCATACTCATCGTGACCGTGTGACGCACAAGGCAGAGGCTCGAATCCGTCGAAGATCAAGTCTCCACGGATATCGGTCGTGTAGTTTAAGCTTCCAAACCTGACCTGGTGGCCAGGGGCGTAACTTTCAATCTGCTCCAGATGGCCAAGCGAATTGGCCCGCAGTGCAAAGCCGCCGAACACGAAGATCTGTCCGGGGAGAAAAGTCTCACCCTGGACTGCATCACTATCGATGATAGTAGGAGCCATCAAGCCTAACAGCAACGACACAGAGGAATTCTCAATGAAAGCACCAATGTCGGTGTCAAAACCGGCGGATCTCGGGTAGGGGGTCCCGAACTATGCGTCTAAGGCGGATGGTAACAGGAGGTAGGGGACACAATGTTTTACCCAGGTTCGGGCCCTCTTGATGGAGGTAAAACCCTACGTCCTGGTTGATTAATATTGATTATATGGGTAGTACAAGAGTAGATCTACCACAAGATCAGAGAGGCTAAACCCTAGAAGCTAGCATATGGTATGATTGTATGTTGTAGTTGTTGTGTCCTACGGACTAAAACCGTCCAGTTTATATAGACACCAGAGAGGGTTAGGGTTACACAAGGTCGGTTACAAAGGAGGAGATACACATATCCGTATTGCCTAGCTTGCCTTCCACGCCAAGTAGAGTCCCATCCGGACACAAGACGAAGTCTTCAATCTTGCATCTTCACAGTCTAACAGTCCGGCCAATGGAGATAGTCCGGCTGTCCGGAGACCCCCTAATCCAGGACTCCCACGGTATGGAAAAGTCCGTAGGCATTGGATCGGTGACTTGTTGGATGATATTCATCATGTGATAATTATAACCTAGGGCTATTCAGCACTAGCTCCAGTTCATCTATATAATGTAGGCAAGTATTACGTAAATAGGCATACGTGCTTTATTAAAAGAACTTGCATGACATCTTTTGTCCTACCCTCCCGTGGCAGCGGGGTCCATATTGGAAACTAAGGGATACTAAGGCCTCCTTTTAATAGAGAACCGGAACAAAGCATTAACACATAGTGAATACATGAACTCCTCAAACTATGGTAATCACCAGAAGAAGTCCCGCTTATTGTCACTCCAGGGTTACCAGATCATAACACGTAGTAGGGGACTATAACTTGCAAGATCGGATCTAGAACATGGATGTTGGAGTAAATGACCACGGGTAGCCTAGTCGGCTTCCCCTGGTACTTCAGAAAAATTATAGGCCGATCAAGCCCCCAAGCGTCCAAGACATGGGGCCGCCTTCCCCCAGCCGGCTACCTCTCAAGCCGGCTGCGCAAAGGCTGCCCAGCCCTGAAATCCTTGAGAAACAAGACTACGAGAAGGCCAACTTCCAGAAGCCGGCCATGAAAAGGCCGACTCCCAGGAGCCGGCCCCTCAGCAGGCGGCTAAGATCTTTCCCTCAGAGTCTGCACCCACATAACGGCGACAAGACGGGGCCTGGCTATAGTAAAGCCTGCCACCCCCCGAATCCCGGCGCACGCATGGACACAGTGCACCATATGGGGCGGCCATCACCCGTCCGGCGCGGCACTGTTGCCACGATGATCGTGACGTCACCCACGGTGAGCGGTCAGTACGACCCGTGGGTGGCGGGCCCCCTCAGTCAGGGAGATCCCAAAGGCGGCCAGGCTTCCCACAGTCGGCCAAGGGTATGGCCGGCTTCCAATAGCTGGACAGCTCTCTCCCTCCAAGGTGATGCTTCATTAAGGAGACAAGAGAAGGTAAGGCTATAGTGATGAGCCGCCTCGTGGCGGCACTGTAGCCATGCTTACCACGACAAAGCCATCGTCACCAGGGGCAAGGTAACAGTAACCAGCCCCCGACAAGACCCCCAAGCGGTGGGGACCTGCCTGTCGACCAAAGGGACGGCAGCTGGCGGGCCCACCAGTCGGCGGGCCCCACCAGTCGGCGGAGAAGCCGGTGGGCGTAGACACAGACGGCTAGGGCCCATGCCCAGCCGGATTACCATTGTACCCCTGTGGGGTAGGCCTATATAAACCCCCCAGGGTTCGCATGCAGGGGAGATCGCTCTTTGGATAGATTTTAGACACCACAAGGAGAAGAGGAGCGGGCTGGCCTGGCCCTCCTTCATCCTTTCACCGAACAGCTCAAGGAGCATTCTGTAGCTACCCATCGAGCTAGTGATCATGCGGAGACCCCGCAGAGCAGTATTAGGGGTGTTATCTACATGGAGAGCCCTGAAGCTAGGTAAGATTCGCCGGCGTGCATGTCTTCGCCTTATCCCGTTTCCAGGCACTGGTGATGTTTTATTGGCTCCCACAATGATAAGCCATCCATTGGCATATGTCGCACCAACCACCCAACATTTGGCGCCCAGCGTGGGGCCAGGTGCACCGTCGTCCGGAGACCTGTTCTGGACGGGAACCTTCTTCCTTCCCAACATGCGTAGCCATCCCGGCTCGCCGGATGGCGCTTTCCCCGACGCGCTGCAAGACGTCGCCGATGCCTGCGCGGCGAGCTGCCTCGCCGATCTTCTTGGCGAGGCTCGCATCTTCGACGAGTCTGCATCCGACGCGGGCACAGACTGCCCCGAGAGCCACCTCATCAGCCTCCTCGACCAACTCCACGTCTCCAGCGAGCTTGCCGCGGACTTGGAGTCGGTTGGCTCCACCGACCCGATGCTTGTCGACTCCGACACGGCATCCCTTGATGCCTTCCCCTCCAACATGGTGGTCATCAACGACCCTCTTCCTCGAGCCGACAGCTGTGCCAGTGCCATCAGCGAGGTACTGGTCATCAGCCACGGCGCCCCCTCAGGCGAAAACGCCCACGACGCTCTGCAGGCAGCGCTGCATGACTTGTCCGTCCCCATCCCGGCCGACGCGGACGCCAAGACATTGGAGGCGCACCGCATCGCCCTCGTTGCGGAGGGCCAGAAGCTCGCCACCATGAGACGCCTCACCGAGGCTCACCAGCACGAGGTCGACCGTGCCGCCTTCGGCACGCCGCCTCCCGACGGGCCGAACCACGTCGGCATCGTCAAGAAACACGGCGCGGCTATCGCTGACATGCTGGGAGTAGACCGCCCAGTCTATGCCACGCCTCTCGAGAACTTGCGCGCCGCCCAGGAGACCGCAGACGAGTTGAATGGGCTGGGGCCTGATGAGCTCCCCTACATTACCAAATGCATCCAGCAACTTATCGACGCGGCCACAGAGCGGCATGAAGCCGGCGTCCGCGCCGAGAGTCCTCCCCCGCGCCGAGAGCACAGCACGATGTCCCGAACACCGACCGCGGGCAACACTTGCGCGAGAAAAGAAAAGGAGCTGCCTGCCAGCCGCAGCCGGACTCGAATCTCCATCGAGCGTGATGCAGAGGGCCACCCTCGAGCCATGGAGTGGCGGGGCAACCTCCCTCCTCCTTCGCCTCGTGGGGAGAGATACCCTACCCCGCCACCTGTCACGCATCCGACTCTTAGCGGCCGGCTGGGTCGCCGCGAAGGAGTTGGCGAGAACGATGCCCGCCATCGGATCGACCGCCTTGCGCTGATCCCTGGCCCTGGAAGAAGAAGATGATGTCGGCCCGTCTTGCTTCGGCCCCCGCATCCGCGACGAGCCCTTCCTCAAAGGGTTCTCGCTCGCACGAGACACGCCCAAGTACAACGGCTCCGTGAAGCCGGAAGATTGGTTGATCGACTACTCCACCGCGGTTAGCATCGCAAACGGCAATAGGCGTGTTGCCGTAAAATATGTGCCCCTCATGCTCCAAGGCACGGCGCGCACCTGGCTTAACAACCCCAAGCCTTACAGTGTCAACAGCTGGCTAGACTTCACTGAAGCCTTCATACGCAACTTCACCAGCACCTACAAGCGGGCTCCCAAGCCCCGACAGCTCTCCTTGTGCGTCCAAGGGCCTAACGAATCGACTCGCCACTACCTCATGCGTTGGGCCGAGCTCTGCAATTCCTGCGAGGGAGTGCACGAGGTTCAAGCTATAGAGTACTTCATCGCCGAGTGCCGAGAAGGCACCCTCCTCAAATACCGACTCCTCTGCGACGAGCCGACTACGCTTGACGAGTTGCTGATCGTAGCTGATAAATACGCCACGGCCGATTCCTTAATGAAGACCGAGCTTCGAGTGGACGCCTCCGGGAAGGTGCTCGCTCCAAGTCCCAAGATGCCGGCTGGAGAATCCAGCCGACGCCCGCACCAGAACGACCACAAGCGCAAGGCTCCCCTGCCGCTTTCCACTAGTCGGCAGGTGGCCACAGTCGAAGACGAACAACTCAAAGGGCAG
This sequence comes from Triticum dicoccoides, assembly GCF_002162155.2. Classification (NCBI taxonomy): domain Eukaryota; kingdom Viridiplantae; phylum Streptophyta; class Magnoliopsida; order Poales; family Poaceae; genus Triticum; species Triticum dicoccoides. The sequence goes on from NC_041382.1 coordinate 204,413,290, forward strand.
CCCGCACCCAAGAAGCAGAAGGGCGGCAGGCCGGCTTGGCAGCCGGCTTTCTCCTACGAGCAAGCACTTGATGCCCCCTGCAAGTTTCACAGCGGCGCAAAGCCTTCAAACCACACGACCAGAAAATGCCATTAGCTCACACGGATCTCCAAGGGTGAGGGGATGGCGCCACATCCGCCTGCTGGTCATCCGCCTCCGGCTCCTCCGCAGTCGGCCGCTCGACCAGCGGTCGGGGCAGTTCAAGACGAGTACCCCGACAAGCATGCCGCCTATTTCATCTTTACGAGCCAGCCCGAAGATCGGCGTAGCCGGTGCCGACAACACCAAGAAGTTAACGCAGTCACCTCCAACAACCCAGAATTCATGCACTGGTCCGAAAGGCCTATTAGTTGGAGCCAGACAGATCACCCAGAGGTGATGCCATCTCCCGGCTCTTACGCATTGGTTCTGGAAGCCACCCTTGCTACGGAAAGGCGAGCCGCCCGTTTCTCCCGTGTGCTGATAGATGGTGGGAGCAGCATCAATATCCTATACCGTGACACCATGGAGAAGCTGAGCATCAAGACAAAGCAGCTCATGCCCAGTCGTACTGTGTTCCATGGCATCGTACCCGGCTTGTCCTGCTCCCCAATTGGCAATATCAAGATAGATGTCCTCTTCGGGGACAAGGATCATTTCCGCCGAGAGGTGGTGTGGTTTGAAGTGGTGGATCTAGAGAGCCCTTACCACGCGTTGCTTGGCCGACCTGCCCTGGCCAAGTTCATGGATGTACCCCATTATGCCTACCTCAAGATGAAGATACCAAGTTCCAAGGGCATCATCACCATAGCCGGAGACTACAAGAAATCCTCCGAGTGTGCGGCTGTCAGCAGCCGGCAGGCCGAGTCCCTTGTAATTGCTGAAGAGAAGAAGATACTGGACCGAGTCATGGCCATGACCGGCAAGCAACCGGCCCTGTCCCCCGACCCCAAGGAATGTGGTGCCCAAGGTTCTTTTCAGCCGGCCAAAGAAACCAAGAGGGTACCTCTGGACCCAGATCACCCAGAAAGGTTTGCTACCATCGGGGCAAACCTGGACAGCAAATAGGAAGGCGAGCTCGCCGATTTCCTCTGTGAGAATCGGGACATTTTCGCATGGTTCCCCAAGGACATGCCGGGTGTGCCGAAGGAATTCGCTGAGCATAACCTACATGTCCGAGAAGGTGCGAAACCAGTCAAACAGCCTCTTCGCCGACTATCGGAGGAGAAGAGAAGGATTATAGGAGAGAAGATAGCCCAGCTTCTGGAAGCCGGCTTCATTATGGAAGTTTTCTTCCCAGAGTGGCTCGCCAACCCGGTCCTCGTGCTGAAGAAAAATAACAAGTGGCGCATGTGTATAGACTACACTAGCGTCAACAAGGCCTGCCCCAAAGATCCTTTCGCCCTGCCAAGGATTGACCAAGTGATAGACTCCACAGCCGGATGCGAGTTGTTGAGCTTCTTGGATGCTTACTCAGGCTACCACCAGATAAAGTTGGATCCGGCTGACTGCCTAAAAACCGCCTTCATCACACCATTCGGAGCCTTCTGCTACCTGACTATGACATTCGGCTTGAGAAATGCCGGTGCCACTTTTCAGCGTTGCATGCAGAAATGCCTCCTCAAGCAGCTCGGCAGAAATGCCCACGTCTATGTAGACGATATTGTAGTGAAGACGGAGAAGCGCGGCACCTTGCTGGAAGACCTCAGAGAAACATTTGAAAACTTGCGCCGATTCCAAATCAAGCTCAACCCCGAGAAATGCGTGTTCGGAGTACCAGCCGGCCAGCTCCTAGGCTTCCTGGTCTCCGAATGCAGCATCGAGTGCAACCCAATGAAGATCAAGGCCATAGAGAGAATGGAGATTCCCACCAAGCTGCGGGATGTCCAGAAGTTCACCGGATGCTTGGCTTCCCTGAACCGCTTCATCAGCCGGCTCGGACAGAAAGCCCTCCCCCTCTACCGACTCATGAAGAAGTCCACTCATTTCGAGTGGAACGACCAGGCGGACCAAGCCTTCCACGAGCTAAAGAAGATGTTGACCACGCCGCCTGTCTTGGCGGCACCGGCTGAAAAGGAGCCCATGCTCCTTTACATTGCCGCTACTAGCTGGGTGGTCAGCACTGTCATCGTAGTCCAGCACCCAGAAGAAGGCCGGGCTCAGCCGGTTCAGAGGCTGGTGTATTATTTAAGCGAAGTCTTATCCACCTCGAAGCAGAACTACCCACACTACCAGAAGATGTGCTACGGTGTGTACTTTGCTGCCAAGAAGCTCAAGCCCTATTTTCAAGAGCACCCCATCACGGTCGTATGTACTGCCCCGCTCGTCGAGATCATAGGCAGCCGGGATGCATCCGGCCGAGTGGCCAAATGGGCCATTGAGCTGGCCCCCTACGCGATTTTCTACCAGCCCCGCACCGCTATTAAGTCCCAGGCGCTGGCCGACTTCCTCGTCGATTGGGCCGAAACCCAATACCTGCCACCGGCTCCCAACTCCACTCATTGGCGGATGCACTTCGATGGGTCCAAGATGCACACCGGCTTGGGAGTCGGCATCGTCCTCACCTCTCCCAAGGGTGACAAGCTCAAGTATACATTGCAAATTCATTTTGCCGCCTCCAACAATGTGGCCGAGTACGAGGCGCTCATACACGGGCTCCGGCTAGCCAAAGAGCTCGGCATCCGCCGGATCTTGTGCAATGGCGACTCAGATTTGGTGGTCCAACAGTCATCCGGTGACTGGGACGCCAAAGACGCAAACATGGCGAGCTATCGTTTCCTTGTCCAGCAAATCAGTGGATATTTTGAAGGATGTGAGTTCCTTCATGTACCACGTGCCAACAACATGAAAGCAGATGCCCTGGCACAAGTAGGATCCACCCGGCAAGCCATACCAGCCGGCGTTTCTCTCCATCGCCTCCTCAAGCCGTCTATCAAGCCGTCTCCAGAATCTGATTCCATCTTCGTGCCGCCTGACCCCAACGCAGTCGGATCCGACTTGGGAAACCAAGCAGGTGGCGCGGGGACTCCAACTGGCGGCCCGGGGACTGCCATAGTCGCACCCGGCCCGGGGAATTCGGAACTCGGCCCGGGGGCTACTGCAGCCGGCCCGGGGACTACATCAACACAAAAGGCGATGGCCGACTCCGACTCCAACTCTTCACCACCCAGCCCACCCGCCCCTATCACAGTGGCAGTCCTGACAATAGAAGAAGTCACAGCTCCATCATGGGCCCAGCCCATCCTCAACTTCTTAGTAAACAGAGAGCTACCAACCGATGAGATCTCGGCAAGACAAGTTCAACGCCGAGCCGGAGCCTACACAATCGTCAGCCGAGAGCTTGTTAGGCGCAGCGTCACTGGAGTCTTCCAGCACTACGTCGAACCAGAGAAGGGCATAGCAATCCTCAGGGACATCCACGAAGGCGAATGCGGCCACCACGCAGCCTCAAGATCACTCGTTGCCAAGGCTTTTCGCCATGGATTTTTCTGGCCGACTGCTTTGGAAGACGCCAAGGAACTAGTCAAACACTGCAAAGGGTGCCAAGTTTTCAGCTCCAAGCAACACCTGCCGGCTTCTGCACTCAAGACCATCTCCCTCACCTGGCCCTTTGCCGTCTGGGGCCTGGACATGGTGGGCCCGTTCAAGACGGCATGCGGCGGCATGATGCATCTGCTCGTCGCTGTGGAGAAATTTACCAAGTGGATTGAGGCAATGCCGATCAAGAAGCTGAATGGGCCGACTGCCATCACCTTCATCGCAGATATTACAACCCGGTATGGCGTACCACATAGCATCATCACCGACAACGGCACAAATTTTGCAAAGGGAGCACTGGCACGTTTTTGCGCAACACGCAGCATCCGGCTGGACCTAGCGTCCGTTGCCCTCCCGCAGTCAAATGGCCAGGTCGAGCGAGCAAACGGCCTCATCCTCTCCGGCATCAAGCCCCGACTGGTCATGCCACTGGAGCGTTCGGCCGGCTGCTGGCTCGACGAGCTGCCGGCCATCCTTTGGAGTTTGTGCACTACCCCAAACAAATCGACCGGCTTCACCCCTTTTTTCCTTGTATATGGTGCCGAGGCCGTCATCCCAACTGACATCGAGTTCGACTCGCCTCGGGTCACCATGTACACGGAGGCGGAATCCAAGGAAGCACGAGAAGACGGTGTTGACCTACTGGAAGAGGGCCGGCTGTTAGCCCTTAGTCGGTCTGCCATCTATCAGCAGGGTCTGCGCCGCTACCACAGCCGGAAGGTCAAGCCAAGATCTTTCCAAGAGGGCGATCTTGTGCTCCGGCTGATCCAGCAAACAGCCGGCCAGCACAAGCTCTCAGCCCCTTGGGAGGGCCCCTTCATCATCAGCAGAGCTTTAGGCAATGGCTCCTACTACCTAATCGACACGCGGAAGCCGAAGGCACGCAAGAGAGATGTTCCGACAAGGAGTCGGAACGACCGTGGAACGCCAATCTCCTCCGAAGATTTTACAGTTAAAAACAGTACGTAGCACGCTACCTTTTGTACTAAGTACGAGACAAGGGGTGCCCCGAGGAGCGCTCGGGGACTACCCTCTTTTATCTATGAAAGACGAGTATCACGCATACGATTATGTTACTACACTTGCTTTCTTCGTCCGGCACCGGATTCGACCAGTCGGCCCGGGGACTCGCCGCCTCAAGTTATATCTGAAGTTCCACCTGCAGTCAGACAAGTAGTGTGCCGGCACCCAAGACCTCTCTTGCCAAAAAGTCACAGCTCGAAGAACCGACTGTCCGACTGGCAAGAGCCAAGGGCAGGAAAGGATGCCCACGCGAAAAACGGCTAAGGACCAATGAACTTATATAATGCGAGCCGGCCTCCCACCCGCCAGCCGGCTACCAGAGCAGCCGGCTGGCTGGCTTCCCGTTCACCTTGCTGCAATCTGAGAAAGCTCGAGTACTTGCCTTCCCAAAACGACCAAGTCCTTCTCCGGCCACAGACTGCAAAGCAGCTGTCCGGCTGGGAAGGCGGCGGCCAAGGGAAGGCGGCAAAGGAAAAAGGCAAAGGATAAAAAGCAAACATAAACGGAAGCCAAACACATGCATAATATTTACACAAAAGACCTTCGAAAGGCCAGCATTCAACATAGTCTGAATACACCCCCAGTGGGTGGAACTGCGCAAATTTAAAGATTGTTCAAAGAAGTAACAAGCAGGATAGCTAGGACGGCGGATCAAGCCAGGGGAACAACTGGCGAGTTGGGCAGGTTGGCGGAGTCGGCGGTGCTGGCTGGAGGAGTGACCGACTGGCGAGTCTCGGCATTGTTGCTAGAGGCACGATCGGGCTGAGGCGGGCTGGTCGCTTCACCATCCGGCGCAGCGTCTTCGTCATCCTCTCCCTCTTCCCCTTCGCCCTCATCACTAGAGGCAATCTCCTCCGCCGAGTCCTCACCTTCGGCCGGGTTCAGCCCGAACCACTCCTCCGGCTGAGCGACGTCGGTGTCATCCACCTCAGGAGCAAAGGCGCTGGTATCAGTATGCTCGGCAATCACCGAGGTGCGCTGGATGATAGCCGGCCGCACCGCCTCCAGCTCCTCGTCAGCCTCCTGCCGCCAGGTGCTCAGCTGGTCCAAGTTCAGCCCAGGATACCAAGCTCGGACAAACTCCAGAGCCCGCCCAGCGCTGGACCGGGCCGCTGACGCCTTCCAAGCCTCGAAGCGGCCGACTACGACCTCCAGCCAGTCGGCGGTCCGACTTGGGATGCGCGGAATCACCTCGCCAGGCCAGAGGGCGGCCAGCACTTGCGCCCCGGCGCGCTGAAGACGGCGGAGCATGCGATGGGCTGGCTGCAGGTGGGCTTGAAGCCCCAGAAGCTGCTCCTCAAGTGACCGGCTGGCATTCAGCGCGATCTCGGCCCCCGCCTGCCGTCGCGCGTCGCGGTAGGCCTCGATGGCTTGGGTGGCGGCAGAGTAGCCGGGAAAGTAATCTGCACAAAGAGGAAAGCAGTGGCACAAAGTCAAAAATGAATCAGATAGTAGAAGGCAGGCAAGGAAGCAAAGAAGAAGGTGGCCTACCATCAATCAAGTCTTCCACTCGGCTGTAGCCTTGGCTCAGCGCCTGCCTCATCTCGGCCCAGTTTGCCGCCTCGGTCTCATATTCGGCTTGAAGGGCGGCCTCGCTGTCCTGCGCTGCCTTCAAGGCCGCCTTGTGGCTCTCCTCCTGGTCGGCCAGGCGGTCACGCTCTTGAGCCAGGGCGGCGCACTCAGCCTCCTTGGCACCAAGGGCGGTCTGGGCTCCGCTCAGCTGGCTCCTCAAGTCAGCATTGGCCCCTGCAAATATAAAGAAAGAAGTCGTCAGGAAAAGATCCGACCCGACTACTCGGTAGTCAGCCCGAATCTCGAGGACTACACCCAGTGGGTGCGCTGACGCGCCCCCACTTAAAAGAAAAACGAAGCACTTACTCCGGCTCTCGGTCAGATCAGTGGCCTTCTGATGCAACTCCTGGGTCTGGGAGTTGAAAGCGGCCGCGCGGAGGTTATGGTACTCCTGCAGATAAGACAAGGGACGCAGGTGAGAACAAGACGGCAATCAAGCTTTCTAAGAAGTTCCAAGCCGCATGCTCAGCAGCCGGCTCGGAACTCGGAGACTACACCCAGTGGGTGCGCTGACGCGCCCCCACGGAAGAAATCAAAAGCAATCGACAAAGAGCAGGAGGACTCACCCGAATAACCGATTGCGTCATGAGAAACTCCTGAGTGTACTGCTTCAGCGCGATGGCTTGGGCCTGAAGCCGGTTCCGGACGTCCTGTGCCGCCACATTCAGCACGGCTGTCCCGCCGCCCGGTGTCCACCCGGACGAGCTGTCGCTGGCCGCTTCTAGGTCCTGGGCCGACGAGCCGGCGTCCACGGTCTTCTGCGTGTCCGGCGCTGAAGTCGCCTTCCCCACGCGCCGGCGAAGCGGTGATGAGATCACAAGATCCCCTCCCACGGTCGGCTCACCCCCAGCCGGCTGCGCTGGCGGCAATTCAGGCTGGCCTCCTCAGCCCGCTCCAGTCGGCGGCGATGGCGCCGCCTCCCTCTCCATCTCCGGCTGGCCGCGGCCGGCCTCCTCCAACGGGGGCACAGGGGTGTCGGGAGCTGCGGCGCGGAGGGGAATGACGAACTACGGAGGCTGGTTCTGCAGGGCCTCCGACTCCCTCTCCGCGTCAGCGGCCTCCGCTTGGGCCTTGGCGGCCGCGACGGCTCGCACCTCCGCTGACTTCTTCTCCGTCTCTCGAGCCGCCCTCCGCTCCTCCGCCTCCCGCTCCTCCCGCACTTCCCGCGCGTTCCGCTTCGTCGCCTCTAGGAGGTCAGCGCGGGGATCTACCCGGCGCGAGCTTGAAGACCCTCCTACGGCTCCGACTATGGAGGCGGCCGGGACTCGCCCAAGGGAAAGAGGGGCCCTGTGTGATAAATCGAGAAAAAGGGTTTGGAAAAACATCAACCGAAGAAGAAGAAGAAAGAAAGGCATGAGAATAGCGACACTTATGCTGAGACCGCCTGTGGCTGCTTCACCACCTTGCGGAAGCGGGCTGCCTTCGCGGCCGCCTCGTCCCGCTTGGTCGCCGCCGCGGTACTCTTGGGCTTCTTCGGCCGACTGCCGAAGTGGATCGACGCAGCCCGGCACTTCTGTGTGCCGCCATGGGCAGTCGGCCCGGCAGATGGGCCCGCACCATGGTGATCGGGTGCCGGTCGGCGGCGCGGAATGACTTCGGCCTCGTCGTCATCTGGCCAGTCCTCAAAGCCGGCCCCGAGCCCGGACCCGCCTGCGTCGCCGCCTTCCCCCGCGACGTCATCCTCCATGGCGGCCGCCCCCAGGTCTGGGTCGTCTACATCGTCCATCGTACGGTCGGGGAGGAACTGGCGTTCCACCCCCGCGGCCCGGGCTGCTGGCGGAAGCATGGGGTTCTGCCAAAGAAAGGTCGGCTGGTCAGGAGTCGGCCACCATGAACTCGGCAACAATCAAAGAGAAAGAGGAAGAGAAACTTACCACTGGCAGAGGATTGGTGCGAGAGTACGGCACCTTGCCGTACTGCCACTCCTTGGTGAGCTTGTAGTTGGAAATGTAGTTCACCATGTAAGACACCTCGGTGTGAGGCATCTCCTTGGTGCTTAGCTGGCACGGGTCGAAGCGGCCGCTCATCTGGCAGATTATATGAGGCCGGCCCTAGAGCGGGAGCACCCGGCGCTCCACGAAGGTGGCCACCAGGTCGCACCGGACAGACCCTCCGACTGGATCATCACCCGGAGCCGGGCAACGGAGGCGGTCCTTCCCGGAGACAACGACCTGGACCGGAAGGACCATGAAGGCTGCCTCCCAGCCGGCGGGCCGGCTACGTAAGCTGGCAGGTTGACGAAGTCACCTTGTAGAGCAATATTCTTCACGTAGAAGTAGGACTTCTACCAGAGCTTCACCGACTGGATCAGCGGGATGGGCGGAAACGGGTTGTTGTCGCTCGTCCTCCGCATGGCGATGAAGGCGCCGCATGGGGCGGGCACGCCCGCAATGACAGTGCCGAGCTTGCACTGAAAGAACTCTCCCCATAGTTCAAGAGTGGGGAGGACGCCAAGAAAACCCTCGCACAGGGTGACGAAGGCCGACAGCAGCATCACCGCGTTGGGAGTGAGGTGATGCGGCTGGAGGAACCCGCTCGCCGACAGGCCGAAACCGCACAGGCAGTGCGAGTGGAAGATTACCCGCTCGTCCTCTTCCGGCACCGGCGAGATCTCCCTCTCCGGCGCGAGGCGGACCCGCACGAGATCCGCGCCCGACAGCCGCCGTGTCCGACGGAGGAAGTCGTCGTGGACGTTGGAGCCGTCCCAGGAGCTCGACAACGCCATGGGGACGGCGCGGCGGCGAGAAAGGTGTGGCGAAAGGAGGGCGCACGACCCAGCTACGACGAAGCGACGGCAAGCCAAGAAGATTGGAAGGAAGGCCGAGCGGCGGCAGGTAGCTGTCGCGACGAGAGGAGGAAGAAGAAGGAGGGGGCAGAGCGAGGGAGAGCGCACGAGCGTTTGGCGCTCCCCTCCTCTCCCCCTACTTATAGCCTCGTGCGGCAAAGCCGAGGAGGCAGGACGTGGGGGGATGTGGGATTAACTGCACCCACTCCCCCACGCCTCACGATTATTGCGCCATCACGGCGTGAGGAAACCGCCGCTAGGGCGCACGCTGTCCGTCCGGGCCACAGAAGATCCGTGCATGGGCCGAGGCCCTGTAGTGGCGGGCCCCAGACTGCGGCGGCGTCCCGTCGCGCGCGTGGGCTGGCAGGCCCCTCCAGCCGGAGGATGCCACGTGGCGCGCAGACGACGAATGGTCAGCTCACAGCCGGACTCGCGCGCCGACTGGCACCCGCCTTCAAGCTTCGAGATCTCTAGGAGACGGCGCGCCTAGTCGAAACCGGCTCCTAGTTCCTGGCTCCTCAAGATAGGAAGCTGACTGAGCTCCTCGTCTTCTTTTTCTGCCTCGGAGCCCAACCAGCTTCGGGGACTACTGTCGGAGTAAATGACCACGGGTAGCCTAGCCGGCTTCCCCTGGTACTTCAGAAAAATTATAGGCCGATCAAGCCTCCAAGCGTCCAAGACATGGGGCCGCCTTCCCCCAGCCGGCTACCTCTCAAGCCGGCTGCGCAAAGGCGGCCCAGCCCTAAAATCCTTGAGAAACAAGACTATGAGACGGCCGACTTCCAGAAGCCGGCCATGAAAAGGCCGACTCCCAGGAGCCGGCCCCTCAGCAGGCGGCTAAGATCTTGCCCTCAGAGTCTGCACCCACATAACGGCGACAAGACGGGGCGTGGCTACAGTAAAGCCTGCCACCCCCGAATCCCGGCTTACGCATGGCCACAGTGCACCGTACGGGGCGGCCATCACCCGTCCGGCGCGGCACTGTTGCCACGATGATCGTGACGTCACCCACGGCGAGCGGTCAGTACGACCCGTGGGTGGTGGGCCCCCTCGGTCTGGGAGATCCCAAAGGCGGCCAGGCTTCCCACAGTCAGCCAAGGGTATGGCCGGCTTCCAATAGCCGGCCAGCTCTCTCCCTCCAAGGAGGTGCTTCATTAAGGAGACAAGAGAAGGTAAGGCTACAGTGATGAGCCGCCTCGCGGCGGCACTGTAGCCATGATTACCACGACAAAGCCATCGTCACCAGGGGCAAGGTAATAGTAAGCATCCCCCGACAGGACCCCCGAGCAGTGGGGACCGGCCTGTCGACCAAAGGGTCGGCAGCCGGCGGGCCCACCAGTCGGCGGAGAAGCCGGCGGGCGTAGACACAGACGGCTAGGGCCCACGCCCAGACCGATTACCATTGTACCCCTGGGGGGTAGGCCTATATAAACCCCCAGGGTTCCCATGCAGGGGATATCGCTCTTTGGATAGTTTTTGGACACCACAAGGAGAAGAGGAGCGGGCTGGCCTGGCCCTCCTTCATCCTTTCATCGAACAGCTCAAGGAGCATTCTGTAGCTACCCATCGAGCTAGTGATCATGCGGAGACCCCGCAGAGTAGCATTAGGGGTGTTATCTCCACGGAGAGCCCTGAAGCTGGGTAAGATTCGCCGGCGTGCATGTCTTCGCCTTATCCCGTTTCCAGGCACCGGTGATGTTTTATTGGCTCCCACAATGATAAGCCATCCATTGGCATATGTCGCACCAACCACCCGACAGTGGATATAATGCTGATAACAAAACAGTTTAGATATGAAATCATGGCACCCGGACCCAAACTGACAAGCATTAAGCATGGCAAAGTCATAGCAACGTCAATCTAAGAACATAGTCGATACTAGGGATCAAGCCCTAACAAAACTAACTCGATTACATGATGAATCTCATCCAACTCCTCATCGACCAGCAAGCCTATGAAGGAATTACTCACTCCTGATGGGGAGCATCATGGAATTGGTGATGGAGAAGGGTTGGTGATGATGAAGAACGAAGATCCCCCTCTCCCGAGCCCCAAACGGACTCCAGATCTGCCCTCCCGAGGAAGAACAGGGCTTGGCGGTGGTTCCGTCTCATGGATCGTGATAATTCTTTCTCCCTGATTTTTTCTCTGAAAATAGGATTTTATAGCGTTGGTTTCAGGGTCAGCGGGGCCACCAGGTGGCGACAACCCACCTGGCGCGCCAGGAGAGGGGGCGCGCCCTGGTGGGTTGTGCCTGTCGGTGTCAAAACTGGCGGATCTCGGGTAGGGGGTCCCGAACAGTGCGTCTAGGATCGATGGTAATAGGAGACAGGGGACACAATGTTTGCCCAGGTTCGGACCCTCTCTATGGAGGTAATACCCTACTTCCTGCTTGATTGATCTTGATGAATATGAGTATTACAAGAGTTGATCTACGACGAGATCGTAATGGTTAAACCCTAAAAGTCTAGACTGGCTATGATTATGAGGATCTATCTACGGACCTAGCCCTCCGGTTTATATAGACACGGGAGGGATCTAGGGTTACACAAGGTCAGTTACAAAGAAAGGAATCTTCATAGTTTGATCGCTTAGCTTGCCTTCCACGCCAAGGAGAGCCCTATCCAGACACGGGTAGAGTCTTCGGTCTTTGCATCTTCACGGCCCAACAGTCCGGCCCATATCAATAGGTCGGACGCCCGAGGACCCCTTAGTCCAGGACTCACTCAGTAGCCCCTAAACTAGGCTTCAATGACGATGTGTCCGGTGCGCAGATTTTCTTCGGCATTGCAAGGCGGGTTCCCTTTTTCGTATACTCCAAGATAGTCTTTGGATGAAACAAAACGTGTCCGGATCTGCAACACAAGTACCCCCACATAGCCGAGTAGAGCATAATATTTCACGAATCCAACCTGCTGATAACTTTTTGTTACGTGGCATCATGTTTGCCCGGTCGTTATTTTGAACCGTTTCCTGTCCCATGTTTCGAGGCATGGTTTTTATTGGCACGTTCTGTCGAAGCAGAGATCGTGTCCCCCTTATTGCGGGATCCTCATTAATACGAGCGTGGGTAACCCCACTGTTCCACTGGAAAGATTCCTTGGGAATAGGCAGGTTTTTAGGCTTTAGGAGGAGGCGTTCAATACCTGTTGTCTTTATAAAGGAACCAAGGGCCGTCCTTTTATGCCAAACCTCTCATCAACCTTTCCAACCTTGAGTTCTAGCACCCAAGGTTCAACTTCATTGCTTCAAGCTTCCCCATCATGTCCGGACCCAACCCTCAAGGCCAATGGGTGGCTTCCTCTGTTACAGAGGGTGACATTGCAAAGCTTCGGGCGGCCAGATACCTGACCGCAGAGATCCACCACAGGCTTCCTGCTCAAGGACATGTTATTCCGACCCCTAGATTCGGTGAGAGGGTTGTATTCATCTCTCACTTCCTCCGAGGGCTAGGGTTCGCTCTCCACCCCTTTGTCCGGGGGCTAATGTTTTATTACGGACTAGATTTTCATGATCTAGCTCCGGATTCTTTCCTTCACTTCTCGGCTTTTATTGTCACGTGCAAGGCCTTCCTCCGAATCCCCCCACACTTCGGCTTATGGCTCAAGACCTTTGGTGTGAAGCCAAAGGTAGTTGACGGGGAACAAGTGGAGTGCGGTGGCGTTGTAGTAAGCCAGCTTACCAACACTCCCTGGCCAAAAGGCTCCTTCACCGAAGCTTCCAATCAATGGCAACGAGAGTGGTTTTACGTTACGGAACCCCGTAGCACCAAGTGGGCAGCTACACCTGCGTTCCGTTCCGGCCCTCCATTACCGCTTGCATCATGGGTCAATAAGGGGCTGGATTGGGGATCAGTTGATGAAGTGCGGACTCTACAGAGCCGCATCCGAACCCTCCTCGAGAGGGACATCGATCTTGTCAACGTGATTCAAGTAATGCTGATCCGCCGAATCCTGCCATGCCAGCGTAGGCCTCTTCGCATGTGGGAGTTTAATCCGGAAGGGCCACAAACTCTCCAACACTTCTTCGGTGCTACGCACAAAGGGATGTGGAAGATGTTTTTCAGGAAACGAAAACATTGACCGGACACCTCCGAAGACGTCGGCCTTGACTGCAACTGTTCGGATACCCCTATAAGCTCCTGTCTTCTGAGCACTTTGAAGTTACGTATATCACAATACGTTACCGAGCAAACTATCTTCTTTCAGGGCTGGATAAAGAAAGCGGAACTAAGTAGGTGTTCGGCCCCCCTTCCCGAAGCTTCAGCGAATCCCGTATTAACAAGGATGCTGGCCCCGACACCATACCAGATGTCTGCAAAGGAGGACAAGGCAGGGAGCGGGAGGACCAAAGAGGGCCTCCATCCCGAAGATATTTTAGACGCCGTGTCCGGGGAGGTGAAAATTCCATCGCCCGAAGGCAAAAATAAAGGAGAAGCCAACATTCATTCCCCCTATAGTAAGAAAAGGGTCGTCTCCGAAGATTGGGAAGGAGGGGCTCCCAAGCGAGGCAAGATGGCCCTGTCGGGCGACTCTCGCTTGAAGGACGACATTATCGCGCAGTCCTCCAGTGAGGCCAAACCTAAATCGTAAGCGAACAAGGGTGTTTTACACATACTTCATTCCTCTGAACAAGGGTGTCTTCTTTTTTGCAGCTCGGCGCACAATCTTTCTCAACAATCATCTTCCTCGAGAGATCTTCTCTCAGAGATGATGGAAAGCGAGACGCCTCCACCAGTCTCCTCGCCCAATAAGGCGGATGACCTCGAGGTGTCGTCCCGGAGGGTCTCTACTGATCCGCAAGTGATGCGAGGGGTGATGAAAACACGAACCGAAGATGACACTTCGGTAGCCCAGGGTCCAAGGACCAATAATAAAGGCCCTGTACTGTCCGGCTTTCAGCCAAAGACAACTCTAGGGGTGAACGAATGGATCCCTTTGAAGGGAGGCCGTGCTGCTATGGCTGCTTTCAGAGACCCAGAAACGTCGGATATGTTGACGAACATGCTACGACAGGCGTCCGTCTCCGAAGACCATCGTACCTTGATGGGCACTTTGGTTAAAAAGGTCTTGTCCGCGAAAAGCGGATTGAATGAAGCCTTCACGAGCCTGCTAAGAGGTTTCGAGGTATGTGTTGTAATGCTTTCAATTGAGCATATTCACAAAATACTCCTATGTATAGATAGTAGCCCCTGAGACTCTGATAGGCCCTTGATACGTCTCCATCATATCTATAATTTTTGATTGTTCCATGCAAATATTCTACAACTTTCATATACTTTTGGCAACTTTTTATACTATTTTCGGGACTAACATATTGATCCAGTGCCCAGTGCCAGTTCCTGTTTGTTGCATGCTTTTTGTTTCGCAGAATATCCATATCAAACAGAGTCCAAACGGGATAAAAACGGATGGAGATTTTTTTGGAATATATGTGATTTTTGGGAAGAAAAATCCACGTGAGACGATGCCCGAGAGGGCCCCGAGGCAGGGGGCAGGCGCGCCCCTGACCCTCATGGCCACCTCGTAAGGCGGTTGATGCCCTTCTTTCGCTGCAAGAAAGCTAATATCCGGATAGAGATCGTGTTAAAATTTCAGCCCAATCGGAGTTACGGATCTCCGGGAATATAAGAAACGGTGAAAGGGTAGAATCTGAGAGCGCAGAAACAGAGAGAGATAGAGAGACAAATCCAATCTCAGAGGGGCTCTCGCCCCTCCCATGCCATGGAGGCCATGGACCAGAGGGGAAACCCTTCTCCCATCTAGGTGGAAGGTCAAGGAACAAGAAGAAGAAGAATGGGCTCTCTCCCCCTCGCTTTCGGTGGCACCGGAGTGCCACCAGGGGCCATCATCATCACCGCAATCTTCACCAACAACTTCACCGCCATCATCACCAACTCTTCCCCCTCTATGCAGCGGTGTAACCTCTCTCTTACCCGCTGTAATTTCTACTTAAACATGGTGCTCAACGCTATATATTATTCCCCAATGATGTATGGCTATCCTATGATGTTTGAGTAGATCCATTTTGTCCTATGGGTTATTTGATGATCGTGATTTGGTTTGAGTTGCATGTTTTATTATTGGTGCTGTCATATGGTGCTCTCCATGTCGCACAAGCGTGAGGGATCCCTGCTGTAGGGTTTGCAATATGTTCATGATTTGCTTATGGTGGGTGGCGTGAGTGACAGAAGCACAGACCCGAGTAGGTAGGTTGTTTACGTATGGGATAAAGAGGACTTGATACGTTAATGCTATGGTTGGGTTTTACTTTAATGATCTTTAGTAGTTGCGGAAGCTTGCTAGAGTTCCAATCATAAGTGCATATGATCCAAGTAGAGAAATTATGTTAGCTTATGCCTCTCCCTCATATAAAATTGCAATAATGATTACCGGTCTAGTTATCGATTGCCTAGGGACAAATAACTTTCTCGTGACAACAAGCTCTCTACTAAAACTAACTTAGTTATTTATTTATCGAAACTGCCCCTACTTTTTATTTGCGTGCTCTTTATTATCTTGCAAACCTATCCAACAACACCTACAAAGTACTTCTAGTTTCATACTTGTTCTAGGTAAAGCAAACATTAAGCGTGCATAGAGTTGTATCGGTGGTCGATAGATCTTGAGGGGATATTTGTTCTGCCTTTAGCTCCTCGTTGGGTTTGACACTCTTACTTATCGAAAACTGTTGCGATCCCCTATACTTGTGGGTTATCAAGACCTTTTTCTGGCGACGTTGCCGGGGAGCAATAGCGTGGGGTGATTATTCTCGTGTGTGCTTGTTTGCTTTATCACTAAGTAATTTTTATTTGTTGTTCTTAGTTGTTCTTTATCTTTAGTTATGGATATGGAACACGAAATACCAAAAAAATAGGTGTACTTGCTGCTCATGGAGATGAGGAACCTCCTAAATATTATGTACTACTTTGATAATCCAGGGAAAACCCCATTCAATTTGGTAATGGGAGACACATTGGATCAACGTGAATACTTTAGGGATTATCGCTTGACTCAAAAAGGGAAACTATTATGGGATCAAATTTATATCTTGAAGTGGTATGCTAGGCAACTATGCTTGAGATATGATTATACTTGTTGCTCTAGGATGAAGGCTCCACACCTTCCCTTTTCATGCAAATTTAATGATAATGAAGCCTTGGCTTCTTATGCTAGAGGTATATATGATTACTATGATGTGGAACAAATAGAAGAATTTGTTGCTTTTAAGGGTGCTTATGAAATTGAATCTTTGTTTGAAAAGTATGAAGCTTTTGATGATGATGTTTATAGGCCTGAATTTTTTTCTATATTGAACTATTGCTATCAGAATTATGAATACAATTCCTATATTGATGCACTTATTGAGAAAGTCTCCGCTGTCCAAGAAGAGACTAATATTTTGCAGGAGTCTATGGAAGAAGAAATTGATGAAACTGTGAGCTCATTGGATGAAAAAGATGATGAGAAGAGCGGAGAACAAAAGGAGGAAGAGCGGATTAGCTACCCGTGCCCACCTTCTAATGAGAGTAACTCTTCAACTCATACATTGTTTAATTTCCCTTCGTGCTTACCGAAGGATGAATGCTATGATGATTGTTATGATCTCGTTGATTCTTTTGAAATATCCCTTTTTGATGATGCTTGCTATGCTTGTGGCCAAGATTCCAATATGAATTATGCTTATGGAGATGAACTTGCTATAGTTACTTATGTTAAACATGAAATTGTTGCTATTGCACCCACGCATGATAGTCCTATTATCTTTTTGAATTCTCCCGACTACACTATATCGGAGAAGTTTGCCCTTATTAAGGATTATATTGATGGGTTGCGTTTTACTACTACACATGATGATTTTGATGAATATAATATGCATGTGCTTGCTTCTCCTACTTGCAATTATTATGAGAGAGGAACTATATCTCCACCTCTCTATGTTTCCAATACGATAAAATTGCAAGAAACTGTTTATACTATGCATTGGCCTTTACTATGTGTGCATGAATTGTTCTTTTATGACATGCCGATGCATAGGAAGAGAGTTAGACTTTGTCATTACATGATATATGTTGCTTTGTGCTCACTACTAAATTACAAATCATTGTTAATTAAAATTGGCTTTGATATACCTTGGGATCCGGGTGGATCCATTACTTGAGCACTATATGCCTAGCTTAATGGCTTTAAAGAAAGCGCTGCCAGGAAGACAACCCGGAAGTTTTAGAGAGTCATTTATTTCTGTTGTGTGCTTTTATAAGGTTTTAAAATAAAAATAAGGTGTCAAGGTTTGCCTTTAGGATGGTTACAATGCTTGTTGGTTTGTACGGTGCAGGACAGAAACTTTGGCTGTAGTGCGCGATTTTACATTTTTTTACTGGAACGTCAAATGGTTCTGATTCTTTTTGTACTGTCTTTCTATACAAATTTTTTATTTTTTCTAATTTTTGCAGAATTTTTCAAGTATCAGAAGTATGGTGAATGTTCAGATTATTACAGACTGTTCTGTTTTAGACAGATTCTGTTTTTGATGCATAGTTTGCTTGTTTTGATGAAACTATCGATTCATATCAGTGGATTAAGCCATGAAAAAGTTATGATACAGTAGACACAATTCAAAAACAAAATATGAATTGGTTTGCAACAGTACTTAGAGTAGTGATTTGCTTTATTATACTAATGGATCTTACCGAGTTTTCTGTTGAAGTTTTGTGTGGATGAAGTGTTCGATGATCGAGAAGGTCTCGATGTGAGAAGAAGGAAGAGAGGTAAGAGCTCAAGCTTGGGGATGCCCAAGGCACCCCAAGTAAATATTCAAGGAGACTCAAGCGGCTAAGCTTGGGGATTCCCCGGAAGGCATCCCCTCTTTCTTCAACAAATATCGGTATGTTTTCGGATTCGTTTCATTCATGTGATATGTGTAAATATTGGAGCGTATTTTGCATTTAGTTTTCATTTTTTTTATTTTATGCACCATGCTGGTATGAGATAGTCCTTGGTTCATTTATAGAATGCTCTTTGCACTTCACTTATATCTTTTGAGTATGTCTTTATAAAATGCTTCATGTGCTTCACTTATATCATTTGAAGTTTGGATTGTCTGTTTCTCTTTACATAGAAAACCGCCATTTTGTAGAATGTTCTTTTGATTCACTTATATTTGTTAGAGCATGGGCATATATTTTGTAGAAAGAATTAAACACTCTTGCTTCACTTATATCTATTTAGAGAGATGACAGGAACTGGTCATTCACATGGTTAGTCATAAAATCCTACATAAACTTGTAGATCACTGAATATTATATGTTTGATTCCTTGCAATAGTTTTGCGATATAAAGATGGTGATATTAGAGTCATTCTAGTGGGTAGTTGTGGATTAGTAGAAATACTTGTGTTGAGGTTTGTGATTCCCGTAGCATGCATGTATGGTGAACCATTATGTAACGAAGTCGGAGCATGAGGTATTTATTGATTGTCTTCCTTATGAGTGGCAGTCGGGGACGAGCGGTGGTCTTTTCCTACCAATCTAGCCCCCTAGGAGCATGCGTGTAGTACTATGTTTTGGTGGCTAATAGACTTTTGCAATAAGTATGTGAGTTCTTTATGACTAATGTTGAGTCCATGGATTATACGCACTCTCACCCTTCCATCATTGCTAGTCTCTCTAGTGTCGCGCAACTTTCGTCGGTACCATAAACCCACCATATACCTTCCTAAAAATAGCCACCATACCTACCTATCATGGCATCTCCATAGCCATTCCGAGATATATTGCCATGCAACTTCCATCATCATCATATACATGACTTGAGCATTCATTGCCATATTGCTTTGCATGATCATAAGATAGCTAGCATGATGTTTTCATGGCTTGTCCATTTTTTGATGTCATTGCTACGCTAGATCATTGCACATCCCGGTACACCGCCGGAGGCATTCATATAGAGTCGTATCTTTGTTCTAGAAATCGAGTTGTAATATTGAGTTGTAAGTAAATAAAAGTGTGATGATCATCATTATTAGAGCATTGCCCCAGTGAGGAAAGGATGATGGAGACTATGATTCCCCCACAAGTCGGGATGAGACTCCGGACGAAAAAAAGAGAAAGACCAAAAAAAGAGAAGGCCCAAAAAATGAGAAAAAGAGAGAAGGGGCAACATTACTATCCTTTTACCACACTTGTGCTTCAGAGTAGCACCATGTTCTTCATATAGAGAGTCTCTTGAGTTATCACTTTCATATACTAGTGGGAATTTTCTTATAGAACTTGGCCTGTATATTCCGATGATGGGCTTCCTCAAACGCCCGAGGTCTTCATGAGCAAGCAAGTTGGATGCACACCCACTTAGTTTCAGTTTGAGCTTTCATACGCTTATAGCTCTAGTGCATCCGTTGCATGGCAATCCCTACGCACTCACATTGATATCTATTGATGGGCATCTCCATAGCCCGTTGATATGCCTAGTTGATGTGAGACTATCTTCTCATTTTTGTCTTCTCAAGAACCACCATTCTATTCCACCTATAGTGATATGTCCATGGCTCATGCTCATGTATTGCGTGAAAGTTGAAAAGGTTTGAGAACATCAAAAGTATGAAACAATTGCTTGGCTTGTCATCGGGGTTGTGCATGATGTGAATATTTTGTGTGGTGAATATGGAGCATAGCCAGACCATATGATTTTGTAGGGATAACTTTCTTTGGCCATGTTATTTTGAAAAGACATGATTGCTTTATTAGTAGGCTTGAAGTATTATTATTTTGATGTCAAATGATAGACTATTGCTTTGAATCACTCGTGTCTTAATATTCATGCCATGATTAGATTATGTGATCAAGATTATGCTAGGTAGCATTCCACATCAAAAATTATATTTTTTATCATTTACCTACTCGAGGACGAGCAGGAAATAACCTTGGGGATGTTGATACTTCTCCATCGTATATATAATTTTTGATTGTTCCATGCCAACATTCTACAACTTTCATATACTTTTGGCAACTTTTTATACTATTTTTGGGACTAACATATCGATCTAGTGCCCAGTGACAGTTCTTGTTTGTTGCATGCTTTTTGTTTCGCGGAATATCCATATCAAACAGAGTCCAAACGGGATAAAAACAGATGGAGAATTTTTTGGAATATATGTGATTTTTGGGAAGAAAAATCCACGTGAGACGATGCCCGAGGGGGCCCCGAGGCAGGGGGCGCGCCCCTGACCCTCGTGGGCACCCCGTAAAGCGGTTGATGCCCTTATTTCGCCGCAAGAAATCTAATATCCGGATAGAGATCGTGTTAAAATTTCAGCCCAATCGGAGTTACGGATCTCCAGGAATATAAGAAACGGTGAAAGGGTAGAATCTGAGAGCGCAGAAATAGAGAGAGATAGAGAGACAGATCCAATCTCGGAGGGGCTCTCGCCCTCCCGTGCCATGGAGTCCATGGACCAGAGGGGAACCCTTCTCGCATCTAGGGGAAGGTCAAGGAAGAAGAAGAAGAAGGGGGGGCTCTCTCCCCCTCGCTTTCGGTGGCACCGGAGTGCCACCGGGGGCCATCATCATCACCGCAATCTTCACCAACAACTTCACCGCCATCATCACCAACTCTTCCCCCATCTATGCAGTGGTGTAACCTCTCTCTTACCTGCTGTAATCTCTACTTAAACATGGTGCTCAACGCTATATATTATTCCCCAATGATGTATGGCTATCCTATGATGTTTGAGTAGATCTGTTTTGTCCTATGGGTTATTTGATGATCATGATTGGTTTGAGTTGCATGTTTTATTATTGGTGCTGTCCTATGGTGTTTTCCGTGTCGCGCAAGCGTGAGGGATCCCCGTTGTAGGGTTTGCAATATGTTCATGATTTGCTTATGGTGGGTGGCATGAGTGACAGAATCACAGACTCGAGTAAGTAGGTTGTTTACGTATGGGATAAAGAGGACTTGATACATTAATGCTATGGTTGGGTTTTACCTTAATGATCTTTAGTAGTTTCGGATGCTTGCTAGAGTTCCAATCATAAGTGCATATGATCCAAGTAGAGAAAGTATGTTAGCTTATGCCTCTCCCTCATGTAAAATTGCAATAATGATTACCGATCTAGTTATCGATTGCCTAGGGACAAATAACTTTCGCGTGACAACAAGCTCTCTACTAAAACTAACTTAGATATTTATTTATCTAAACAGCCCCTACTTTTTATTTACACGCTCTTTATTATCTTGCAAACCTATCCAACAACACCTACAAAGTACTTCTAGTTTCATACTTGTTCTAGGTAAAGCGAACGTTAAGCGTGCATAGAGTTGTATCGGTGGTCGATAGAACTTGAGGGAATATTTGTTCTATCTTTGGCTCCTCGTTGGGTTAGACACTCGTACTTATAGAAACTGTTGTGATCCCCTATACTTGTGGGTTATCAGCTCTCCAAGGGAGGCAATCAGAGGATCAAAAATATTTATCCAGGAAATAATATGACTACTTGGAACACAGGCTATTACTTCCCCTGCAACTGCCCGATCCGCAGAGGTTGCGGATCTGCAGCGGAAGATTGATGAGGCGGAAGATAACATCACGCTGATCAACAGGCGTCTTGACGAGGCGCAAGGTATGTTTTTGGGTCAGACAGTATATTTATGCATGATAACATGAGCATGAACCTGGAAATGTATACTGAGACATGCGTAACTACATATGGTGCTGCTACGGTGGAAGCCCTTAGGATTGAGCTTGTCCTTGCCAAGGAACAAACCCAGATGAGTAATCTAGCTGCCCATATGGCGGCTGAAGAGTTAAAAGCCGAACAGGTTGTTTGGCGCCAGTGTGAGGAAAAAATTACTACCATGGCGTGCAAGCTGGAGGAGACCACCGTCCGGTGCGAATTCCTTGAGAAAGATAACGAGGCCAAAACGGCCGATCTCAACAAGGCCTTGCAAGAAGCTAAAGAAGCACGATCTGAGTCTAGAGCGGCTCGGGAAGAGATCCGGCAAGCTGGGGAGATAGTGGTTGGTAAGCCTTTCTTATTACAGACGAAGTTCGGCGATCCGAAGTATTCCCCGCTTAACCAAATGTGGAGTTCTCCGGACCCCTTTCTAGACATGCCGAAGAGTGCCTCCGATGCTTCGCAATTTTACCAAGTGCAGGAAGGGTGTGCCACGGAGAAGCTTTTTTGGTCAGAGTTCGGTGCGCCAAAGCAGCAGTTGTTACTAAATGAACAGATGGCTCAGTGGGCCGAGCTCCACAGGATATCTGGTTTTGCCATGAAGGACATGATAGTCCGGCTGTGGCCTACGAAGCCCATTCCGAATAGTTACTTCGGTTTGGTGCAGAGGCTTGTGGATGCGGTGCCGTGTATCGACGCCGTTAAGCGTTCAACATGCATAGAAGGTGCACGGATGGCCTTTACCTGTGTCAAAACATATTGGGCCAAGATGAAGGCCACTGACGTTGCCGCGAGGAGTCCCCCCAAGGGTAAGGACCATCACGCACCCGAACACTATTTCGAGGACGCCTTAGAGGGTGCCCGCTTGATAGAGGGTCAGTGCTCAAAAGATATGATATTTGAATGAAATGTATTGAATTGTAAAAGACAGTATGATGATAATATTATGATTTTTGCTTTAAAAGTTTTTTGGTTCCTCCTGTGCGGCCGTTGTTTGCATAATATGAAAGTTTTCTAGTCGTCAGCTTCAGCCCCCACGTAGAAAATACGGGGTGTTCGGAAAAGCATATGATCACTCTTAACCCAATGTCTTGGTCCATGAATGGAGGTGCCAATGCGGTGAACGAGGCAACCGGACTATAGGGTGTTAACACTTTTACTTAGCCGTAGGAGTTTTATGGTGGGTCTATGATATAAACCCTGGTATGTACGCTGTTATCCCAATGTGGTGCGTTCACATGTATGACCTAAAGGAAGGTCCTTCGTGTAATACATAGGAAATCACGAAAGATTCCGATAAGTCGTCGAGTGGTTGACCAGCTCACGCCGCATCATGACAGTCAGTTTTCGGCTTTCTCTACTGAGGTGCTCACCTGGGTAAACCAGGGCACAATCGCAGTAGTTCTCCCTTTACAACCTTAGCCAATAGAGCGGAACATAAGGTAGCAAGCACAGGAGCCGGGCAACCCAACTATTGACCCAAGACATGATTCGGAGCTGATGCATATAAGGCCAAACTCGCGACGCCAAAGTATGCTATAAAATTGTTCGGACTTATTGGCAATTTAGTTTGTTCCCATATCGAGCCCCTGGCGGGCCGTGTGAAATAACACAAGGAGCAAAATACAGTTTTTTAGAGAAAAGTGAATACATGACATAAATTATATTCACTAGAACTTGAGTGACATGCCAATCATTGTTTTGTATATAATTACGCTACGACCCTGTCTATTTGACATGTGAAGGGTCAATGGCTGAGGTAGAAGACACTTTATAGGCTCGCAAAATAGAGAGTACGGTAAAAAAGTTGTTTTGGACCTCCTATCGCACGTCTGCGCCACCTTTCCTCGAAGAAGGGGCTCCTTAAAGGGAGTAACTTTTGGATGAATGTACAAATCGGAACTCTGATGGAGTCGGTGAGATGACCAGCCTACGGGTCACCTATGATAAACGGATAATGAAAAAAGTCGTCGGAAAAGAATTGAAAAGAAGGGGGTTATAGAAGTACTTGTAGGCCCGTCCGTATTATGCCTCCACCGACGCCCATGGTATTTTAAGTGCATGGTTATGCGTGCACGGTCTAGATTCCGTAGGTGTATGAGGTGGACGGTGGAGGCCGAACTGCTAGTCCAGCTCCATGACTTGTCAGTCCTGCCGAATGGGGACCGGTGGCTTTATGGCCGACAAGGTACGCGGTTTAATAAGGCCGATTTGTACTTCGGATGGAGGGAACATAGTATGATCCTTAGTTTGGAGGGAGTATGTCTCATGCTCCTCTGTAGGGGCGTGTGTCATATATACCATGTTCACCATTTTTACCTCAGGGGGAAATTGCTTCTGACCCCCCGATATTTGATTGGTGAATATCTTCGTCATCGCTATCACCGGGCGATCTTTTCCCCTTATGTTCGGTGTTGAGCCTGCCGGCCTGTTTGAAGACCCAACAGCTTCTGTTGGTGTGATTGGCTGGCTTATCGGGATTGCCATGAATCTGGCAGGGTTGATGCAATATCTTGTCTAAGGTGGATGGCTCGTCTCTGTTTGCCTTGAATGGCTTTTTCCTTTGATCGGGTTTGGGGCGCTCAATCCGGCGTTGACCGCTGTGTCGCGCGTTCTCTCATTATCATTGCGACGTTTGTGTTTGCTGCGTCATGGTTTGCCATTGTTGTCTCAGACTTCGAAAGTGCCCAGATCGCTAGCACTGTTGCTTCTACGAGCGAGCCAGCTGTCTTCTCCCGTGCAAAAGCGGGTCATCAGAGCGGTAAGGGCTGACATGGATTTTGGTTTTTCTTGGCCGATGTGGCGGCCGAGCCACGCGTCCCAGACACTGTGTTTGAAGGCCGCTAGGGCTTCCGCATCTGGACAGTCGACGATTTGGTTCTTTTTAACTAAGAACCTAGTCCAGAGCTTCCTGGCTGACTCTCCGGGCTGTTGAACTATATGACAAGTCATTAGCGTCTGGTGGCCGGACATATGTATCTTGGAAGTTGTCACAGAAGGCGTCTTCGAAATCCTCCCAGCTGCCAATAGAGTCTGCGGGCAGACTATTTAACCAGTGCCGAGCTGGACCTTTGAGTTTTAACGGGAGGTATTTGATGGCATGAAGGTCATCTCCACGTGCCATGTGGATATGGAGAAGGAAATCCTCGATCCATACCACAGAATCAGTTGTTCCATCATATGATTCGATATTCACGAGTTTAAACCCTTCTAGGAATTCATGCTCCATTACTTCGTCTGTGAAGCAAAGAGGGTGTGCGACGCTTCTATGTTGGGCCACATTGCGACGTAGCTCTGATGGAGTCCGTCTGCGGTTTTTGGCCCGGGTGTGACTATAGGCTTGTCATGTCCGAATAGATAGCCGTTGTCACATGTTGGGGCACGCCCTCACGATCCGTAGATCGATCTGGTATGTCCTGATCTATTGTCCAGGTCCTGCCGAAGGTCATATGTGTGACCACGAGCTATGTTGTCTCTGCCTTTACGGTGAGGAGGGGCGGGCTGCTGTTCGGCTTGAGTTGCCGCTTTGTCCCGACCACGTGGTGGTCGGTTAGCCGCATTGTGCGGTGATGGTATGGGCTCCGGTGCCTCGTCATCGAACTGAGATTGCAATTTGTGCTTCGGGTAAATTTTGATTGGGCGCTTGAGACTGTATTCTTCGGCTGCTAGGACATCGGTCCATCTATCATTGAGCAGATCTTGGTCAGCTTGAAGCTGCTGCTGCTTCTTTTTCAGGCTCCTTGTAGTGGCTATTAGCCGGCGCTTAAAGCACTCCTGCTCCTGAGGTTCTTCAGGCATGATAAAATCCTCGCTGTCGAGACTCACCTCATCCTCGGAGAGTGGAAGATAATTAATGTCCTCCGAGTCGTCGTTTATGGCCTGTTCATCAGGGCTAACTTGCTTGTTTTCCCGATCGTCCTGTTCGGCAGTTCGTTCGTCGGGATCTTCTCTGTCTTCGGCACCGTCCGGAGTGTTGTCCTCTCCTGTGTTTGTATCGCCGTTTATTCCATGACGTGACTTAGAGCGGCGCCACTGACGCCGGCATTTTGGTTGTATCACAGGAGGTTTATCCTCAACTGGATCTGCTTTCTCGTTATCGTTAGTTCTCTTAGGTGTATCCACCATGTATACGTCATAGGAAGAGATGGTTGTCCAGCATTCGGTAAACGGTGGGTCTTGGCCCGGTTCCTCATTGGAATCGTCGTCCATACCGTCGATGTCTTCGGAGCCGTAGTCGAGCGAGTCGGTTAAGTCTTCGATAGTGTGTATGAAGTGGGCGGTGGGTGAGAAGCAAAATTCTCCGTTATCAATCTCCAGTTTGAACCAGATAGAGTTCAACTGTGAGCCCCCGCTAAGGATAGTGCTCTTAACGAGTTTAGCATTTTGCCCAGAGGCGAATGCCGGAAGATGTCCACATGCTGAATTCGGTGATCGATAACCGATCGTGCTTGATGTGCGCGGACGCGCATAGTTTGGAACCTGTAGCCGGAGACGGGTCCGTTGTTCCGGTGACATAGATGTCATTTGAAGTTAAGTCTGTGTGCGGCTCCAACGCCACTGAGACCGCGGCTTCCACGGCGGGGTTGAGCTTCCCGTCTTTGGATGGCGCGATCTGCTCCGGATCTATGGCTGGAGCAGCTACAGGTAGTATCTCCTACGTGTGGACCAATGACAGATTTAGGTCATGTTCATCGTGGTGGCAGAGAGCGGCTGTCGTGGACTCGAATCCGTCAAAGATCAAGTCTCCATGGATATTTGCGACATAGTTCAAGTTTCTGAATCTAACCAGGTGGCAAGGGGCGTAGCTTTCAATCTGCTCCAGATGGCCAAGCGAGTTGGCCCGCAGTGTGAAGCCACCGAACATGAAGATCTGTCCGGGAAGGAAGACTTCTCCTTGGACAGCATCGTTGTGGATGATTGAAGGAGTCATCAAACCTTTTGAGGACGGCACAGTGGAACTCTTAATGAAAGCACCAATGTCGGTGTCAAAACCGGCGGATCTCGGGTAGGGGGTCCCGAACTATGCGTCTAGGATCGATGGTAACAGGAACAGGGGACACAATGTTTACCCAGGTTCGGGCCCTCTCTATGGAGGTAATACCCTACTTCCTGCTTGATTGATCTTGATGAATATGAGTATTACAAGAGTTGATCTACCATGAGATCGTAATGGTTAGACCCTAAAAGTCCAGCCTAGCTATGATTATGAGGATCTATCTACGGACCTAGCCCTTAGGTTTATATAGACACGGGAGGGATCTAGGGTTACACAAGGTCGGTTACAAAGAAAGGAATCTTCATAGTTTGATCGGCAAGCTTGCCTTCCACGCCAAGGAGAGCCCTATCCGGACACGGGTAGAGTCTTCGGTCTTCGCATCTTCACGGCCCAACAGTCCGGCCCATATCAATAGGTCGGACGCCCGAGGACCCCTTAGTCTGGGACTCCCTCAGTGCCCACCCAGGTGCCCCTCTCCGGCAGGTCTTGGCTCCAGAAATTCTTATTATTGATATGAAAAATCCTTGCAAAGTTTCATTCCATTCCGAGAACTTTTATTTCTGCACAAAAACAACACCATGGTAGTTCTGCTGAAAACAGCGTCAATCCGGGGTTAGTTTCATTCAAATCATGCATTTTAGAGTCCAAAACAAGAGGAAAAGTGTTAGGAAAAGTATATATGTTGGAGACGTATCACTCAACATTTTTCATAAAGAACTCACATACTTATTGCAAAAATTTATTAGCTATCGAAACAAAGTACTACGCACATGCTCCTAGGGTGATAGGTTCATAGGAAAAGACCATCGCTCGTCCCCGACCGCCACTCATAAGGAAGACAAACAGAAAATAAATCATGCTTTGACTTTATCACATAACGGTTCACCATACGTGCATGCTTCAGGAATCACAAACCTCAACACAAGTATTTCTACCAATCCACAATTACTAACTAGCATGACTCTAATGTCACCATCTTTATATCGCAAAACTATTGCAAGGAATCAAACATATCATATTTGGTGGTCTACAAGTTTTATGTAGGATTTTATGACCAACCATGTGAATGACCAATTCCTTTCAACTCTCTAAATACATATAAGTGAAGCATGAGAGTTTAATTCTTTCTACAAAAGATGTGCCCACGCTCTAACAAATATAAATGAAGCAAAAGAGCATTCTATAAATGGTGGTTTTCTATGTGAAGAGAAACAGGAAATCCAAACTTCAAATGATATAAGTGAAGCACATGCAGCATTCTATAAATCAACCAAGGACTATCTCATACCAATATGGTGCATTTACTAAAATAAAAATAAAAAACACACCATGCTCCAAGATTTACGCATATCATGTGACGAATAAAAATATAGCTCCAAGTAAAATTACCGATGATCGTTAGAAGAAAGAGGGGATGCCTTCTGGGGCATCCCCAAGCTTAGTTGCTTGGTAGTCCTTGAATATTACCTTGGGGTGCCTCGGGCATCCCCAAGCTTGGGCTCTTTCCACTCCTTATATAACACCCTCGATGCGACTATAGCTCCCACGTGTCGAGGCACGACTTAGAGACATAATCGCATTGAAGGCATATGTCGCAAGTTAGGCAATCTTCACAACATCCCATGTAATATGAATAATAAAGGGGAGAACATAGTTGGCTTACACTCACCACGTCATTCAAGTACATAAATAACATTACATCATCCAAACACTCATGGCCCGACTACGGCGCCAAAATAAAAGAGAACCCAACATGCGACAAGGCCCCGAATCAAACCCCAACTAGGCACCACTACTGATCATCAGGAAAAGACACGTAGTAACGCTGAGAGTCTTCGTCGAACTCCCACTTGAGCTCGTACTCGTCACCTGGAGCGGAATCACCTGGACCTGCATCTGGAGTTATAGTATCTATGAGCCATAGAGACTCAGCAATCTTGCACCCTCGCGATCAAGACTATTTAAGCTTATAGGAAGGGTAAGGCAATTATATGTGGAGCTGCAGCAAGCGACTAGCATATGTGGTGGCTAACTTATACGCAAAAGAGAGCGAGAAGAGGAGGCAAACGTGAGCGAGAGTTTAAATGAACAACCTGCGCAAGCATAACTCCAACTCCGTGTCCACTTCCCGGACTCCGCCGAGAAGGGGCCATCATGGTAACACACATAGTTGATTCATTTTAATTAATTTAGGTTCAAGTTATCTACAACCGGACATTAACAAATTCCCATCTGCCCATAACCGCGGGCATGGCTTTCGAAAGTTCAATCCCTGCAGGGGAGTCCCAACTTAGCCCATGACAAGCTCTCACGGTCAACGAAGGAATAGACCTCCACCCGAGACATTCCGATCAGGCTCGGCATCCCGGTACAACAAGACAACTCCGACAATGGTAAAACAAGTCCAGCAACACCACCCGCTGTGCCGACAAATCCCGATAGGAGCTGCACATATCTCGTTCTCAGGGCACACCGGATAAGCTAAGCGTACGGGAGCCAACGTAACCCAAGTTGCCGAGGGACGGCCCCGCACGGTGCTCTAGGTTGGACCAACACTCAGAGGAGCACTGGCCCGGGGGGTAAAATAAGATGACCCTTGAGTCCGCGAAACCCAAGGGAAAAAGGGGCTAGGTGGCAAATGGTAAAACCAAGGTTGGGCATTGCTGGAGGAGTTTTATTCAAGGCGGATTGTCAAGGGGTTCCCATTATAACCCAACCGCGTAAGGAACACAAAAATCCGGGAACATAACACCGATATGACGGAAACTAGGGCGGCAAGAGTGGAACAAAACACTAGGCGAGAGGCTGAGCCTTCCACCCTTTACCAGGTATATAGATGCATTAAGATAACATAGCAGTATAATGATATCCCAACAAGTAAATAAAAGATGTTCCAACAAGGAACGGCCTCCAATCTTCACCTGCAACTAGCAACGCTATAAGAGGGGCTGAGCAAAGCGGTAACATAGACAATCAACGGTTTGCTAGGACATGGTGGGTTAGATGTTTGACATGGCAATTTGGGAGGCTGACAAGCAAAAGGTAGGCATCATAGCATTGGCATAGCAAAAGAGCGAGCAAACTAGCATAGCAAAGATAGTAGTGATTTCGAGGGTATGATCATCTTGCCTGCACAGTTGTCAGAGTTGACTGGATCCTCAAGAGCAAACTCAACGGGCTCCTCGTTAGCAAACTCGTCTCCCGGCTCTACCCAAACAAGACAAACAAGCAACAAGGACACAATCAACCACGTGCAAGGACCAAGCGATATTATGCAATGATGATATGCTATGCGGGATGCGATGCGGGATGCAAAATGCAAGATATGATAGGAAATGCATGAACCTGGCCTCAACTTGGAAAACCAAGTGTGCCACTGGAAATATGGGATGAAATCGCTTGAAAACGATATAAAGATCATTGGAATCGGAGTTACAGTTTGGAAATGGCAAGCGTTTCGAAATTGACACCGGTCTGCAATTTACAGCAAGTAGGCATCTAAATGCCACGAAACGAACATGCTACAGCACCCAAACATGACATGGATGCACACAAGATGCTTAACAAAAGACTAGCACTGAGCCACTGCCAATTCATCCATAAGGAGGTTCAAACAAGCATGGCAAAAACGCAAATGCAAAACAGATTTCAGACTTAGTGAAATCAACACTTGTCTGAAATTTCAGATCACGAAGCCCTCTTCGGAGCAAAAAAAACAACAAGAGACATGACCTAATTAAGACAAGTAAGAACATGGCATGGAGCTAATCAACAAGCTTAACAAAAGACCCAAAGTGACCTGGGGCCAAAAGGGTTCACAAAATATACTAACGGGCACACGAACATAGCTAAAACACAATCAGTTTTCAGACTTAGTGAAAACTGAGACATGCTGAAATATAACTCACGAAGGCACGTAAACGAGCTCGATGCACTCACCACGGTGCAAGTCATGGCAAGGCAAGCATACATCCATTAATAAGGCATAAAATGCAAGATAGGCATGGCAAGAACAATGGCATAGCATACACGGATCAACTACAATAACATCGGCAAAATCGCAAACGAGTTGACGATCTGCCTAGATTCACAACGAAGCAAAAGTAGAGCTCAATTGACTCAAGCTAGGGTGCTCCATAATTGCAAACAAATACATGGATGGATAGAGCATAACAAGATTAACAAAACTCTCTTACTGATCATCCTCAAAAGAGGCACGGATCACTAGGAAACAAGCTGAACATATGGCATCATGAACTAAATAATCCCAGACTTAGTGAAAACTACTAAGTCCCTGAAAACAGATTTCCCGGGTGCCTCACTTGGCAAGCTTGAACAAGTCACCACACACATCCTGAAAATGCATGGGTTGCACCTCTGGAAAGAAGATAAAATGCTTAACAAAACATATGAAGGACTCACAGGCATAGCATGCACACAACAATCATGGCAAAAATGACAAAAGTCTAAGATGAACTAGCAGATCTGACAATTAACTCACGAAGCCTTCTTCTAACAGCATTTCGGGCATCAAGATGAACTCAAATGAAAATGATGCAATGGAATGAAATGATTTACTCGACGAGACAAACATTTTGATTTACTATATGTCCAAAACGGAGCTACGGATGCAAAGATACGGTCGGTCAAAGTAGGCATAAAAATTAGGGTTAGGGACGAAAAGTCAACCAAAAATATCTCCAGATCCAGATCTGGAATCACTGTTCACGGGCACGGACTTCGAGGTCGCCGGATTCTTCACCGGAGTTCGTCGGGGATCGCCGGAGCTTGGAGAGGAGGAGGCCGGACGGCGGGGAGGGGCGGCGCCGGAGTTGGCGAGGTCGGTGGCTGCCGGGCG
>NC_041382.1:204445030-204457222 GCF_002162155.2 Triticum dicoccoides
GGACGAGGCGGCGCGGAGGCCAGGGATGGGCCTGGCGGGCCGGCGGCGGAGGCGAGTGGCGCGGGCCACGTGGCGGGAGGCGGTTGGCTGCGGCGGTGGGGTGGACAAAGTCCGGCGCGGCCGGACACGTCCGATGCGCGGCGGATCCGATTTTTAGGGTTTCGCGGGGGAGGAGAGATCCGAAAATGGAGGGGTCTATTTATAGGCATAAGTGGAGCTACGAGAGTCCAAATGAGGTGCGGTTTTCGGCCACGCGATCGTGATCGAACGCTCTAGGTGATGGAGCAGAGTTTGGTGGGTTTTGGGCCAAATTGGAGGGGTGTTGGGCTGCAACACACACGAGGCCTTTTCGGTCCCTCGGTTAACCGTTGGAGTATCAAACGAAGTCCAAATGATACGAAACTTGACAGGCGATCTACCGGTAGTAAACCAAGGCCGCTTGGCAAGTCTCGGTCCAATCCGGAAATGTTTAATCCCCACACACGAAAGAAAGCTAGAAATGACCACCGGAGGAGAACGAAGCGCCGGAATGCAAAACGGACAACGGGGAAAATGCTCGAATGCATGAGATGAACACGTATGCAAATGCAATGCACATGATGACATGATATGAGATGCATGACAAAGACAAAAACACATGGAGACAAAGACCCGAACCCAAAAAATAAATATAACTTAACGCCGGAAACGGCAAGAGTTGGAGTACAAATTGGGAAAGTTACATCCGGGGCGTTACACCTTATTCCTTCACCCATCGTGATCTTACCCAAAACTTGAAAACTTCAATCACACAAAACTTAACAAAACCCTCGTGAGGTCCGTTAGTATAATAAAACAAATCACCGCTTCAAGTACTATTGCAAACTCATTAATATTTAATTTTTGCAATGTAGCTATTGTATTATAACTTCTCTATTGCTTATACCACCGATAAAATTGATAGTTTCATCAAAATTAGCAAAATAATGCATCAAAAACAGAATCTATCTTAAACAAGACATTCTGTAGTAATCTGAACATCAACCATACTTATGTGAATCCAAAAATTCTCAAAAATTAGGAAAAATAAACAATTCGTATAGAAGTACTGTGCAAAAAAATTCAGAAGCGTTTGACATTCCAGTAAAAAATGTAAAATCACACACTACAGCCAAAGTTTCTGTTTTTGCACCGCACAAACCAACCAAGCAATCTAATCATCCTAAAGGCAAATATTGGCACATTATTTTTATAATACAATGTAATTGTACAAGGGGACAATTATTTTTGTGATAATCTTCATGAAAAAATCTACATTGTTTCCATGAGCATGAACACAGGTGTTCAAGGTCGACCCTCACTTCTCCAATGCATAACTTCCAATTGCTTCTCTTTTGTGAAGAAATTTTTAAGTCCCCCTCTATATTTTTTGTTTTTAAACTATTTAAAGTCACTCAACAGAAATAAATGACTCTCTAAAACTTCTGGTTTGTCTCCCTGGCAACGCTTTCTTTAAAGCCATTAAGCTAGGCATAAAGTGCTCAAGTAATGAATCCACCCGGATCCCAAGGTATATCAAAGCCAATTTTAATTAACATTGGTTTGGCATTTAGAAATGAGCACAAAGCAACATATATCATGCAATGACGAAGTCTAACTCTCTTCATATGCATCGGCATGTCATACAAGAACAATTCATGCACATCAAGTAAAGTCCAATGCATAGTATAAGCAATTTCTTGCAATTTTGTCATATTGGATAGATAGAGAGGCGGAGATGTAGTTCCTCTGTCATAATAATTGCAAGTAGGAGCACCAAGCACATGCATATTATATTTATCAAAATCCTCATGTGCAATAGTAAAATGCAACCCATTAATATAATCCTTAATATGAGCAAACTTCTCTGATATAGTGTAGTTGGGAGAATTCAAAAACATAATAGGACTATCATGCGTGGGTGCAATAGCAACAATTTCATCCTTAACGTAAGGAACTATAGCAAGTTCATCTCCATAAGCATAATTCATATTGGCATCTTGGTCATAAGCATAGCAAGCATCAAGTTCATCAAAAGGGGGTATTTCAAACGGATCAAAGGGGTCATAGCAATCATCGTAGCATTCATCCTTCGGTAAGAACAAAGGAAAATTAAACAATGTATGGGATAAAGAGTTACTCTCATTAGAAGGTGGGCACGGGTGATCAATCCGCTCTTCCTCCTTTTGTTCTTCGCTCTCCTCATCTTTTTCATCTAATGAGATCACAGTGTCATCAATTTCTTCTTCCATAGTTTCCTGCAAAATATTAGTCTCTTCTTGGACAGCCGAGACCTTCTCAATAATTGCATCAATATCAGCATTGTAATTATAATTCAAATAGCAATATTTAAGTATAGAAAGATTTCTAGATCTGTAAACAGCATCATCATAATTTTCATACTCTTCAAACAAACATTTAATTTCACAAGCACCCTTAAAAGCATCAAATTCTTCTATTCGTTCCACATCATAGTAATCATATATACCATTAGCATAAGAAGCCAAGGTTTTATTATCACCAAATTTACATGAAAAGGGCAGGTGTGGAGCATTCATCCTAGAGCAATAAGTATAATCATATCTCAAGCATAAATTATGAGCATACCAATGCAACATATGAATTTGATCCCATAAGAGTTTCCCTTTTTGGGTCAAGCGATAATCCCTAAAGTATTCATGTTGATCCAACATTACTCCCACTATATAGTTGAATGGAGTTTTCTTAGGATTATCAAAGTGGTGCATAATATCTTTCACATAATGAGCATCGAGGGTTTTAGGAGGTTCCCCATCTCCATGAGTAGCAAGTAAACCTAATTTTTTTTGGTATTTCGTGTTCCATATTCATAACTAAAGATAGATAACAACTTAGAACATCAAATAAAAACCACTTAGTGATAAATCAAACAAGCACACACGAGAATATTCACCCCACGCTATTGATCCCCGGCAACGGCGCCAGAAAAAGGTCTTGATAACCCACAAGTATAGGGGGTCAATTTTAGACTCTTTAGATAAGTAAGAGTGTCTAACCCAACGAGGAGATAAAGGTAGGACAAATATTCCCTCAAGTTCTATCGACCACCGATACAACTCTACGCACGCTTAATGTTCGCTTTACCTAGAACAAGTATGAAACTAGAAGTATTTTGTAGGTGTTGTAGGATAGGTTCGCAAGAAAATAAAGAGCATGTAAATAAAAGCTAGGGGTTGTTTAGATAAAGAAACAACTAAGTTAATTTTAGTAGAGAGCTTTTTGTCATGAGAAAGTTATTTGTCTCTAGGCAATCAATAACTAGACCAGTAATCATTATTGCAATTTTATATGAGGTAGAGGCATAAGCTAACATACTTTCTCTCCTTGGATCATCTGCACTTATGATTGGAACTCTAGCAAGCATCCGCAACTACTAAAGAGCATTAAGGTAAAACCCAACCATAGCATTAAAGTATCAAGTCCTCTTTATTCCCATACGCCATAACCCACTTATCTGTGTTTGTGTTTCTATCAGTCATGCAATGCAGACAATAAGCAAACCATGAACATATTGCAAACCCTGCAGCGGGGATCCCTCACGCTTGTGCGACACGGAGAGCACCATAGGACAACACCAACAATAAAACATGCAACTCAAATCAATGTCACTACAAAAAAATACACTTCCGTGATGATACGTGTTTGTCACAGTAGGTCGCTTTTTTGTCATGCATGTACATCCATGACAAATTTATGACAGAATCAAGATAGTCATACTTGTGCTGTCGTAGAAGTGTTCCATGACATTACCAAAATTATCATCATGGAAGTGTCCACTTCCATGATGATAAATCGCGCACCACAGAAGTGCTTTCGTCAAGGGTGACCGACACGTGGCATCCACCATAACGGAACGTTGTTAAGCTATCGGGTCGGGTTTTGGATCCGATAACCCGTTAACAGCCCCGACCAATGGGAATTTTCCATGTGTAAAATCATCATTGGCTAGAGGAAACACGTGTCGGCTCATCGTCGGGACAGATGTCATCCACTCACTGGACAGAAGGCGCCTATGAACGTCGACACGTGGCACGACCCAACAAGTTTAAATGGGCCGGCCCAACTAAAGGCCCACAAGATTGTGCGGACCATAATGGGCCGGCCCAGCTAAAGGCCCACGAGATTTTGCGGACCATAATGGGCCGGCCCAGGTAAATGCCCACAAGATTTTTGTGTGCCATAATAGGCCGGCCCAGGTAAAGGCCCACAAAATTCTTGCGGATCATAATGGGCCGGCCCAGCTGAAGGCCCACGAGATTTCGCCGACACTAATGGGCCGGCCCAGCTATAGGCCCACAAGATTTTGAGGACCTTAGTAGGCTGGCCCGTTAACTGGCTTCCATGTTTTGGGCCAAATGCCGGCCCATATTTGATACGGTCTATTAATGGCCTGCCATGCTCCGGGCCTAATAGTGGCCCATATGAGATCCGGCCCGTTAAAAGCCTACCATGTTCTGGGCCAAATTACGTCCCAGATCAGGTCCGGCCCTTTAAAAGGTTTTGGGCCTAATTATGGCCCATATCAGATTCGGCCCGTCAACTGGACACTATGCTTTTAGGCCCACTTGCTAAAGGCCCACTTAGTAATTCGGCCTGATATTAGTTTTGGCCTGTTAAGGGCCCGTTTAACATTTCGGCCCTATATTAATTTCAACCTGTTAAAAGCCCGTCATATAGTTGGGCGTAACTACGGCCCGGTTTGGATCTGGCCTGCTCGCAGCCGATATCTGATTGGGCTAAACAAGGACCGAGACAATTTTTCGGCCTGTTAAAAGCCCGTGATTTGATTCGCACAATCATGGGCCGGGGTTCATTTCGGGCTGCTGCCGGCCCGTGAGCTGATCGGCACGTTTCAGGCCCAACCTACATCGTGATTGCATGACGGCCCGATTATGTACCGTAATTTTACGGTTTGGCCGGTTTACTACGAAGACAGGATATATATATATATAGTAAAATAACTACAGCATCGTGAATAAGAAAAAACCTATACTATACAATAAAGAAATTACGGCATATTACATCCACTGGGCATCAAAGTTCGCCACTATGATAATAAAACACAAGCAAACAAAGATTACATACACTAGACATCAAAGATCACCACCAGTGCAAATAAACACGCCAACAAAATAATATACAAAACCGACAGCACTTCAATAGAGTTCAAGAAAGGTTAGCCCTGCTGGGGAGCTGCAGTGCAAGCAGCTGAGCAAGATGATGAGACTGCGCTTGTTCAACACTTATATCTTCCTCACTCTGAAAGATAAACAAGCAGACAGATGACAGGTTTTGCACATAAAAGTATCAGTGCTGACAATTCATCACATTTCTTACTGACGAATAAAGCACAGTTTAAATTTGCATTAACACAATATGGTATTGTTCGGGTCAAGACATGGCAAGAAATGACATTGTGAAGGAGTTGGCAGCTTCACGACATCACAGGATTACAGATCAAGAACTCATAAGTATCAATGGTTAGTGTGCTGTCAATTTATACCATTTCAGATTGGCAAATAAAGAGACGGTTTAAATAATAGTAGAATGATATGACATTTTTCATAGTTAAGACATTGCAGAATATGACATTGTGCTGTAGTGGGTAGGTTCACCACACCACTGGATTACAGATGAAGAACAGAAGCATACATGCAGTGCAAAAGAAGATCACTTGCTCTGTATAGTTTAATTTACATGGTATGAAGAAGGAACTTGGTTGTACAACTGAAAACTTAAATTGAAAAGGACGAACTTTTGTTTATGAACTACATATAATAAACTTTAAACAAGCAATTTGATGCAAACACCGAAAATAAACAGTTGTTGCAGTCATGCCTAACCAAATATATACAACAAAGTTTGAAGGCTTGAGATGGACAAACTTACATTATTGGTGAAGACAGGCTCTATAAAGGCCTTGTCCATGCTGATGGGGGGGCAATTCAAGAAGTTTACCACAGAATCTTCTTCAAAAACATTGCCTTTATTCTACATTTTGTTAAGAGTAAATATAGATGTGATAATATACGAAAAAATGGAGAATATTTAAGATAAGATGAAGAGTGATGCTACATAACCAAGTAGCTATAAATGTAAGTGCAGCGATACAGGCAAAAGGTACAGCCAAGAGCAATGCACAGCTAAACTTCTTCAGTAGCAACCTTATGTAAGAGTAAATATAGATTTGATGTGTAGAAAATGGAGGGCAAAGGAAAATAAACTGCAGAGTGATGGTACATGAACAACTACCTGTCATTATAAGTACACTGATAAAGGACAGCATGTACTTACAAGAACAATGCAGAGCATTGGCATTGGATATATTCTACACTAATGTAACCATTCATACAGATCAGATAATTTGGAGCGAACAATTGATAAGCAAGCTATCATGCATACTGTTGTCACATAATGAACCAGGTATGTATGCAAGAACAGTGATACAGGACAACAGGTACTAACAAGAGCAAAGCAGCGGGCAGCATATTTGCGATATCCTGTCGTTCTTGTCAAACCGGAATTCTTCTTCGAGCAGATTTCCTGCAAAAAAGATCCGTAAGGCACATGCGGAAAAGTAGAAGTTCAAATTGTCATGTGATTTCATAGACAGTACCTCATCCTGGGAACGAGACCAATGCATAACAAGGTTTTTCCATTCAATGTCTTCTAAATTTAGCACAGGAGACTTCACCGGAAATTCGTTTATAGACTTGCCATCAAAGTGTGATTTCCTCAGGTAACACTGATACTGCTGCAATGCTTCCTTGAAAAGCACAAGCAAGCTTTGCTCGTCATGACTATCTAGATTGACCCTCGCCTAGTTACAACAATGTAATGTAAATCATTGATGTGTTCAATCAACAGAAAACAGGAAAATAATAGCACTTACACGTAAGTTGGAAAGGAAGATGTGAAAATGGTGTTTGTCTTCACAATAATCTTCCCATGATGGGAATATATGCACGTAGTCCCTAACAACATTGAAAACATTGTCTTTTAAACGGGGAATAAATGGAATGGGGTTCCAATCTGCAAGAATTGGCCGTCTCTGCAGTTGGGATAGGTCTTCGGCCGGTGTACTTGCTGTACTTTTGCTGGAGTGGGATTTTTCTATGGTACAGCTGGTGCTATGGCAAATGAAATCGGTATACCTTTTGCTGGAGTGCAGGTCCTGTGTGGTGGGGCTAGTGGTGTGGCCAGTGAAGTATGGGTACAGTCTGCTGGAGTTGGTCCTACGTTTTGTGTCACTAGTTGTACAGCCAATATAAGTGGGGTGTTGTCTGATTTTTCCGGCACCACCACATTTTTCAAGGACTTTACTAGTGCTCCT
The DNA here is from genome assembly GCF_002162155.2 of Triticum dicoccoides. Classification (NCBI taxonomy): domain Eukaryota; kingdom Viridiplantae; phylum Streptophyta; class Magnoliopsida; order Poales; family Poaceae; genus Triticum; species Triticum dicoccoides. The sequence goes on from NC_041382.1 coordinate 204,452,421, forward strand.
TCAGGTTCGGCAATCACCCTCTTACTTTTTGATGTCTGATGCACAAGAACAGCATTTGAGTGTAAAAACATGGTATGATGACAGATGGAATATGTATTGATAATGGATGGGCATGGCATCTCGACATATATGATGAGTAAACTAAGCAGATGGCGGTGCAACAAAGTAGAAGAAATGCAAGACAACATATGCAAGATACCCGCAATCAATAAAACATTGCCAAATTAGAACAGGCACCTTGATGGGTGAACAGGACAGGGCATCTGCCTTTGACTCCTCGAGGTTAGAATAGTCATTAGGATGATATTCTGAACAAGAATCAACAGGTGGGGAGCGTATGAGTTTCATTGCATCCAGAATGGCACTCAATGCCTTGGTGCCAATTTTGTAAGTCATTGTAGTGTTTAGCTTCAAGAGTGGACTGCTGCTAGTGCGACACAAAGCAGCTACACGGATCATAGTTCAGATATAACGGAAAAACCTTAAGCATCAGAGTAAAATCAGCAAAGTCGAACTTGCTAGAATATATGTGCTAGTATTGCTGGTATACCTAGAAAGGCTTCGGATACCAGCTCTCTTCAAGTGAAGGTGCGATACTGTTAATATCAATGTAACTCTCAAAGGCGACACAGCTCCCCGCATTTCCTTGCTATTCTTATAGGATTCAAGTGGGCAGGCCACTACAAATCCTATTCCTATGTTTACAAGATCCTACGAATCAAAGAGGCTCAAAGTGTCCATCACAACCGACCGTATAGACCTCTACACTGCAAATGTCCCTGCTCATCTTCAGTACAAGGAACATACTGTACTACTAGCATACTCCCTCCGTTCCAAAATATAAGTCTTGGTAGAGATTTCCACTATGGATCACATACAGATGTATCCAGGTACATTTTAGAGTGTAGATTCACTCATTTTGCTCCATATGTAGTCCATGGTGGAATCTATACAAAGACTTGTATTTAGGAATGGAGAGAGTACATACTCCCTCCATTCCTAAATATAGGGTGTATAGTTTTTGGCACGGAAATTAAAGAACGCACATGGAGGGAAAATTTCACAAGTTTTGGGCGAGATTTCACCTGACTAATTGACATGAGAAAATAGAGGATCTTGCTTGATATAAGGAAATGTAATCAAATCCCTAAAAAAATATCCAAATGAGTGGTGCAACGCAATACACCTTATATTTTGGTTTTTTCTCAAAAAACTATACACCTTATATCAAGGAACGGAGGGAGTATTAAAGAAGAACGGAAGAGGAACATGGTAAAGAAGAGCAAGCAGATTTTGGATAATAAAATATTGGTTGCGTAGTGCCCACACATGATGAACCAGAGCACATTAAGAATGCAACTCCTAGCTGTCTCTCGACCATTTCAGGAGGTTGGATGAAGATCCTACGTCTCCTAACCCTTCTTCTTCCTCGTCTCTGATTCTTCCCATACAGAACACCGCACGGGCCACCGGCCGGACCACTGGCCCCCACCGCCTGTGTTCCTCCGCCACCCCCACCCCCCACCCCCACCCCAACCCCCACCCGCATCGAGTTTTCTTTGTTCGGCGAGGCCCCACAACCACCCGAGCCCCTTCGATCGCACCGGCGAACTCCGGCGAGCTCTAAAAAATCGACTGGCCCAATTTTGAAATTTAGTCTACTGTGATTTAACTAGTGTGGAATTTAAAGGGGAAAACCATAAGCATTGCGAGTATGGTATTGAGCGTGCCATGGCGGATCTGAAGCTGCAAACCGGACAAAGGCAACTTCGCAACCAAGACAAGAAATCAGAGTAAAGGAGTGGCGATCTATTTTCTTGCTGCGATAAATAAGTTGAGCAGATACGAAAGAGTACCGCCTCTGGTGCGGCGCCATGTACGCATCTGCTGAGAATTTGACGGTGCTGCGATAGCGATGGCTGTCGGCGGCATGCAAGCAGATCTAGGAGGGTAGACGGTGGCGGCGGGCGCGGTGGACGAGATGGTCGTAGGAGCGGCGCCGGCAAGGTGGACGACGGCGGGGATGAAGCGAGAGGACGGGATGCAAGGATCCCGGTCCAAAGCCGTGGATGAGAGAGGTCGATCTCTTGTAATGGACGGCGGCGTCGGGGTATCAGCTCCGGCATGGTGGAGGAGGACGGCGGTGGATGGGGTGGCGGACGGCAGCGTACGGAGGAGGGTGGGGTGGAGAGGGTGTTTTGGCGCCCACGGAGTACGAATGGGGAAAAGGGAGGTAGAGAGGAAGGGGGGAACCATGTATTCAGGGCGCGCTTGTCTCAAATGCGACAAAATTTACAAACTTAGCCCCCGTTTCAAATTTCTACTACATCACAGCAACACTAGTCGATCGGGGATAGGACGGTAATCCCGCATACACAGAATATTTGCCGACGAGAGTTTGTTTTTGGCGCCCACCGTGTATGAATATGAATCGGGGAGGGAGTCGATTTCGGCCGAGGACACACTGTGTTTTGGCGCCCACCGTGTATGAATCCGGGTGAGAGGCGGTTACCTCACGTTTGGGTGAAATTACAAACCTACCCCTATCGAAACCTATAGAAATCCAGTATATAGGCTTTGCATGGCAGGGATAGGCAGCAGTGATTTCCATCTCACAGATTTTGGTTCCGGGCGGTTACTGCGACTTTCCCCGCTTCGTTCAAATTTTGCAGAGTGCACGTTTACCGTGCCAACTCAATTCGAATCCCATTTGTATTCTATTTTTTTCGGGCGGGATCCATTTTCAATTGGAATTACATTCTATATACATCATTTTTTTATGTATACTTTCATAAGCACAACACCATTTATACATAAATATGGTTTACAAATGGCATGATCTCAGATTCATAAGGTTGTATCCATCAATTTGGATTTTCAAATATTTGAAACCACCTTATGTTGAAATCCAATGTATACATTCCTCGCTAACTGTCTCCAATTAATGTGTGTTTCATGCGGGGTTTTTTTACTCCTCAAACATGTATAATGTGTTTCACACACGCAACATATAGTGTAATCCCGTTTAGACATCAATTGCATATAAACCATGCATTGTTTGTAACTGAAGAATCTATGGATAACCAATATTGATAAACTATATAACATTACACGTGTGCCCAAATTCAAATGAATATGCATGTTTGATACACCAATTTGCGTTATGATATTATCGATGTCGTGATCTCCAGTTTAAATATTTGAATCCCCTTTAATCCAGATATTCGTCTCATATAGCTATCACTCATGCTTATATAGGACTATCTCTCTAGACCTATATGCGTTCATCGTCTCTCAGGTATCTCTCGTGCTACCTATATGTCGACAATGATCTTTTATCTTCGTAACACACTGATGGTACTCTCTCCCTCGACCTTCATCACTCTATCTCTCTCTAAGTATATCTCGCTCCCTGCTGTGTGTCTCTAACTATGATTCTCCATGTGGAATCTCTTTCTCTCACACAAACACAAAACTTTGTCTCCCGGGGTCTCATTTCTCTCTACTATTCCCATGTGTGCCACTCGCACACCCCTCATACAGAGATGTCTTTCGCTCCTTAGATATGAGAACCTATGACTCTTCCTCATCAATATCTCTTTCTCACACACAAACACAAACTCTGTCTCCCAGGGTCTCATATTTCTCCATTGTTCTCTTGTATGTCGCTCACACACACCCTCTCTCCCTAGAGATATCTTGTGTTCCCTCGTATGTCTCTCTAGCTATCACTCTCGTTGTGAAATATCTTTCTCTCTCGCAGACACAAAACTCCGTCTCGCTGGATCTCATTTCTCTCTGATATCTGTTTGTATGTGACTCACACGCACCCTCTCTCTATCTCTCTCACACCCACACACATAAACCAGCCTTCTGATCCACTCGACTCCTATCTCTAACGCACACTATCTAGCATCTTTATCTTTCTATTTATCTGTTTCTCCATCAACCTTCTTTCTCGCCCTCACTCTTGATTCCTATCACGCACACTACATATGTTTCTCTCTACATGCAGTCAAGTGCCCTCTCACACACATATATAACTTCACCCTTTGAACCACCCGACGGTCATCTCCAACACCCAAACTAGCGGATGTTCCTCTAGCTAGCATCTCCATCTCTGTATCTATCTGTAGTTTCTTCGTCAACATTTCTTTCTCGCACGGAGTCTTGCTTCCTATCACCCACACTATATATGTCTCTCCATACATATGCATTTATAGGTTGGTCTCTTTTGCACAATCGTTGTGCCTCACTCCCTCTGCTCACCATAGATGCATGCTCCAGCCCACGCCACTATCTCTTAAAGACAAAAACACATGCTCAATTGTCGAGACTTCTTCCATGCATTCTCACATGCATGCATATTGTCATACCGATCCGTCTCTCCCATGTCGTTGATCTTATGACTTATGTCTTCTTTCTTTTATCTCGACCATGCGCGCGCGCACACACACACACATCCCACGTATACATGTATACCTCTCACACATGCACGTTCAAGGTCTCTATGTCTCCATACGTAGTTAATTACCCTCAATCCTAATGCCACATCGAATCGTTCTCCTCTTTTGTGCACATAACTTCCGCCTGGATGGGTGAAACACACACTCACACTTAACAATCTCCTTCTAGCTACCCCCCCCCCCGCCTCTCACTCTTCCCCAATATCCCCGAAACCAATAAGACCATCCCTTAGTTTAATTCCCGCCTACATGCACCATCGATATATAGTAGTCTTCCTCGGTGTCTCTCGAACAAACACGTTCTCTCGAAGTTGACTCCTCTCACGCGCACACACC
>NC_041382.1:204457725-204482778 GCF_002162155.2 Triticum dicoccoides
TCCCTCTCTCTCACACACACAAACAAAGACTCCATCTCTCTCCTCTCTCTCTCTCTCTCTCACACTAATACTCCATCTCACACACACATGCTCTAGGCGGAGCATTTGTTCCTACCACCCTTCATCCAACCTTACCCGTATGATAAATAGTCACCTTTATTTACTTGCATAACATGGACAAATTCCACTTTACTTTAGTAGTCAGCAAACTTATCATTTTTACCCTTATAAAAAAACTAGTTGGTGGTGATGGTGTGCCTGCCATCTTGTAATACAGACCGTATGATCTATATCTAAGGATAGAAAGCAAACTATGATAATTTTACAAAAGATACCGGCACCTCTCTCCACATCATTATCTCTCGCAACCTCATTGCTCAGCAATTAAAAAAGGAATAAGTCTCTGGAACAATCTAGCATGCATGGTGGCCGCTGCTGCCTGCCGGCACCGTCCATCCCCATGCCTCCACCCATTCCGACCACCAGTCACCACCACACTCCACTCCTCCTCGCCCTATCTCTCATCTTTCATTTTTCGATGACATTCTCGAGATACCAGTTTTCCGATAAAATTCTTGAGATATCACTAGTTTTTACACATGGGATTACTCCTGCATTGGTCAATCACAACAGGTGTTCTGTAAAAAATGCATATTGATGTTCCGTGCAATGCACGAGAATCTTGCTTGTAATTATACAACGCAAATCACGAGCAGGAAGTGACATTTTTTTGACACAACCACGTTAACATGGCCACATAAATCACTAGCTAAAGTAAATACCATTATACTTATATCCCGATGCAAAAGGTTGAGTACATGTCCGAAGAGTAGAGTCGCACACACGCACTCTGTCTCTCAGAATCTCTCTCACACACACACCAGTTACGTGACGCCCACTTAAGCAGACACGTATGTTACAATTTGTGCACCCGCTGGTACACATGATGCTGCGCATTTATTTAAGCCAGAAGGCGAACCCAAACAGTAGCTGCATTCATTCCCCTCCCGCTGCCTCTTCTCTGGTCGCCGTCGCCCGGTAGCCATGCGTCGGCCGAAGGTAACAACATACGCCATACTCCCGCCGGAGCGGTGCTTTAATATGGAAATTTTAGTGGTCATGCATGCATCTTTTTGTGCTAGCACTCCTATATAAGGGTTGACCGGTCGCTTCCCGCGGACGTGTGCGGGCGGTGGAAGAGGAAGGAGAAGGGAAGCGGGCTATTGAGTAACGTTTTTTACCACAATTTCTTAGGAAACTGAGTGCAATAATTGAGTAGTTTTCCAAACTACCAGTACTACAACTGAAACGGTTCAAAACCTATACTCCCTTGCCAGCGCGCACTTCTCACATGAAACGGTCAGCGTCCCCCTGGAGCGTTAGTGCCGCATTAATGCCCGGCCAGAGCGGAGGCGACCTCTCACTGGCGCCGGCTTTGAAGTGGCGCGACGACCAAGAGAGCGCCGCTTCCCGGTGCACGCGACTGCTCCGCGTCGAGACTGGCCATAGGCCCTATTTGGATCCATGGGTTAGAGTTAGTTTGAGCTAGTTGGGGCTCAAATAGCCCTAAACTATCCAAGCATGGGGGTTTAAATTGGAGCAAGTTGCACCGAACCCACCAAAAAAAGTATCCCACCCAAGAGGTGCTAACTGGAGATAGTTCTCATTGGGACCACTGAAAAATCGCTTTTTTCTCTCCATGAAGTGCATTTATTGTCAATCTAACCCTGTCACCCAAACACCTCTTTGGCTACAGTTAGTTCAGGGTTAGTCATGAGTTAGTCTAACCTCTAGCTAAGTTAGAGTATCAAACAGGAGCAGTATAGGACATGCAAGTTGCTCAAAGCATACAGGCAAATTCGTACGTGAAAGGATTTTTTCTTTTTGAAAACGGAATGTGAAAGGAATTTTTTTAGAATGCTCTTGGCATGTCGCTAACATGTGATAGTTAACCGACCTCAATAGACGGCAGAAACGCCAGCCAGCCGCACTTTGATAGAGACAAGGAGGGAGAAGCGATACAGGCTGCTGGATTACTAGAGATAGGTGTCGCACGGAAGCCAAGAAATATGGTGATAGCATGGGTTAGCCATGTACTAGTATGATACTACACTGGGCTGCCGTGTTTCGTACTCTTCCAGTCCACTGTGGAGATGATTGGTTAATTTTATATCGCTGAATAATATTAAATATTATGAGTGCAGACGCTCCACCACGAGGTTCCTTGCTCCTTCTCGGTCGTCCGGAATCTATGTTCTTCCACTCTACTTTTTTACATGAGCTTTGTTCATCCTTTTGCCAACACGCGAGACATCTAGCATCAAGGTGCACGTGTTATGCAAGGATCGTTCCATCTATATGAAGAACACGTGGGACTGGAACTACGAGACGAACATGTACCCAGGAGTGGACGTACGAACCTGAGTAATGTAGCGCAGTAAGTGAAGTAGAAAGGCACAAATGGTATGAACATGCGTGGCATACAGGGTGTGTTTGGTTGCGTTCTCGTCTCAGCATAGTTGTCCCCTCTTCATGCATGCTCAACTCAACACCCCTCTTCATGCATGCTTCTAGTGTATTTGTGCTAAACTAGTGTGGACTCATGCACCCTCCATACACTCTACCAAACACCCAAAAGTAGGTCGAGAAGGGAACTCTTGGGCGGCATTTGTCTCTTACTACGTACTACCACTAAATGTTGTACGTGCAATGGACGGTGATGTTATGGAGTACGTGCCTAAGTACTCTACTACTACTATATTAGTTGGAGGCACATATTAACTTTTATATGTGTTTACGTGTATGCCCCGAGACCTTCCAACTAGATGTGTCTTTGACTCCAGGTCGCACTTTGTATCGTTCATACCACTAAGTACTACTACGTGTGGTCTCCGACCCAGAAGTGGAAGAAGTGGAGACGCTCTACCACGCTATTTTTTTACGTTGGGCTCTACCACGCTGTTCATGTCCCACTCCTTTCGCTGACGTGTGGGACATCCAGCACGTGCTGTGTTTGGCACTCTTCGTCGTAAGAGTTGAAACGCTAGCATTCATCAGAAAAAAAATTATAAATCGGCAGTGATACTTTTTTTTGCGAACCAATCAGCAGTGATACTATACCACGCGGTTTCCTTGCTCCTCGATATCGGAAAGAATACTTCCGTTTGCCAACATGTGGGACGTCGACCATCCTGGTCCACTTGCCATGCACGCAGAACTCCAAGGGAGTCACCCAGGTTGTCGCGCCGCAGTAACAATAACTAATGAGCCGTCAAATCATAGGCCCACTTCCCACTTTGAAGTTGCTTGGACGAAGGAACCATCATGACTTCGTTGAATTCCGCTTCTTGAAGAAAACTACTGTACCAGCAGTACTGCTAGCTACAGTAGTTACTCCAACAGAGGCCTCCTTTCGTTCATAGGATAGGAATATGAAAATCATAGGAAGTGAGATGACATGCATCTCAATTCCTATATAGAAAGAGATGCCATTTGCTGCTTAGGATAGGAATTTTTCCATTTAGTCTAGGCTAATGTACTGGTAATTTGCTCTAAAAACTACAGTAGTAACTAGTAGTACTGGTACATGCTCATACTCAGACACACACAGACACTAACTACTAGTACTACTACTTCTCACATGCTGGCCAGACGCCGTCGTTCTCCTTCCTGGCTTTGTCGGCGACACCCCACCGTGCTTAGATCTCCGCCGGCCTCTCCGCAGCAGCGCGTGCGTCCTTTTCTTTCTTGTGGCGGCGGGCCTCTCTTTTCTTGAGTGCCTTCTGACTTTTCCGCTCCCTCTGTGCGGCTTTGGCTGCCTCTTGCTCTACCGCCCATTCGGCCTTGGCATCTTCAAATTCCTCCCACATAGTTGTGAGGTCGCGAGCGGCGATAAACTCGGCACGGCGGGATGCGATCGCTTCCCTACCATTTTGTGTGCGGTCATGGGCGGCGAGGAACTCGGCGCGGCGGGATGCCATCGCTGCCTTACCGGTTAGTGTGCGGCGCGGTGGCATGAACGACGCTTGGTGAGAGCTTTGGGGTGGAGTGGCCGGACAACCGTATAGTGCATTGGTTTGTCAAGAGCTCAAGGACAGAAGACGAAGCAAATTTGGATTCCCCTTCAATCCTGGTCATTTATTACCGAGTAAAATGCATTGGCGGTCATCAAACTTGTCTTGATAGCTCACTTTGATCATTGTATACGAGATATGGTGATTATACGGTCACTGGCTCGGCGTATAGCTCCGTATTTGTCTGGTTGACCAGTCAAACAGTCCGCATGCACCTCATCAGCTCGTGTTCTTTATCTTTCTACGCGGGTCTACCTGTCAATGGAGAAAGAAATACTGTAAAAACCAAAATTATGCTAGAGTCCGGACCGCTTCCAGAGCCCGCTCTCACCGCCCTGTCCCCTCAAGAGGCCAGCTGCCCGCCGCATGCATGCATAGCAAGTAGTACTCCTTATGTGGAGGAGAGAGAGGCATTGACAAAGTCAAGGAGTGGGCTCTGCAAGAGCCCGTCTCTACACGTGCTCCTAGGTATAAAAAATAATTCTAAAAAGGCATAAAAACAATTGTGTCTTAAAAAAAGAAAGGTAAAAAACATTTGAGAGGAAATAGATAGAGAGAAAGTGAGAAAAAGATGTAACCTGGGCATTACATGAGGAAGGAGGGAGTGGTGCACATGCCAAGTTCACTGGGCTGCCGTGTTTCACACTCCTCCGTCGTAACAGTGGAGACAATAGCTTTCATCAAAAATAAACAATGAATACTCGTTGCTCGTCCTCTATATTGGAAAGAATACTTTCATTCGCCGACATGTGGGACGTCGACCATCCTGGTCCACCTGCCATGCACAAAATTATCCTGGTCTACCCCGGTCGTATCGCAGGCCCAACCCTTCCCACTATAAGTTGTTCGGACGAAGGAACCATCATGACTTCGTTGAATTCCGCTTCTTCAAGAAAACTTACTGTACCCGCAATACTGCTACCACACGCGAAGACTGGACGGCACTGTACCACGTCATATCACTGAAACCCACTAGGGAAAACTAGCCCGCCTAGGTCATCTATTTTGGAATGGAGGGAGTACGTCTCTGCACTGCTATGATTTTGTGTTGCACGTCATATCACTGAAACCCACTAGGCCAAACTAACCCGCCTAGGTCATCGATCGCTAAGCCTACAATTTTAGGAGCTAGGGCTATTGGTCGATCGACGAGGGATAAGTATAAGCGTACCACGAGCTCATCAGCCCCAACGTTTCTCTTCGGTGAGTGTTTTGCAAGTACTATAGCTCGCATAGTAGCTAGCCTACTAACACCAAGAATCATCAAACAAGCCCTGCTGATATGATAAACAGTTCAAACTTACATCTAATCATGCCATATATTACATCAAAAGCTGGTGAGGATACATCTGTTTCCATAACTCGGAGAGGGTTCGCATGATTCATCGCATGATTCACTATCAAACAAAAGTAGCAAGATCCGCCCACACAAGACAGTGCACTAGCCCTAAGATGGTTTGATAACATGCATCGTTCTGGTAATTAAACACAGGGCAATGCAAACTACCCTGAAGGATTAGCCCGACCAACTATTTCTTGTCATCGATCTCTCGGGCAATGACCACAGCACGGACAGCGGCATGGGAATCGATTTCTAGGGCGATGTCCGCGGGATTGACCGCGACATCGGAATCGATCTTTGGGGCGATGTCCACAGGATGGACAGCGGCATCGGAATCGATCTCCGGGGCGATGCCAACAGGACGGGCCATGACATCGGAATCATCAAGGACGTCCACCGGCACCTGCACAACCCTAACATATTAGCAAGCACGTTGCAAATAATCAAAAACCACAACTATGGTAATAAGCCATTATTTTTTACCTTGTGCAACTCATCGGGGGATCTCATCCCTCCAGGGGCCATCTCCTCGTCCTCGATGGGGGCCATCACCTTGCCAGGGGAATATTGCTTCTCAACGGCGACTATCTCCTCAAACTCGGTCTTGAGCCTCACATACGTGGCAATCAGAGTTCCTGGGGTAGGCACGGTGGGGCCCTTGCCGTTCTTCCAACTTCCTTTGAGGAGTTCGTCCGCCAATGTCCTCAACTCTTTGGCCAATGCTTGTTTCTTGGAGTTCTTCGTCTCCATGGGTTGGCCCGCCAACATGGTCAACTGGTTGGTCGGTGCTTGCTTCCTGGAGATCGCTGTCTCCAGTGGGTTGTCCGCCGGCAACTCTTTGCCTAGTGCTCCAGGATCCATCAATGAATTGACAAACAAAAAGCAATCGAAAGGAAACCACAATCGCAATGAAAACGGGAAAAGAGTAGGACGTGAGAATCGGTCGGTGCTTCGCAAAAAGAAGATTCTTGGAATGAAAATATAACAGCATAACTGATTCGCCCACCTTTGCTTCATCGGTACAGAAGAAAAATGGCATAAGTGAGTAGCCTGGAGTGACGTTTTCTTCAAGAAAGGGAAGAAAGGGCTTGAACGAGCGTTCCAGTGAAATGATGGTTGCTTCGTCAAGTCCAACTTGGAGGCCACCTTACCACTGCTGGTAAAGGTGTCGGTTTTATGATATGATGGGTCATGACGGCCACACCGGGGTTACAGGTGAGTCTCGACTATAGCACCTCGCTGTGAATTGGTGGATGGCACGCGAGCCTGGATGCTTTGAAATGTCCCGCATGTAGATAGAGCGGCTAGTCATATAGGAGTGCTCAATATTGTGCACCGCGACCAAGGCGGAGAGGAAAACGAGAGAACTACGTAATTAATGCATGAGTTTAATTAGGGTAGTTTTATAAAGTACGAGATACATTCCTCCAATCGCAAAATGCCTTGGTTCATGAGATTTGAGATTTGAGCCCTATAAACCGGAAGGGAGGGAGTACTGCACACGGTGTAGTCTAGTCACTTGTTGAAATCTCTAGAAAGGAAAATACTCCTTTCCGGTTTACAGGGCTATACTACTCCCTCCGTCTAGGTGTGTAAGTCATCTTAGGCTAGCCATAGTGGGAGTAACTTAGATAGTAACATAGCGCACTCCAAGAATTTTTTGCTTATGTGGCAAGTAATTAATGAGAGGTGGTAACATAATATGTTACTATAACATAGCGCTTTTCAAGATAAGATGAGTCTACAAGCTAATAAATGAAGCCATCTAAAATACTACTATTATGTTACTTTGCATTATGAAGGTAGTAATTTAGGCTAGTGTCATATGCATGACACTAGTCTAACTTACTCCCCACTATGACCAGCCTTACGAAAACCAAATAGTCCCAAAACACTTAGGCGTGGTGCATTAACTTCTACCTTGTTTCTTGTTTCTTGACATATCAACCAATAAGAGATGAGAGGTGTGCATGCTTTTAATGACTTGCAATGGCTAGTTCATTGCATGCAATGCTATTAATTAGCAAATAAACATTGGTGACCCCAGGAGGAAACGGTGCTAAGTGCGTGGACCTATGCAGAATGAGTATCAACCAATGGATGATGGAGTTTAATTGTTAAACAATAGCAATTTTGTCTCATGCAAGAGCCTGGCTAGTACTCCAAGGAACCGCACCACGCGAGCGTTCGCAACTGCCACGTTCGGGTTGCACTTGGCTCTTCGCCTCTTCGAGAAGACGAACAATAATGATTACTCCTACTTCTACAGTATCAAATGCACTGCTGCATGTCCGTCCACCTCGTGCGGGGGGATAGCGAAAGCTTCAACTTACTGCTCCTGCCTTTGCGTCCATGACAGGTGGGCCCAACAGGTGGTTGGCCCTCCTGTCATGCAGCCAAAGGCAGGTGCAGTTAAGGCACCGGAGCTCAGTCCGCGAGGGAGAGGGCGTTGTAGTAATGAAATTTCTCGGTCTTGTACGAGTTGACGAAGATAGGGGTTGCTTGCTTGCTAGGGTTGCTCACTACGTATATATAGGTCGGAGCCTCCGCGCTTGCTTGCTAGGGTTGCTCTATTCACAAACTCTCATCCTCTCCAGATTTAAACAAGAGAGGGGTAGTAACACTGGCTTTCTATCCTCACCGTTGGTTACAGATCCAGATGTATCCCGCTCCGCCGGTGAAGGGGAGGAGGGGCAGCGTTTAGGCCGTCGTCGACAGTGAGGGAGGAGACCCACTGCCGGCTGTACCGTTATCTCTGGCCGAGCACCGGCACGGGAGGTCCTCCGATTCCTTCGCCGTTGCCTGTGGGTGGATCCGGCCTCCCGCCGCCCACCTATCCACATCCCGATGACCTTCAGGTATATCTTCGTTCGAAACCGCCTTAGCTCTACTTCCCCAGCTCGCTACGTCGCTGCATGTGCATCATTTTCTACCTCTCAGCCCCTCTCCATCGGATGGTCCAACGTCACATATTTTTTTTCTTCTATTTTTAGAGGTAAAGCTACTTCATGGAGTCGAATCTTGTACTCCCTCCGTCCGAAAATACTTGTCATAGAAATGGATGTATCTAGATGTATTTTAGTTCTAGATGTTGGGGAACGTAGTAATTTCAAAAAAAATCCTACGCACACGCAAGATCATGGTGATGCATAGCAACGAGGGGGAGAGTCTGATCTACATACCCTTGTAGATCGCAACGGAAGCGTTGACACAACGTAGAGGAAGTAGTCGTACGTCTTCTTCCCGATCCGACCGATCCAAGCACCGTTACTCCGGCACCTCCGAGTTCTTAGCACACGTACAGCTCGATGACGATCCCTGGGCTCCGATCCAGCAAAGCTTCAGGGAGGAGTTCCTTCAGCACGACGGCGTGGTGATGATCTTGATGTTCTACCGACGCAGGGCTTCGCCTAAGCACTACAACGATATGATCGAGGTGGAATATGGTGGCAAGGGGCACCGCACACGGCTAAGGAACGATCTCAATGATCAACTTGTGTGTCTATGGGGTGCCCCCGCCCCTGTATATAAAGGATGGAGGAGGAGGAGGCCGGCCAAGGCTAGGCGTGGCCAGGATGTGAAGTCCTACTAGGACTCCAAGTCCTAGTAGGAGTCCACCAAGAGGGGAGGAAGGGAGAAGGAAGTGGAGGAGTAGGAAAGGTGGCCGGCCCCCTTTTCCCTAGTCCAATTCGGACTAGAGGGGAGGGGGGGCGCAGCAGGCCTTTTCTCCTCTTCCCACTAAAGCCCATCAAGGCCCAATACTTCTCCCAGCGAATTCCCGTAACTCTCCGGTACTCCGAAAAATACCCGAATCACTCGGAACCTTTCCGAAGTCCGAATATAGTCGTCCATTTCGAGACTCCTCGTCATGTCCCCGATCTCATCCGGGACTCCGAACTCCTTCGGTACATCAAAAACTCATAAACTCATAATATAACTGTCATCGAAACCTTAAGCGTGCGGACCCTACGGTTCGAGAACAATGTAGACATGACCGAGACACGTCTCCAGTCAATAACCAATAGCGGGACCTGGATGCCCATATTGGTTCCTACATATTCTACGAAGATCTTTATCGGTCAGACCGCATAACAACATACGTTGTTCCCTTTGTCATCGGTATGTTACTTGCCCGAGATTCGATCGTCGGTATCCAATAACTAGTTCAATCTCGTTACCGGCAAGTCTCTTTACTCGTTCTATAATACATCATCTCACAACTAACTCATTAGTTGCAATGCTTGCAAGGCTTATGTGATGTGCATTACCGAGAGGGCCCAGAGATACCTCTCCGACAATCGGAGTGACAAATCCTAATCTCGAAATACGCCAACCCAACATGTACCTTTGGAGACACCTGTAGAGCTCCTTTATAATCACCCAGTTACGTTGTGACGTTTGGTAGCACACAAAGTGTTCCTCCGGCAAACGGGAGTTGCATAATCTCATAGTCATAGGAACATGTATAAGTCATGAAGAAAGCAATAGCAACATACTAAACGATCGGGTGCTAAGCTAATGGAATGGGTCATGTCAATCAGATCATTCAACTAATGATGTGACCTCGTTAATCAAATAACAACTCTTTGTTCATGGTTAGGAAACATAACCATCTTTGATTAACGAGCTAGTCAAGTAGAGGCATACTAGTGACACTCTATTTGTCTATGTATTCACACATGTATTATGTTTCCGGTTAATACAATTCTAGCATGAATAATAAACATTTATCATGATATAAGGAAATAAATAATAACTTTATTATTGCCTCTAGGGCATATTTCCTTCAGTCTCCCACTTGCACTAGAGTCAATAATCTAGATCACATCACCATGTGATTAACATCGATAGTTCACATCATCATGTGATTAACACCCATAGTTCACATCGCCATGTGACCAACACCCAAAGGGTTTACTAGATTCGGTAATCTAGTTCACATCGCTATGTGATTAACACCCAAAGAGTACTAAGGTGTGATCATGTTTTTCTTGTGAGAGAATCTTAGTCAACGGTCTTTCACATTCAGATCTGTTATGTATTTTGCAATTTTCTATGTCTACAATGCTCTGCACGGAGCTACTCTAGCTAATTTCTCCCACTTACAATATGTATCTAGATCGAGACTTAGATTCATCTAGATCAGTGTCAAAACTTGCATCGACATAACCCTTTACGGCGAATCTTTTTGTCACCTCCATAATCGAGAAACATATCCTTATTCCAGTAAGGATAATTTTGACCGATGTCCATTAATCTACTCCTAGATCACTATTGTACTCCCTTGCTTAACATAGGGTATACAATAGATCTGGTGCACAACATGACATACTTTATAGAACCTATGGCCAAGGCATAGGGAATGACTTTCATTCTCTTTGTATCTTCTGCCGTGGTCAGGCTTTGAGTCTTACTCAACTTCACACCTTGTAATACAGGCAAGAACTCTTTCTTTGACTGCTCCATTTTGAACTACTTCAAAATCTTGTCAAGGTATGTACTCATTGAAAAAACTTATCAAGCGTCTTGATCTATCTTTATAGATCTTGAAGCTCAATATGTAAGCAGCTTCACCGAAGTCTTTCTTTGAAAAAAACTCCTTTCAAATACTCCTTTATGCTTTACGGAATAATTCTACATTATTTCCGATCAACAATATGTCAATCACATATACTTATCAGAAATGCTGTAGTGCTCCCACTCACTTTCTTGTAAATACAGGCTTCACTGCAAGTCTGTATAAAACTATATGCTTTGATCAACTTATCAAAACGTATATTTCAACTCCGAGATTCTTGCACCAGTCCATAGATGGATCGCTTGAGCTTGCATATTTTGTTAGCACCTTTAGGATTGACAAAACCTTCTGGTTGTATCATATACAACTCTTCATTAATAAATCTATTAAGGAATGCAGTTTTGTTTATCCATATGCCAGATTTCATAAAATGCGGCAATTGCTAACATGATTCGGACAGACTTAAGCATAGATACGAGTGAGAAACTCTCATCGTAGTCAACACCTTGAACTTGTCGAAAACCTTTTGCAACAATTCTAGCTTTGTAGATAGTAACACTACTATCAGCGTCCGTCTTCCTCTTGAAGATCCATTTATTCTCAATTGCTTGCCGATCTTCGGGCAAGTCAACCAAAGTCCAAACTTTGTTCTCATACATGGATCATATCTCAGATTTCATGGCCTCAAACCATTTCGCGGAATCTGGGCTCATCATCGCTTCCTCATAGTTCGCAAGTTCGTCATGGTCTAGTAACATGACTTCCAGAACAGGATTACCGTACCACGCTGGTGCGGATCTCACTCTGGTTTACCTACGAGATTCAGTAGTAACTTGATCTGAAGTTACATGATCATCATCATTAGCTTCCTCACTAATTGGTGTAGGTGTCACAGAAACCGGTTTCTGTGATGTACTACTTTCCAATAAGGGAGGAGGTACAGTTACCTCATCAAGTTCTACTTTCCTCCCACTCACTTCTTTCGAGAAAAACTCCTTCTCCAGAAAGTTTCCGAATTTAGCAACAAAATTCTTGCCTTCGGATCTGTGATAGAAGGTGTACCCAACAATCTCCTTTGGGTATCCTATGAAGACATATTTCTCCGATTTGGGTTTGAGCTTATCAGGTTGAAACTTTTTCACATAAGCATTGCAACCTCAAACTTTAAGAAACGACAGCTTAGGTTTCTTGCTAAACCATGGTTCATACGGTGTCGTCCCAACGGATTTAGATGGTGCCCTATTTAACGTGAATGCAGCTGTCTCTAATGCATAACCCCAAAACGATAGTGGTAGATCGGTAAGATACATCATAGATTGCACTATATCCAATAAAGTATGGTTATGACGTTCGGACACACCATTACATTGTGGTGTTCCAGGTGGCATGAGTAGTGAAACTATTTCACATTGTTTTTAACTGAAGGCCAAACTCGTAACTCAAATACTCTTCTGTACGATCAGATCGTAGAAACTTTATTTTCTTGTTACGATGATTTTCCACTTCACTCTGAAATTCTTTGAACTTTTCAAATGTTTCAGACTTATGTTTCATCAAGTAGATATACTCATATCTGCTCAAATCATCTGTGAAGATTAGAAAATAATGATACTTGTCGCGAGCCTCAATATTCATCGGACCACATACATCAGTATGTATGATTTCCAACAAATCTGTTGCTCGCTCCATTGTTCCGAAGAACAGAGTCTTAGTCATCTTGCCCATGAGGCATGGTTCGCAAGCATCAACTGATTCATAATCAAGTGATTCCAAAAGCCCATCAGCATGGAGTTTCTTCATGCGCTTTACACCAATATGACCTAAACGGCAGTGCTACAAATAAGTTGCACTATCATTATTAACTTTGCATCTTTTGGTTTCAATATTATGATTATGTGTATCACTACGATCGAGATCCAACGAACTATTTTCATTGGGTGTGTAACCATATAAGGTTTTATTCATGTAAACAGAACAACAATTTATTCTCTTACTTAAATGAATAACCGTATTACAATAAACATGATCAAATCATATTCATGCTCAACGCAAACACCAAATAACACTTATTTAGGTTCAACACTAATCCCGAAATTATAGGGAGTGTGCGATGATGATCATATCAATCTTGGAACCACTTCCAACACACATCGTCACTTCACCCTTAACTAGTCTCTGTTTATTTTGCAACTCCCGTTTCGAGTTACTAATCTTAGCAACTGAACTAGTATCAAATACTGAGGGTTTGCTATAAACACTAGTAAAGTACACATCAATAACATGTATATCAAATATACTTAAGTTCACTTTGCCATCCTTCTTATCCGCCAATCACTTGGGGTAGATCCGCTTCCAGTGACCAGTCCCTTTGCAGTAGAAGCACTTAGTCTCAGGCTTAGGACCAGACTTGGGCTTCTTCACTTGAGCAGCAACTTGCTTGCTGTTCTTCTTGAAGTTCCCCTTCTTCCATCTGCCCTTTTCTTGAAACTAGTGATCTTGTCAACCATCAACACTTGATGTTTTTCTTGATTTCTACCTTCGTTGATTTCAGCATCACGAAGAGCTTGGGAGTTGTTTCCATTATCCCTTGCATATTATAGTTCAGCACGAAGTTCTACTAACTTGGTGATGGTGACTAGAGAATTCTGTCAATCACTATCTTATCTAGAAGATTAACTCCCACTTGATTCAAGCGATTGTAGTACCCAGACAATCTGGGCACATGCTCACTAGTTGAGAGATTCTCCTCCATCTTTTAGCTATAGAACTTGTTGGAGATTTCATATCTCTCAACTCGGGTATTTGCTTGAAATATTAACTTCAACTCCTGGAACATCTCATATGGTCCATGACGTTCAAAACGTCTTTGAAGTCCCGATTCTAAGCCATTAAGCATGGTGCACTAAACTATCAAGTAGTCATCATATTGAGCTAGCCAAACGTTCATAATGTTTGCATCTGCTCCTGCAATAGGTCCGTCACCTAGCGGTGCATCAAGGACATAATTCTTCTGTGCAGCAATGAGGATAAACCTCAGATCACGGATCCAATCCGCATCATTGCTACCAACATCTTTCAACACAATTTTCTCTAGGAACATATCAAAATAAACACAGGGAAGCAACAACGTGAGCTATTGATCTACAACATAATTTGCAAAATACTACCAGGACTAAGTTCATGATAAATTTAAGTTCAATTTAATCATATTACTTAAGAACTCCCACTTAGATAGACATCCCTCTAATCCTCTAAGTGATCACGTGAACCAAATCAACTAAACCATGTCCGATCATCACGTGAGATGGAGCAGTTTCATTGGTGAACATCACTATGTTGATCATATCTACTATATGATTCACGCTCGACCTTTCGGTCTCCGTGTTCCGAGGCCATATCTGTATATGCTTGGCTCATCAAGTATAACCTGAGTATTCCGCGTGTGCAACTGTTTTGCACCCGTTGTATTTGAACGTAGAGCCTATCACACCCGATCATCACGTGGTGTCTCAGCACGAAGAACTTTCGCAACGGTGCATACTCAGGGAGAACGCTTCTTGATAATTAGTGAGAGATCATCTTATAATGCTACCGTCAATCAAAGCAAGATGAGATGCATAAAAAGATAAACATCACATGCAATCAATATAAGTGATATGATATGGCCATCATCATCTTGTGCTTGTGATCTCCATCTCCGAAGTACCGTCATGATTTCTATCGTCACCGGCATGACACCATAATCTCCATCATCTTGATCTATATCAATGTGTCGTCACATGGTCGTCTCGCCAACTATTGCTCTTGCAACTATTGCTATCGCATAGCGATAAAGTAAAGCAATTATTTGGCGCTTGCATCTTATGCAATAAAGAGACAACCATAAGGCTTTTGCCAGTTGCCGATAACTTTAACAAAACATGATCATCTCATACAACAACTTATATCTCATCACGTTTTGACCATATCACATCACAACATGCCCTGCAAAAACAAGTTAGACGTCCTCTACTTTGTTGTTGCAAGTTTTATGTGGCTGCTACGGGCTTAAGCAAAACCAATCTCACCTACGCATCAAGACCACAACGATAGTTTGTCAAATAGACTCCGTTTTAACCTTCACAAGGACCGGGCGTAGCCATACTTGGTTCAACTAAAGTTGGAGAGACAGTCGCCCGCAAGCCATCTATGTGCAAAGCACGTCGAGGGAACCGGTCTCGCGTAAGCGTACGCGTAAGGTTGGTCCGGGTCGTCTCGTCCAACAATACCGCCGAACCAAAGTATGACATGCTGGTAGGCAGTATGACTTGTATCGTCCACAACTCACTTGTGTTCTACTCGTGCATATAACACCAACATAAATAACCTAGGCTCTGATACCACTGTTGGGGAACGTAGTAATTTCAAAAAATTTCCTACGCACACGCAAGATCATGGTGATGCATAGCAATGAGGGGGAGAGTCTGATCTACATACCCTTGTAGATCGCAACGGAAGCGTTGACACAACGTAGAGGAAGTAGTCGTACGTCTTCTTCCCGATCCGACCGATCCAAGCACCGTTACTCCGGCACCTCCGAGTTCTTAGCACACATACAGCTCAATGACGATCCCCGGGCTCCGATCCAGCAAAGCTTCGGGGAGGAGTTCCTTCAGCACGACGGCGTGGTGATGATCTTGATGTTCTACCGACGCAGGGCTTCGCCTAAGCACTACAACGATATGATCGAGGTGGAATATGGTGGCAAGGGGCACCGCACACGGCTAAGGAACGATCTCAATGATCAACTTGTGTGTCTATGGGGTGCCCCCTGCCCCTGTATATAAAGGATGGAGGAGAAGGAGGCCGGCCAAGGCTAGGCGCGGCCAGGATGTGGAGTCCTACTAGGACTCCAAGTCCTAGTAGGAGTCCACCAAGAGGGGAGGAAGGGAGAAGGAAGTGGAGGAGTAGGAAAGGTGGCCGGCCCCCTTTTCCCTAGTCCAATTCGGACTAGAGGGGAGGGGGGCGCAGCAGGCCTTTTCTCCTCTTCCCACTAAAGCACATCAAGGCACAATACTTCTCCCAGCGAATTCCCGTAACTCTCCGGTACTCCGAAAAATACCCGAATCACTCGGAACCTTTCCGAAGTCCGAATATAGTGTCCAATATATCGATCTTTACGTCCCGACCATTTCGAGACTCCTCGTCATGTCCCCGATCTCATCCGGGACTCCGAACTCCTTCGGTACATCAAAAACTCATAAACTCATAATATAACTGTCATCGAAACCTTAAGCGTGCGGACCCTACGGTTCGAGAACAATGTAGACATGACCGAGACACGTCTCCGGTCAATAACCAATAGCGGGACCTGGATGCCCATATTGGTTCCTACATATTCTATGAAGATCTTTATCGGTCAGACCGCATAACAACATACGTTGTTCCCTTTGTCATCGGTATGTTACTTGCCCGAGATTCGATCGTCGGTATCCAATACCTAGTTCAATCTCGTTACCGGCAAGTCTCTTTACTCGTTCCGTAATACATCATCTCACAACTAACATATTAGTTGTAATGCTTGCAAGGCTTATGTGATGTGTATTACCGAGAGGGCCCAGAGATACCTCTCCGACAATCGGAGTGACAAATCCTAATCTCGAAATACGCCAACCCAACATCTACCTTTGGGGACACCTGTAATGCTCCTTTATAATCACCCAGTTACGTTGTGACGTTTGGTAGCACCCAAAGTGTTCCTCCAGCAAACGGGAGTTGCATAATCTCATAGTCATAGGAACATGTATAAGTCATGAAGAAAGCAATAGCAACATACTAAACGATCGGGTGCTAAGCTAATGGAATGGGTCATGTCAATCAGATCATTCAACTAATGATGTGACCTCGTTAATCAAATAACAACTCTTTGTTCATGGTTAGGAAACATAACCATCTTTGATTAACGAGCTAGTCAAGTAGAGGCATACTAGTGACACTCTGTTTGTCTATGTATTCACACATGTATTATGTTTCCGGTTAATACAATTCTAGCATGAATAATAAACATTTATCATGATATAAGGAAATAAATAATAACTTTATTATTGCCTCTAGGGAATATTTCCTTCACTAGACACATCCATTTTGATGACAAGTAATTCCGGACGGAGGGAGTACTTGGTTCAAACAAGACATAAAGTGGGGGTGGGGGAATTTAGTATGTACATCGGACTTGGTACAAACAGGAAGGAAAGGGGGGTGAAAGTAGTACAGACTGGTCATCCAACCGGTCTCTTGGTCGAAAAGGGAAATATAGGGGTAACGCTGTACACAGTGGTATGACCAGGACTAGATTTGCTATCCACACATAGGAGTAGGTGGCTAGTGTGAACAAAAATGGGACCAACCCAGATATGTTTCTTGGATGTTTGTTTCTCGGGGCAACAAACTATGAATCACCACTTTATGCCCCTGTTTACGTACATGGTGCTGGACTGCTGGTGCACCCACTATTATAAGCCATGACAAGTTTAGCCAAATGTTTTTGCCTGTAATTGTTTGAGACTCTGACTGTTTCCTCTGTGCCTTTTTGTGCAAACAGGGATATCCAATTCACCTGGTTGTTGTTGTGACCTTTTGGTGCACTGCACAAAACTCTTTTTAAAAGAAGTGACTTTTGTGTTGTTTAACTGGAATGTCAGAATGGAACAGTTGGTTCATTTTGGTGGAACTGCACAAAGGGAGATCTGTGTTCCAATCCTCATCATCCATATTGGCGCCATAACCTTCCTTTAGGTAAGAATGATATTTAATGCATGTGTTCATCTCTATTTTCTGACTGCCATGAGAAAATAATGTTGTTTTTTACTAGTACACTTGTACTCCCTCACTGACAAAACCAATTCTGGATTAGAAGGCCAATCATGTACTTGGTTTCACCAACTGGTGAGGAGAAAGAGAAACAGAGCATGAAGAGGAAGAAGAAGAAGAAGAAGAAACAGTGCCAAGGCAATCTTGCTGAAGCCAGAGGCCTCGGTCGAGGCCATTCAAGGGCTCCGGCAACGACTACCTTACATGTGAGACGATCCTCTAGGGAGCCCTTCCACTTCTGCTGTCTCACTTAATTAATTAGGAGTACTTAAGTACCACTAATTTACTACTGCCTAATTTTCCTGTTGGAGTTAAACAAATCTTTAGTAGGACCCTATGCTGAATCATGTACGTGTGTATGTTTGTCTATGGAGGTGAATCATGTGGTGGAGAAGGGAGGGCATATTATTAGTGTCATGACATAATAGTGCTATTGTTTTGCATGTCAATTTATTGCCATTGGTTCAATGAGGCAATGTTTTGCGTATTGTCCATCATGAATTTGATGCTACTGGTTGAGTAATATGCTAATGTCTGCCTATCCTTTCTTACTAAGCTAATGAAGGTTTCACCTTGTTCCTACTTGTGCAAACAGGGATCATGTTGTGCCAATCATACATTAAATGGAACTACACAAGACAATACAATGAACTGTATCCCAGCCAGTGCTTTAACTCTGCTGGAAGTTCTTGATAATATTTTGATATAATCTCAGCACTGGTAAACAAGAGTGATTTCAACCATACATTTGAAGTGCACAAAAATATATACTATTGTGTGATTCCAGTGAGTGCTTTATCATCTCTTATGGGACTACATGAATAAACTTTTTTTCTCAGGTTGGTACGGGCCTAAGGCCTTCATCCATATTAGTTTGTTGTCATCTCTATTTGTATCGTGCTACTGTCATGAGAAACTCCTTTATCTTTGCATGTTAAAGTTTTGCAACCTATGATAAATGGCAATGCTTTGAGTGTTGAGTTGAGCTAATTGGCACTCATTAAATAAACTAATACCTCTCTTTAAGCAAGACTAATATGTTGCTAACTTTACCCATTAAGATAATGAGGGTGCTTCTATTTGTTAGTGTATGTTTCATAAACTAGTCCCACTATTATAGTAATCTCACTCTCTCAATATATGTGCCAACAGGGATGCTCGATTTTGGTGGAACTGCACAAAAACTTTGGGTGCTTCATTGCCTCGACAGCTTCCGTCCTTTCCTGTCAGTTCCTAAACTCCGCATGCTTTCTTCCTTTGTTGTCAGTCGCTTGGCTTATCTCGGCTTCTAGTCAAAGGAAATAGTAATTGATATGCTACCTCACACAGGTTGGTACTGGTCTTTATCCTGATTATTGTGCCTGTCATATGTATTGCTAATTTGGTATTGTGCTAGTGTTTGCCGATTTCATAAAGGAGTAATTTGGATCCTGAACTCACACGAAAATCATTACATCGGGTGATTTTAGTAGAACTGCACAAAATGATCAGATGGACGGGTACTTATGTTGCTGCTATGTACTCCAAAGTTCACTCAGACAAGCATCGATGTTGACAAGAAGTGCCTATATTCATTCGAGTATCAACTAGTGTCAACCAATTGTCAAACTCCAAGTGTTAGGAGAGTGAACGCCAAAAATATTGCTTGGTGCATAGCCCAGAAAAACACAGTCCAGTCTTTGGTCCCAACTTGTGCCTTTTGGTTATCGGCACATATGGTAGTGAACTATATGGCATGGAGTCTAAAGATTCCAGACAAGTTGGTTGACGCGTATATTCATCTGGCACTTAATCAGTTTGCACGCCAAGGATGCTCCATTTCAGTTGAACTGCACAAAAAATTTGGGTGGTTCATTTTCTCAACCGCCTCCTTTCTCGTCTTCAATGTAGAATTTTGGCGAGATACAGGACCAAGATGACCCAGTAAACTGGTTGGATGAAAGTAGTGGCCAAGTTGCTCAAACCTCCCTGGGCACGAGGCCACTATTTGAGGATAAACCTACAAGCAAAGTTCAAATTGTCTGTGTTGCCTCCTATGTACTCGAAAGTTTACTCGTACAAGAACTAATTTTAGCAAGAAGTACCTCCGATTGAACACCATTTACCAGTCTGTACCCTAGGTAATTAAAGTTCGTCCATGGATCATATTGGTTGTGATCTCAATCATTTGGATGCATAAACATACTGAACATGCGTATATCTGAATCTTTTTGTAAATTATGTATGAATATTGTCGTGTGATATATCAATCATTTGGATGCATAGATATGCTGAGCTTGTGTATATATGAATCTTTTGAGTTATTGATTGTGAATGTTGGCTATGGATATGAACGTGTCCTGTGAACCTGAGTTTGATATGAATGTTTGCCTTTTCTGTTGTATTTGTGTGTGAACTTGTTAGTATGCCTACTGTGGGGTATAAAACGCAGGTCTCTTATAAAAGTAATGTCGTGTCCAATTTATGTTTTCCCTTCTAACCACCGCGGCTGTGCTGCCGCGCACCCGAACCAGTGAAGTTTCCCACTCCTCTCCATCTGTGACTCCACTGCAGCTTAATAAATAGTAACGTCTTTGGTTTTAGCCCGGTTTTCCGTAGATTAACCAGGCAATTCTCTTCTTCTTAATTAATTGACGAGGCAATTCTTTTGCCTCCGTTTCGAAAAAAAATAGTAACGTCTAACTGAGCCAGTTAGTTAGATGCGTACACTTGGTGTAGTAGGATCTTTATTTAGTTTGATGCATACACTTGTTCTTTTTTGGTAGCCCTTTTGTAATGATGGCTGATGTTTGGTTGGGAAGAGAGAGCTGCGTCTTCACTCTTCTGGCCTGCTTACTGCTTCTGTTGCACCCCCAGCCCTGGTTGCTGCTGCTGCTGTTTTCAATGTACAATCAGTAGTATATATTGTCTGTTGGTTGAATAAATGTGTTGTTAGAACGTCAAACACAATGTTTTGGAAGTCGTTGCATGGTTCGATCCTTTAGTGCCCCGTACCGTACGTAGCGCATACTATTTATCGTACGGAACACTTTTTTTTGAAACTCGGAACACATTTTCCACTTGTTGATAACATGCAGCCCACTGATGAAGGCTCAATAGAGAAGCCCATAATTAACTGGAAGGGAGGCTCTCACATGAATCCGGCCCAGGTACATGCTCATGGTCCCCTAAACATAAATAAGTAAATAAATAAATAAAGCTAAATGCTCATGCACCAGTTCTTTGGGAAAATAGGTAGCCCAGTATTTCTTTTTGAAGAATACCCAAGCTAGGCCTATTTGTTTTCCCCGAATTACTGGGCTGCAAATCTTTCAAGATGAGGAGGGATGCATTCCGGCCTGGCTTAATAGTATGGTCAATGTCTGTTAAAAGTAATATCAAAAAGGGTTGAAAATTCCAAAAAAATTATAGCAAATGGGATATAAGTTTCTTTTTTTGTTTTTGTTCTTCACTGATATCTTATACGTATTTCATTGGATTTAACATGACATAGTACTAATTTATTTTTAAATTTGTTTTAGTATGGCTATTAATTTTTGGATTAAGAATATTTCGTTCCCCGGCAAAAATTTGCGAATTTTCAAAATTTCCCACATATTTAGTTAATTTTTTGACCCTGGTACTGACCAGAAAATGGCCAACAATTCTAAAAATGGAAAACGGGTTGCAATAAATTCCATATGAATTAGAAAATGAGTAAAAATTATAAAAATAATAGCAACTGGGTTGTACACGCCACAGATTTCGAGGCCGACTTGTTTACGCAAGGCTTTGTACACGCCACAGATTCTAGTAGCAGTTAGTGTTGGATGTCCATCCAACGGCCGACGTGCTTCCTCAATCTCTGATCTTCCTGCTCCAGCCGCCTAAACTAGCGCCGGCGGGACTGCCTGCTCCCTCCTCTTGTGGCCCGCTGTGATGCCGCGCAGGCTTCCCCGGCCCACCCTACTCCCCCCGTTGGCCTGGCCGCATGCAATCAACTGCCTCCTTATTACACGAAAAAAAAAACGATTCCTCCCACTAACATCTGGGGCGCACCGGTTGGGAGGCTGACCTGTGGGCCTACTAAGTTGACGCGTACGCAGGGCTTGTCAACTTAGTCAACAAACGATTCTAGCAGCAGTAACCGTTGGATTTGAATCGAATGGTCCTGCTGCTTCTTCAATCACTGCTCTTCTTGCACCAGCTGCCCAAACCAGCACCGGGGAGACCGCCTGCTCCTGCCTCCAGTGGCCGGCTGTGCTGCCAATGAGGCCTCATCGCCCCCTACTACTCCCACCGCTAGCCAGGCCCTGCGGCAACGGCAACCTCACACCGTAGCCGAACCAGTGAACCCTCGTACTCCTCTCCGCGTGGGCATCCACTGTCGCGTCTTCCCCGGCTCCGCATCCTCCCCTTCCTAGGCCTCGTCGTCGTCCACCACCTTGGTGCTCTCGGCGCAGCATGGTCAACGTGGTCAACGACATTCCATCGAAAGAGTACTGTACGTGGAGAGGCTGACAGCTGGGTCCACGGCCACAGCCCAGTTTTTTGTGATTTGTCAAGTAAATCGCTTTGTCAGGCCTGTTGGGCTGCAAATCTTTCAAGACGATGAGAGCTTTCATTCGGCTGGCCGAGAAAATGGCCCATCAGTAATGAGAAATGGGTTGTACATTTTTAAAACACATCAAACCGGCAATTAGTTTCAAATATCTTTTCTTCATTTCGAGATTTGGAATTACATTAATTTTTATGCGCGGAGAATTTGTTGGATTTTATATTGATATACATTTATTTTTAAAATCAGTTTGAATGTGAGTCGAAATTTCGGGATTAAAAACAGTTCGGACCGCACCGAAATATGCAAAATTTCATATAATTTTTTAACCGTGGCCACAATATGGGCTGTAATGCTAACAAAAAGAATATGGGCTCCAAAAAAACCTTAATAATTAGCAAATGGGGTGTAAATTATTAGAAATAATGGAAGATGGGATGTATGTTGTTTTCCACATATTTGACGCTTTCCTAAAAAAGGTTGACGCACATGCAGTGATTGTTGGATGGCCATCCAACGGCCGTCGTGCTTCTTCAATCTCTGCTCTTCCTACTCCAGCCGCTCAAACAGGCGCCGGCGGGACTGCCTGCTCCCTCCTCCTCGCGGTCGGCTCTGCTGCCGCGCAGGCCTCACCGCCCCACCGTACTTCCATCGCTGGCCTAGCCATCCCTCTACTCACCCACACCTTTTGTTATTATCCGGCGACGGCAGACGAACCAGTAAACCCTCGTACAGTCGTACTCCCCTCCGCATGGGAAACAACTGCCAAGTCTTTCCTGCCTCCGTGTTGTTCCCTTCCTAGGCCTCGCCGCCGTCCATCGTCCTGGTGCTCTCGACGCAGCCTGGTCAACGACTGACATGCATCTGAAGTGGACTTTACGTGGAGAGACTGACAGCTGGGTCCACGACCGCACGCAAGGAAATGCCTCCTTATTACGCGCAAAATAATGATTCCTCCACCTGACATCAGGGATCCACCGAAAGGGCCTCTGTATTTCGCGAAAAAAACCTTACCGCCGCTGACAGCTCGGACCCACCAGCTATATCTTCGCACGCAAGGAAGTGCCTCCTTATTACGCTCAAAAAATGAATACCCCCCTGCTAGCTGGGACCCACCTTGGTGGGAGGCTGACTTGTGGGCCTATTAAGTTGACGGGGACGGAGGGCTTTGTCAACTTAGTCAATATGCACGATTCTAGCTCTAGTGACCGTACGATGTCCATCCAACGGCCGTAGTGCTTCTTCAACCTCTGGTCTTCTTGCTCCAGCCGCCCAAACCAGCGCCGGTCGTGCCTCATGCTCCTGCCTCCCGTGGCCGGCTGCGATGCGGCGGAGGCCTCATCGCCCCTACGACTCCCACTGCTGGCCAGGCCATCCCTCTACTCACCCACACCCCCTGTTATTCTGTGGCGACGGCAGCCTCACACCGCAGCGAACCAGTGAACCCTCGTACTCCTCTACGCGTGGGCATCCACTGCCGCGTCTTCCCCGGCTCCGCGTCGTCCCCTTCCTAGGCCTCGCCATTGTCCACCGCCCTGGTGCTCTCGGCGCGGCATGGTCAACGTGGTCAAGGAATGACTTCCATCGGACATGGACTGTATGTGGAGAGGCTGACAGCTGGGTCCATGGCCGCAGCAAGGAAGTGCCTCCTTATTACGTGCAAAATAATTATTCCTCCACCTGACAGCGGGACCCATCGGACGGGCCACCGTATTTCGTCCCCCTGACTGCTGGGACCCACCAGCTACATCTTCGCACGCAAGGAAGTGCCTGACAGTCGGGACCCACCTGGTCGAAGCGTACGTAGCGTTGTCATTCTGGTCGCGAACGTGTACGTACATATATACTGGTCGATGTAGAGGCGCGCACATGTCATAGTAGAGGTGGCCATGGTGCAAGAAAGAAAATACGGCCACGTGTGTGTACATACGGGCGGGGTCTCGAACGCCTACTCGCGCATACGTACGGCCAGGGCTTGTGTACATGGCTGGGTCGGATCGGAGAAACAGCGTCGTCGTCGTGTTCATGGGGAGGCAACGGAATACATCGTGTTCATGGGGAGGCAACGGAATGCGTCGTGTTCATTGGGAGGGCTTGGACAGAACAGGCGATGGAAACGAGGCCTGGCGTACCGCATAACGGAGGAAACGGCCTTGTGTTCGACCGGCCACATTCGAAACGGGATCCTGTTCATCAGGAGGGGTCTGGCGTACCGCAAAACGGAGGAAACGGACCTCCTACAGTCGAAACGAGGGTCCTGTTGATCGGGAGGGGTGTGGCGTACCGCAAAACGGACGAAACGGACTTGTGTTGGAGCGCTACGGTTGAAACGGGGGTCTTGTTCATCGGGAGGGGTGTGGCGTACCGCAAAACGGGACTCCACGGGATACTGTTCATCTCCACCGTCGATCCCCTCCAGCCTCCATGAGGTACTGTTCATCCACCGTCGACCTCCTCCAGCCTCCATCTGCGACTGTTCATCCACGGGCTCCTGTTCATCCAGCCTCCACCGCGCGCTACTCCACCGGCTACTGTTCAACCAGCCCTCTCCACGGGCTCCTGTTCAACCACCCCTCCACGGGCTACTGTTCATCCTACCCTCCACCGTCTACTGTTCATCCTGCCCTCCACGGGGTGGTCCTGTTCATCCAGCCCTCCACAGGGTCCTGTTCATCCAGCCCCAACCGGCTCGATCGATCGGGGTCCTGTTCATCCAGAGGCAACACCACGGGGT
>NC_041382.1:204483109-204491231 GCF_002162155.2 Triticum dicoccoides
ACGCTCACTGTTCATCCAGAGGCAGCATCGATCGGCTTCAGTTAGCAGCAGTAGCGAAGGAATCGCTCGATCGGGTTCAGTTAACAGCCATCGATCGATCGCTCGGGTTCAGTAATGCGTAGCCTGCAGTGCAATCCCTCGGTTTCAGTTAGAGCCCAACGCCTCGCTCGGGTTCAGTTAGAGCCAACGTCTCGCACACACGCGTGTATGTGTACGAGAGAAACGCGCATCGCTCGGCCCCCAACCTCCCACCGTAACCGGGAACTCCCCGAAATTTTCCTCCCCCTCGCTTCTACCATGGTTTTTTCCGTCATGGACGGCCCAAAGAATGTCATGCAGCTGCGTCTCTGACCCGCCCAGGACGAAAAGCCCATTTTCTGTCATGATTTTTTGTCATAGAAGTAGGAGCCCACCACGTCTGTGATGATACCGGGTTTTGTCACAATTATCGTCATAGAAGTGTCATATGTATGACAGAAAAAAAATTCGTTTGGCCCAAAATGTCACCGATGTGTCTTTTTTTGTAGTGCATAATCATCAATTAACCCATAGGACAAAGCGGATCTACTCAAACATCATAGGATAGCCATACATCATTGGGCAATAATATATAGCGTTGAGCACCATGTTCAAGTAGAGATTACATCGGGGAGAAGAGGTGTTACACCGCTGCATAGAGGGGGGGAGTTGGTGATGACGGCGGCGAAGTTGTTGGTGTAGATTGTGGTCACGATGATGGCCCCGGCGGCGTTCCGGCGCCACCGGGAGAGAGGGGGAGAGAGCCCCCCTTCTTCTTCTTCCTGGGCCTTCCCCTAGATGGGAGAAGGGTTTCCGCTCTGATCCTTGGAAGAGGTGTTACACCGCTGCATAGAGGTGGCGAGAGCCCCTCCGAGATTGGATCTCTCTCTCTCTGTTTCCTTCTGTTTCTGCGCTCCCAGATTCTGGCCTTTCACCGTTTCTTAAATTTTCGGAGATCCGTAACTTTGATTGGGCTGGAATTTTGACATGATTTTTATCCGGATATTGGCTTTCTTGCGCCAGAAGAAGGGAACCTACCGACTTACAAAGTGGCCACAAGGACCAGGGGCGCGTCCTCCGTCCTTGTGGGCCCCTCGGGCGTTGTCTCGTGTTGATTCTTTTTCCCAAAAATAAAATATATTCCAAAAAAATCTCCATAAATTTTTATCCCGTGTGGACTCTGTTTGATATGGATTTTCTGCAAAACAAAAAACATGCAACAAATAGGAACTGGCACTGGGCACTGGATCAATATGTTAGTCCAAGAAAATCATATAAATTGTTGCCAAAAGTATATAAAAGTTGTAGAACATTGGCATGGAAAAATCAAAAATTATAGATACGACGGAGACGTATCAGTGCTTTATCGGTCGGAGCTAGAAGAAGTTCGACTACATCAACCGCGTTGTCAAACGCTTCCACTTTTGGTCTACGCGGGTGCGTCCGTACGTAGACACACTCTCCTCCTCGTTGTTATGCATCTCCTAGATAGATCTTGCATGAGCGTAGGACTTTTTGAAATTGCATTCTATGTTTCCCAATAGTGGCATCCGAGCCAGGTCTATGCGTAGATGATATGCACGACTAGAACAGAAAGAGTTGTGGGCAGTGATCGTCATACTGCTTACCACCAATGTCTTATTTTGATTCGACGGTATTGTTGGATGAAGCGGCCCGGACCAACCTTACATGACCACGTTAATGAGACTTATTCCACTGATAGACATGCAACTAGTTTTGCATAAAGGGGGATGGCGGGTGTCTGTTTCTCCTACTATAGTTGAATCGAATTTGACTATCATCAGTCCTTGTTGAAGGTTAAAATAGCAAACTTGATAAATCACCGTTGTGGTTTTGATGCGTAGTTAAGAACGGTTCTTGCTAGAAGCCCGTAGCAGCCACGTAAAACTTGCTACAACAAAGTAGATGACTTATAACTTGTTTTTGTAGGGCATGTTGTGATGTGATATGGTCAAGACATGATGTGATATATGTTGTTGTATGAGATGATCATGTTTTGTAAAAGTTAGCGGCAACCGGCAGGAGCCTTATGGTTGTCTCTTTATTTTATGAAATGCAAACGCCATGTAATTGCTTTACTTTATCACTATGCGTTAGCGATAGTTGTAGAAGCAATAGTTGGCGAGATGACCATGACGCAACGATGGAGATCAAGGTGTCAAGCCGGTGACAATGGAGATCATGGCGATGCTTTGGAGATGGAGATCAAAAGCACAAGATGGTGATGGCCATATCATGTCACATATTTTGATTGCATGTGATGTTTATATTTTATGCATCTTCTTTTGCTTAGTATGGCGGTAGAATTATAAGATGACCCCTTCACTAAATTTCAAGGTATAAGTGTTCTCCCTGAGTATGCACCATTGCGACAGTTCATCGTGTTGAGACACCACGTGATGATCGGGTGTGATAGACTCTACGTTCACATACAATGGGTGCAAGACAGTTTTGCACATGCGGAATACTCAGGTTAAACTTGACGAGCCTGGTATGTACAGACATGCCCTCGGAACAATGGAGACCGAAAGGTCGAACGTGAATCATATAGTAGATATGATCAACATAGAGATGTTCACCATTGATGACTACTCCATCTCACGTGATGATCGGACATGGTTTAGTTGATTTGGATCACGTATCATTTAGATGACTTGAGGGATGTCTATCTAGGTGGGAGTTCTTAAGTAATATGATTAATTGAACTTAATTTATCATGAACTTAGTCCTGATAGTTTTTGCATATCTATGTTGTAGATCAGTGGCCCGTGCTACCGTTCACTTGAATTTTAATGCGTTCCTAGAGAAAGCTAAGTTGAAATATGATGGTAGCAACTACACGGACTGGGTCCGTAACTTGAGGATTATCCTCATTGCTGCACAGAAGAATTATGTTATGAACGTCTGGCAAGCTCGATTTGATGACTACTCGATAGTTCAGTGTGACATGCTTTACGGCTTAGAATCGGGACTCCAAAGACGTTTTGAATGTCATGGACAATATGAGATGTTCCAGGAATTGAAGTTAATATTTCAAGCAAATGCTCGAGTTGAGAGATATGAAGTCTCCAACAAGTTCTATAGCTGCAAGATGGAGGAGAATAGTTACGTCAGTGAACACACACTCAAAATTTCTAGGTATCATAATCACTTGACTCAGCTCGGAGTTAATCTTCCAGATGATAGTGTTATTGACAGAGTTCTTCAATCACTGCCACCAAGCTACAAAGGCTTTGTGATGAACTATAATATGCAAGGGATGGATAAGACAATTCCCGAGCTCTTTGCAATGCTCAAAGCTGCAGAGGTAGAAATCAATAAGGAGCATCAAGTGTTGATGGTTAACAAGACCACTATTTTCAAGAAAAATGGCAAGGGAAAGAAGGGGAACTTCAAGAAGAATGGCAAGCAAGTTGCCACTCCTGGGAAGAAACGCAAAGCTGGATCCAAGCCTGAAACTGAGTGCTTCTACTGCAAAGGGACTGGTCACTGGAAGCAGAACCGCCGCAAGTATTTGGCGGATAAGAAGGATGGCAAAGTGAACAAAGGTATATGTGATATACATGTTATTGATGTGTACCTTACTAAATGCTCGTAGTAGCGCCTGGGTATTTGATACTGGTTCGGTTGCTCATATTTGTAACTCGAAACAGGGGCTACGGATTAAAGGAAGATTGGCTAAGGACGAGGTGACGATGTGCGTCGTAAATGGTTCCAAGGTCGATGTGATCGTCGTCGGCACGCTAACTCTACATCTACCTTCGGGATTAGTTTTAGACCTGAATAATTGTTATTTGGTGCCAGCGTTGAGCATGAACATTATATATGGATCTTGTTTAGTGCGAGACGGTTATTCATTTAAATCGGAGAATAATGGTTGTTCTATTTATATGAGTAATATCTTTTATGGTCATGCACCCTTGAAGAGTGGTCTATTTTTGTTGAATCTCGATTGTGGTGATACACATATTCATAATATTGATGCCAAAAGATGCAAAGTTAATAATGATAGTGCAACATATCTATGGCACTACCATTTAGGTCATATTGGTGTAAAGCGCATGAAGAAACTTCATGCAGATGGACTTTTGGAATCACTTGATTATGAATCATTTGATACTTGCGAACCATGCCTCATGGCAAGATGACCAAAACTCCGTTCTCCGAAACAATGGAGCGAGCTAATGACTTATTGGAAATAATATATACCAATGTATGCGGTCCGATGAGTGTTGAAGCTCGAGGCGGGTATCGTTATTTTCTGACCTTCACAGATGATTTGAGAAGATATGGGTATATCTACTTGATGAAACACAAGTGTGTGAAACATTTAAAAAGTTTAAAGAATTTCAGAGTGAAGTGAAGAATCATCATAACAAGGAAATAAAGTTTTTACGATCTAATCGGGGAGGCGAATATTTGAGTTACGAGTTTGGCCTTCATTTAAAACAATGTGGAATAGTTTCACAACTCACGCCACCTAGAACACCACAACGTAATGGCGTGTCTGAACGTCGTAACCGTACTTTATTAGATATGGTGCGATCTATGATGTCTCTTACCAATTTACCACTATCGTTTTGGGGTTATGCATTGGAGACAGTTACATTCACATTAAATAGGGCACCGTCTTAATTCGTTGAGACGACGCCGTATGAACTGTGGTTTGGCAAGAAACCTAAGTTGTCGTTTCTTAAAGTTTGGGGTTGCGACACTTATGTAAAAAGGCTTAAGTCTAATAAGCTCGAACCCAAATCAGAGAAGTGTGTCTTCATAGGATACCCAAAGGAAACAATTGGGTACACCTTCTACCACAGATCCGAAGGCAAGATCTTTGTTTCCAAGAATGGAAACTTTCTAGAGAAGGAGTTTGTCTCGAAAGAAGTGAGTGGGAGAAAAGTAGGACTTGATGAGGTAATTGAACCTTCTCTCGAATTGGAAAGTAGCTCATCACAGAAAACCGTTCCCGTGATGCCTACACCAACTAGAGAGGAAGCTAATGATGATGATCATGAAACTTCAGATCAAGTTACTACCGAACCTCGTAGGTCAACTAGAGCACGTTCGGCACTAGAGTGGTACGGTAATCCTGTTCTGAAAGTCATGTTACTAGACCATGACGAACCTACGAACTATGAAGAAGCTATGATGAGCCCAGATTCCGATAAATGGCTTGAGGCCATGAAATCTGAGTTAGGAACCATGTATGAGAACAAAGTGTGGACTTCGGTTGACTTGCCCGATGATCGGCGAGCCATAGAGAATTAATGGATCTTCAAGAAGAAGACTGAAGTTGGTGGTAATATTACTGTCTACAAAGCTCGACTTGTCGCGAAAGGTTTTTGACAAGTTCAAGGAGTTGACTAGGATGAGACTTTCTCACCCGTAGCGATGCTTAAGTCTGTCCGAACCATGTTAGCAATTGCCACATTTTATGATTATAAAATCTGGCAAATGGACGTCAAAATTGCATTCCTTAATGGATTTCTTAAAGAAGAGTTGTATATGATGCAACTAGAAGGTTTTGTCGATCCTAAAGGTGCTAACAAAGTGTGCAAACTCCAGTGATTCATCTGTGGACTGGTGCAAGCATCTCGGAGTTGGAATATACGCTTTGATGAGGTGATCAAAGCATATGGTTTTACACAGACTTTCAGAGAAGCCTGTATTTAAAAGAAAGTGAGTGGGATCTCTGTAGCATTTCTAATATTATATGTGGATGACATATTGTTGATTGGAAATGATGTAGAATTTTTGGATAGCATAAAAGGATACTTGAATAAAAGTTTTTCAATGAAAGACCTCGGTGAAGCTGCTTATATATTGGGCACCAAGATCTATAGAGATAGATCAAGACACTTAATAAGACTTTCACAAAGCGCATACCTTGATAAAGTTTTGAAAAAATTTCAAAATGGATCGGTCAAATAAAGGGTTCTTGCCTGTGCTACAAGGTGTGAAGTTGAGTCAGACTCAATGCCCGACCACTGCAGAAGACAGAGAGAAAATGAAAGTCATTCCATATGCCTCAACCATAGGTTCTATCATGTATGCTATGTTGTTACCAGACCTGATTGTGTGCCTTGCCATAAGTCTGGTAGGGAGATACCAAAGTAATCCAGGAGTGGATCACTGGACAGCGGTCAAGAACATCCTGAAGTACCTGAAAAGGACCAAGGATATGTTTCTCGTTTATGGAGGTGACAAGGAGCTCATCGTAAACGGTTACGTTGATGCTAGCTTTGACACTGATCCAGATGACTCTAAGTCACAAACCGGGTACATATTTATTTTGAATGGTGGAGTTGTCAGTTGGTGCAGTTCCAAGAAGAGCGTCATGGCGGGATCTACGTGTGAAGCGGAGTACATAGCTGCTCCAGAAGCAGCAAATGAAGGAGTCTGGATGAAGGAGTTCATATCCGATCTAGGTGTAATACCTAGTGCATCTGGTCCAATGAAAATCTTTTGTGACAATACTGGAGCAATTGCCTTAGCGAAGGAATCCAGATTTCACAAAAGAACCAAACACATCAAGAGACGCTTCAACTCCATCCCTGATCAAGTCAAGGAGAGAGACATAGAGATTTCCAAAATACATACGGATCTGAATGTAGCAGACCCGTTGACTAAGCCTCTTCCACGAGCAAAATATGACCAGCACCAAGACTCCATGGGTGTTAGAATCACTACAATGTAATCTAGATTATTGACTCTAGTGCAAGTGGGAGACTGAAGGAAATATGCCCTAGAGGCAATAATAAACTTGTTATTTTATATTTCATTATTCATGATAAATGTTTATTATTCATGCTAGAATCATATTGATCGGAAACCCAAATACATGTGTGAATACATAGACAAACATTGTGTCGTCCCTAGTGAGCCTCTACTTGACTAGCTCGTTGATCAAAGATGGTTAAGGTTTCCTAACCATGGACATGAGTTGTCATTTTATAACGGGATCACATCATTAGGAGAATGATGTGATGGACATGACCCATCCATTAGCTTGGCATATTGATCATTCAGTTTTATTGTTATTGCTTTCTTCATGTCAAATACATATTCCTTCAACTATGAGATTATGCAACTCCCGGATACCGGAGGAATACCTTGTGTGCTATCAAACATCACAATGTAACTAGGTGATTATAAAGATTCTCTACAGGTATCTCAGAAGGTGTTTGTTAGGTTGGCATAGATCGAGATTAGGATTTGTCACTCCCAGTATCGGAGAGGTATCTGTGGGCACTCTCGGTAATGCACATCATAAGAAGCCTTGCAAGCAAAGTGACTAATGATTTAGTTATAAGATTATATATTACGGAACGAGTAAAGAGACTTGTCGGTAACAAGATTGAACTAGGTATGTGGATACCGACGATCGAATCTCAGGCAAGTAACATACCGATGGATAAAGGGAATAACGTATGTTGTCATAACTGTTCGACCGGTAAAGATCTTCGTAGAATATGTCAGAACCAATATGAGCATCCAGGTTCCGCTGTTGGTTATTGACCGGAGAGGTATCTCGGTCATGTCTACATAGTTCTCGAACCCGTAGGGCCCGCACGCTTAACGTTCGATGACGATATAGTATTATATGAGTTATGTGATTTAGTGACTGAATGTTGTTCGGAGTCCCGGATGAGATCACATACATGACGAGGAGTCTCGAAATGGTCGAGAGGTAAAGATTGATATATAGGATGATACTATTCAGACACCGGAAGTGCTCCGAAGTGTATCGGGTATTTATCGGAGTACCGGGGGGGTTACCGGAACCCCCCGGGGGAAAGATATGGGCCATACAAGGGGATCACACCAGCCCGCAAGGGGTCCCCCCCCCCCCAAGGAAGAAGGCTGAGTGGGAGAAGGGAAAGACGGGGCCCCCTTCCTTCTCTCCTTCCTCTTCCATTTTCCCCATCCGCAAATATGGAAGGGGGGAGGCCGAATTGGGGAGGACCCCAAGTAGGATTCCTCCTACTTGGGGTGCAACCTTGCTGCTCCCCTCCCCCTCCCACCTATATATATGTGGGGAGGGGGCACCTAGAACACACAACATCAATTGTTAGCCGTGTGC
>NC_041382.1:204491520-204516928 GCF_002162155.2 Triticum dicoccoides
GCGGTGCTTAGGCGAAGCCCCGCGCAGATCACTTCACCATCACCGTCACCACGCAGTCGTGTTGACAGAACCCATCTACTTCCTCGACACCTTGTTGGATCAAGAAGGCGAGAGACGTCATCGCGCTGAACGTGTGCAGAACTCGGAGGTGTCGTACGTTCGGTGCTTGATCGGTCGGAGCTAGAAGAAGTTCGACTACATTAACCACGTTGTCAAACGCTTCCACTTTCGGTCTACGAGTGCACGTAGACACACTCTCCTCCTCGTTTTTATGCATCTCCTATATACATCTTGCGTGAGTGTAGGAATTTTTTGAAATTGCATGCTACATTTCCCAACACTCTGAAACAAGAGACTGAAATGGTAAGTAATACGCAGTAGTTTTCGTTTGCACGCGCCCACTCCTCATGGCAATTCAGAGGTTTTCACCTTCGATTTCGGCCGAATTGGCTCAAGCCCGCAAAAGAAAACGGTTCGGGCCTCTCTATTGTCCATTCGTCCCTCCACCACGAGACAAAGGAGGGCGGCACATACGCAGATCAAAGACAGCGGCTCCCTGTAGATCGGTACCCCCCCTCCCCGTTCCTTTTTCATCCATCGATGATCATTCCTCTCCCCGACACCCCTTCCCGTTGTCTCCGGCCATGCTCACCGCGACCAGATCCCATCTGACCTCTGATGGCTGCGGCTGTAGTCCCCTTCGATGCCCGCCCTTCCTTCGTCCCCGACGCTGTGGTAACCCATCGCCGGAGCCCATCTCATTTCTCTCGGGCCTCCTCAGCTGAGACACGACTCCCCTTCTTCCTGGTTCTCCTGTGCCCAACTAGCTACCGCCGGATACCATGACGGCTCCCCCTTCTTCCTGCATCAACACGGATCCTCTTCTTCTTCCACCATCTAGAATATTTGATAATTTTTTTTGTTGCTATATAATCTTCCAATTGTGGTCACACATTATACAACTTCTTTTTTGATGCATATACTAATGTTGCTAAGAATTCCATAGTTTGACATGCAAACATGATTCCGTATTGAAACCTCGGTAGGATTTCGTGAGCCAATTCAGTTAACATCCAAACAATTGAATTCATATTCATGTTCATTACAGTTTCGTGGCTGAAATGGAACTGAAACCAATACAATACAGAGGTCTCCAATACAGACCTCCAAACACAACGTTAGGAATTTTTTTGTACTATATTTCATAGGAATTTAGCATTCACCCAAACATTTTGAAAAGAATTTTTTGTTTCTCCTACGAAAGCGGTCAAGCAAATCAAAGTCATGTAGGATTCAAAAGGGGACATTGTAATCATATGTGATTCATATTCTTGTGTGTTTAAAACCGTACGAATCAAAGAGGCCCTCAAAGTCTTATTGGATCAACGTAGAAGATGGCAAGTCACGAACTGAGCGTAACTGTGATGGTTAGATTTTTTTATAGTGTAACCAGCCCATCAGCGTTTAAGTCCTAGGCTTGGTTGGTGCTCGCATTTTTCTGAATTATTTTCATACTCTTCAGTGATGTTTGTTCCGACTACGAGGCGTATGTAGTGACGTTGTCAATCCGGCTGAGTATTTCGAATTTACTCGTAGGAACAAGGTGTGTGCACGCGCTCATAAAAGTGAGTTTATGTGTGTATGTTCTTTTAAAATAAATAAATGTGTGTGTATGTGAGCAACTGTGGTTTTATCGTGTTAAAAAAAACACCGGCAGGTCTCGCCAGCAGCCTCGAAGGAGGTCCGGTCGCCACTTCGTGAGGGAAAACAAAGAAGCATGCACGCATCTCCGGATTTCCATGCCCTTGCAGCAAAACCATCTTTGACGACCGAGTGGACGAACATGCGAACACATCCGTGGACTGCGTAGTCACTGTCTCACTGTACAGTGAACTAGTGTTACGGTCAAGCTTGTATTCTCTGTCCTTACACGCATGCAAACGGAACGAAAGAACATTCAAAGGGAGCAGGCCAGCCAGCAGGGCGAGCTGAAGTGCTTTCTGGTGCGCGGCAATTACAACGAGGGCCATGGCCACCCGTGTCCGTGTGCAAGCACTAGCTCTTCTTCCCCTGTTCCTTCTCTTCTCCCCTGTGCCCGCAGCTGATAGCATCAGCGCAGCCTCTCCCGTCGCCGATGGCCAGACGCTCGTTTCTGCCGGTGGGGTCTTCGAGCTTGGATTCTTCACCCCGCCGGCCTCGACGGCGAGGTTCTTGGGCATCTGGTACAAGGGTATCGCTCCTCTTACTGTTGTCTGGGTGGCCAACCGGGAAGCTCCCATCACCGCCGGCACCACCGCGAGCTTGGCCATCAACGGCACCGGCAGCCTGGTTCTCGCCGACCAGTCGGGACGCGAGTTCTGGTCGTCGCCGCCGTCAAACGTAACCAGCAGCACCCCGGTGGCCCAGCTCATGGACAGCGGCAACTTCCTGCTTCAGGACGCCAATGGCACGGGGCCGGTTCTGTGGCAGAGCTTCGACTACCCGTCCGACACTCTGCTCCCGGGCATGAAGCTCGGGTGGCACCTCACCACGGGGCTCGACCGGTACCTGACGACGTGGGCGAGCCCCGGCGACCCGTCGCCTGGCGACTACACGTTCGCGATCGGCATCCGCGGCGTGCCGGAGGGGTTCATCAGGTACAACGGCACGGCGCCGGTGTACCGGAACGGGCCGTGGAACGGCCTGCGGTTCAGCGGCGAGCCGGAGATGGCGCCGGACAACGGCAACTTCCGGTTCGAGTTCGTGGCCAACGGCACCGACGCCTACTACACGTTCCTGGTAGACGGCGGCGGCGGCGACGTGGTCTCGAGGTTCGTGCTGAACCAGTCGAGCCTGCAGCGCTACGTGTGGCTGCAGCAGCAGCAGGCGTGGAGCCTCTACTGGGCGCTGCCCCGGGACCAGTGCGACCGCTACGCGCAGTGCGGCGCCTACGGCGTCTGCGACGCGAGCGCCTCGCCGATGTGCGGCTGCCCCGCCGGGTTCGCGCCGGCCTCGCCGCGGGAGTGGGCGCTGAGGGACGGCTCGGCCGGGTGCGCGCGCAGGACGCGGCTCAACTGCACCGGGGACGGCTTCCTGCCGCTGCGGGGCGTCAAGCTGCCCGACGCCACGAACGCGACGGCGGACGCCAGCGTCAGCCTCGATCAGTGCCGGCAGCGGTGCCTGGCGAACTGTTCTTGCCTGGCCTACTCTGCGTCGAGCATCAAGGGGGGCGAGAGCGGCTGCATCATGTGGAGCTCGTCGTTGATCGACGTCAGGCAGTTTGATTCCGGCGGGCAGAACCTGTTCGTTCGTCTCGCGGCGTCCGATTTACGTATGGATCTCCTCTCCTCTCCTCTCGTTTTAATCTCTCTATAATAATATATATCATGCAATTGATTTTCTTGTGACGCAACATCAGATCATCGCACATTCCATTTAATCTCATCACAAATTAATAAAAAAAAAAGAAGTTCAGGCTTCTGAGAGGTTAGGATGTGCACACTTCGGGTCTAGATGGTTTGATCTGAATGTGCAAAGAATGGGCACTCTTCTAGAGGACACACACATTTTGACCATTTAGTCGTGATTGAAACTTTCAAGAGTTAGCTGCTTGGATTCTTCTGAAAAAGGAATCAGCAACTTGGATTGCCCAGGACCCTTTAGACTTGTTGTAGAAAAGGATCAGTCATGGTGTCTGCTAACCCATGGCTGCTATGTGCCCATCAGCAATACTGCAATGGTTCTTTATTTAGACTGAAACTGAAGTGACTAGTGCTCTGGCACATGAAACACTGGTTGTCAGTTGTTTCTTTCACTCACAAAGTGGCGAGTAATTAGGATGTATCCCCCTGCTCATGCATTTTTATTGCTTCTCAGGTTAGGCAATATAAGAGAAATATCAAAAAATAAATCAAAATGCCAGGAAAATAAATCAAAAGTTAGCGCAATACCTATTAGTTTTGTATGGATAAACATAGTTCAAATTCTACATCCGAACAGGGTAACATACTGCAAGACTGCAAGTCCTCGGTTCTCAAAAATACTGTTTCCAGTCAGTCATGATCGTTAATTAATACCGAGACTTAGAACTTTGAGGGGGGTTTCTTGCTTTCAGAACAACATCGTTCGGTCCTTTAGTCGTCGACGCACAAATTCCATCCAGCACACTGAAATGCAGAATACTACCGCTTAGTGACTTGCTAACCTTTCCAAGGTGGCCTTGACAGCTTCCAATGGAGACAATCCCAGCAGGAGAAACACAGCAATTGCTATTGGCCTCAGCTTATCCGGTCTTCTTCTTTTCGGCCTCAGCGTATTCTTTATGTGGACTAAGTTCTTCACAAGAAAAGGTGCGCCTGAATTTCGAATTAGTCTCTAATATTTCATACACAAGAAAGGTAAATTTTACCATCTGCAAACCTGCAGGGAGGTACCAGAGCACACGACGGCTCACCTCATTCGACTCGAGCAACCCTCTCGCTCCGGTCCAAGACAGGAGCATGGAAGACGAGTCGAGTCAGAGCAAAGGACTACATGATGTCACTCTCTTTGACATGGCCATGATTGCCTCCTCCACCGACAACTTCGCGGCGTCGGCCAAGCTCGGCGAAGGCGGTTTCGGCGCGGTCTACAAGGTAAACATTGCCGGTGGCGGAGCTTCACGGGGTCAAAGGGGGCCATTGCCCCCTCTACTCTAAGAAAACTCTTAAGTGTATCTCTAATATTATTAGGTTTACAGTTTAGCTACATAACAGTAGCCTGATTTTCTATTTTTGGTTCAGTTGATTTTCCTTTACTCCGAACATGCACGCATGGGCGAATTGCCTTGAAGTAGCTGTATGCATGGCTGCATGGGGTGCCATGCGTCTATCCCTGTACGCTGCACTTTTTGCCCTTTTTCTGCGTGTTAGTTTCTTTTATGCGTACGTGTGTGTCTATGTTGCTTTTTTTTTGTCGGTTTGGTTTTATATGGGTA
Organism: Triticum dicoccoides; assembly: GCF_002162155.2. Classification (NCBI taxonomy): domain Eukaryota; kingdom Viridiplantae; phylum Streptophyta; class Magnoliopsida; order Poales; family Poaceae; genus Triticum; species Triticum dicoccoides. Next base: position 204,496,475 of record NC_041382.1, read on the forward strand.
TTTTTGGGACGTTGGGTGAATGTAAATGCATAGACTCAAGTACTATAAAAATGAGTGTGAATTACAATAAAGTGTGAAAACTTTAGTAATCTTATTTAGTTTTAGTTTTATTTTATTTTCCACTCTAGCTTCTTGCAAGTTGCCTGAATTTCAAATTTGGATCTGTCGATTTTCTGACCATTAATTTCTGCTCTGAGATTCATGCTGCATTTTTTTACTGTGCTCTGATGTTTGTTGTGCTGGGCTTGTTTTTTTTTTTTTTGACTGACCCGATAGGTGGGTCTATCGATTTGCTACTAGGCCAAATCCTATTAATTATGTGATCCGGCCCTCATCTCTTCCTTTGTTTGTTTTATGTTATTTCCGTTTTTATGTGTTTTTTGCTTTTTTTTGTTAGTCGGTTTTTATTTTTATTTTGTAGGTATTTTTGGGATGTTAGATGAGTGTAAATGTATACACATAAATATTATGCAATATGTGTGAAAATTATATAATTCTATGATAATGTGCTATCGTAAAAAACAACTAATTATTCTTTGCATACTGCAAAATGTGCAATTTTGGTGCAAATGTTGTGCAAGTTTTTCTTTCTTTCTTTTTAAAGGGTGATACCAATGTCACTAATCCATTTTTTCCTTTAAAACTTCATTATTTTAATTTTTTTAGTTATTCTTTTATTCTTCATTAAGTTAATAACAATGTGCTTAGGACACTTTTATTGAAAGTTTCATTATTGTCTGCTTATTCTTGCATATTTGGAAAAAGCGCAATTTGTATGTAAATTTTGTGCAAATTTTTTCATTGTTTATTTTAGACTTTTGCTTGTGTGTAATTATAAATGCAAGTACAAAATAATATGTGTGTAGTTGTAGTAAAATGTGAAAATTGCACTATTATATGATTATTCTTTGCATATTTGAAAAGGTGCAATTTTAGTGCAAGTTGTGTGCAAGTTTGGGAAGGTTTTACATTTTAATTTTCTTTCTTCGTAAATGGTTTCATTATTTCTTATAAAAATTCACTATTTTGATTATTTTGTTTTTTTTCTAAAATGTTAATACGAATGCGACAAATTCATTCTTCCATAGAAAAACTTCATTTTTTAGGTTTTATTTCATTTTTTATTTTGTTTCAGTTTTCATTTTCTTTTCTGTTGTAAGGATAATACATTACCAATGTCACTAATCCATTACTTTTTAGAAAGCACTTCCTTTTAGTTTTTATTGTTTGTTTTAGAAAAAAAAATGTGTGTAAGTATGAATGCAAGTACTAAATAATATGTGTGCAAATTATAGTAGAATGTTAATATTGCACTATTATATGCTAATTCTTTGCATATTTGGAAAAGTGCAATTTCAGTGCAAGTTGTGTGCAAGTTCTGAAATGTTTTTATTTCTTCTTAAAGGGTTTTATTCTTTCTTAGAAAACTTCATTATTTGATTTTGCTTTATTTTTTATTTTCTTTATTCTGAAAGGGTAATACTAGTGCCACGAATTCATTCTTCCATAGAAAACTTCATTTTTTATACTTTTTGTGTTTTATTTTGTTTTTTGTGTGTTAGTTTTCTTTTCTTTTTCTTTTGTAAGGATAATACCGATCTCACTAATCCATTACATTTTAGAAAAAATCAAGTGCTATCAAATAGTTGTAATCCTTTAATTTTTTACTTTGCTACGATCATGTGACTATTTAATTATGTATTATCATTTCTAGCCAAGTTTAAACAGTATAATCATGAATCACCCAGCATGCAAAACTTGCATTCATGGGCATGCAGCACGCATCCAGCCTGGGTCCCGGTGTTGGGCTTGTGTACGTGAGCATGCACGCATGCGGCCGGGATCTTGGTGGTGGGCTTGTATTCGTGAGCATGCACACATGCCGCTTGTGTACACGTGAGCGCGGTGGTAAAAAATTGACTGACCCCAAAATCTGTTCAGGCGACTTGCCAAAAAACAAAAACCAGTCAAACTTACACATAGTAAAGTCAGTCCCTTAAATTTAATATCAAAGATTTCTCATAGTTCATGCATAACTTATCTTCTTCGCCCTCTCAACTCTGATTGCCCACTCAACAATCTTCATCAAGCTTCGCCACTGCATTGCAACATTTCATCGATAGATATGAGGTAAGAAAGTGAAAACAAACGGTTGGATCGATGCAGGGTGAGCTTGGGGGAGGGCAGAAGGTGGCGGTGAAACGGCTGTCCAAGTACTCGACGCAGGGGCTGGACGAGTTCAAGAACGAGGTGGTGCTCATCGCCAAGCTCCAGCACGTGAACCTGGTCAGGCTCTTGGGCTGCTGCGTCCATGGAGAGGAGAGGATCTTGGTGTACGAGTACATGGAGAACAAGAGCCTGGACACGCTGCTCTTCGGTACGTTGTGCTTGTATAAGTTTGTAGCCATGTTGCTATATACTGCGGTGAGTTCACAGATGAAATTATGTGTTTGAGCAGATAAGGCTCGATCGGCGCAACTGGATTGGTCGAAGCGGTTTGACATCGTACTGGGCGTCGCACGGGGGCTCCTGTACCTGCACCAGGACTCGAGGTTCAAGGTCATCCACCGGGACCTCAAGGCCGGCAACGTCCTCCTCGACGGGGACATGAACCCCAAGATCTCCGACTTCGGCGTCGCCAGGATCTTCGGCGGCGACGGCGCCGACTCACACACCCGAAGGGTCGTCGGGACATAGTAAGTGAAGGTCGCATTCGGCGCCGACAGTTTTGTACTAGTATTTTCGATGCGACGGCGAGCTGACCGACGCGCTCGTGTGCATGCATGCAGCGGGTACATGTCCCCCGAGTACGCCATGGACGGCGTCTTCTCGGTCAAGTCCGACGTGTTCAGCTTCGGCGTGCTGGTGCTGGAGATCGTCAGCGGCAGGAAGAACCGGGGAATGTGCAGCAGCGGCGAGCAGACGAGCCTGCTCGGCCACGTGAGTCACTCAGAACTAATCGACCCATCTGTTGATGAGAAAGAGATGGTGGTAACGTGAGTGTGCTGTGCATGGGCAGGCATGGAGGCTGTGGAGAGAGGGCAACGCGCTGACGCTGCTAGACGAGGCGATGGCCAGCGGCGGCGGCGGCCGGGAGTCGGAGGAGGTGCTGCGGTGCGTGCAGGTCGGGCTGCTGTGCGTGCAGGAACGGCCGGAGGACCGACCGCACATGGCCACGGTGTTCCTGATGCTGGCCAACCTGAGCGTGGTGATGCCACAGCCGAGGCACCCGGGCTACTGCAGCGACCGGGGATCGACCTCCACCGACGGCGACTGCTCCTTGAGCTGCACCGCCAATGAAATCACCCTCACCGTCGTCGAGGGCCGGTGACACCACGCTGCATTCGGTTTCGGTTAGCTTGGCGATGATACTTCGGTAATTGTATTACCCAAATCACATGTGGCACAAGCGTGACACAAAATAACACCACCCTGACGTAAAAATTGTATTAAAAAAACCCCAAAACTGAAACTTGCCATCAAATAGAAAGCTAACATGCTTCACAACTAAAGTTGTCACCCTCGGATAACTGAAGTTGCCATAAGAAAACGTCAGGATGAAATTGCTTCGTGTCACACGTGTGTTATTTATCAGTCATTGTATTATATTGACTTTAATTTTGCTTTGACTCTGCTATATACTACTCCCTCCATTCCACAATGTAGTGCTTTCTCTATCTCCGTGCTTCAAATTTGACCATAAATTTAACTATCAAGACCAACTGCGGCGGGGACAAAAATTATATCAGTGAATTCATATTCGAAATAAGTTTTCAATTATATAATTTTTTCTCCCGCCGCAGTTGGTCTCGTTGGTTAAATTTATGGTCAAAGTTGGACCTCGAAAAGCGCGGGCGCATTATATTTTAGAATAGAGGGAATACTAGCAAATATTTCAGGATGATTTCGATATATACTATATTAACCAAACTTAACTAGGTGGTCATATTTTACTGTGTTTCTACATTTGATAACTGAGAGTAACTATAGCAGATTCCTCGAACCAGCAGCCTCCAAAATCATCTTCGGTTGCATTTCAAATTTGTTTGGAGGCTGCCGTGCTTACGTGCAAACTCCTATTTCAGGCGTTCCAAGACGGCACACTCCCTTTTGGCGTTCGTTAAACCCGATGTCGCAGGAGCAGACTCTAGTCCTCGTCAAGAACTCGGGTTGTAGGTGGCTCCTCCTCCTTCTTGATGGAGGCGGCCACAGAAGTCGCCTAGCTCCTGTACAACCCGCTGAAGGGGGATGGATATCCATGGAAGGAGGAAGCCGCTCCGCCGTGCGTGTTTGAAGCTTCCCTACGGGTGAGGGAGTGGTGCTGGCACGGTCTTGAACTAAATTGCCAAAAACCATCACAATTAAGACAAAAAATGTTCGAAACCACCAAAACGCTAAAAGTTTTCAAGAACCACCGTTTTGGGTAAAAGTTTGCGGAAAACACTGAATGAGCGATTGACCGTGTTTTGACGGGATCCCCGATACGCGGGTCCCACTGTCAGTGTCCACGTGGTATGGGTGGACGGCACCGCGCAAACACCGTTAGACGGCGCATCGTATACCTAGTGATCGGTCGGATTTAACCGACCAGTTCTCCTGCGCTCTCCCCTTTCTATCTTCCCGTTCTCCGGCTCATGGCGACGCACTGCGATGGCGGTGGCAACGGAGGGGACCGCTCGGCCAGTACCGTGAGAGAGAGTGGAGGCCGGCGGCGAATTCACGGCGTCGAGGTGGTTTTGGTGGTTTTCGGCACTAATTGTCTCAGTTGTGGTTGTTTTTGGCAATTTAGTCCAAGGTCTTGACACTGACATTGGCACAATGCTAGGCAATTTTTGTTGCGGCCGTCTCGCAGGACTCCACGAGCGCCAGACCCACATTAAGGCAGGCTAACCTCCGAGCTCGAAGCTAGAGGAGGAGATGGAGGAGGACGGTTGGATGACCATGGCGGAGCAGACGGAAGCGCAACCGATGGGGGAGGAGATGGTCGTCGACGCCGCGCCCACGTCCCAGTTTACTCTGATGCAGACAGGGCAACAATACAACCTATCACTCATGAAAGAGCACGCTGTCACTACCATCACGGCCATCGCTCGAGTGGACTCAGACGTCGTCGATGTCAACCGAGCGGTGCTCGCGTCCGTAGGAAGTGCATGCATGCTCCGCCGCGAGTGCTGGCAGCTTCGTGTCAACAAGGCGAAGCGTGCTCGGCTCTTTGTGGGGGTGGAGGCAGAGGACAACGGCGCGTCGGAGCAGCACAACTTTTTAGCTCCGCCTCATTGGCGCCAGCTGCCAACGTGGTCGGAACATGGATCCTTGATCTCACCTCCGAAAAGGAGTAGAGTAGAAATTAGGGTTATTTCGCTATATGAAAATTAATCCTAGAATCAATGAAAATTCGGTGCTCGCTTATATTTGATGACCCCACTTAAAATGAGCTCCGCCTCATAGGATGTCCGTGGATTTTGATGGTGTCCGTTTGGTGATTGTACATATACCTGGCCATGGGCCGGGCCGGGCCTTAAAAATCCCACGGCAAAAAACTGAGGCCCAGGCCCTACCATCGGGCCTACTTTTCAAATCCAAGCCCGGCCCATTTGGTAAAAAGCCCTGAAAAGATCTTAGGACTTAGGGCTGTGGGCCGGGCCTCTTCCTTAAAATGCTAATATGCCAAGCCCAAGACCATCCTAGTCCTGCTGGTGGGCTCAAAACTCAGGCCCAGGCCCGGCCCATGGGCAAGCCCATCGGGCCTAGGCCCTGGATTTTAGGGCTGGGCCTGGGTGGGCCGACAGGGCCGGGCAAGAAATGGCCACGACTAATTGTACATGGAGCAATGCTACGTCCACGTAAAGCAAAGTTACGTACGTTTAGGGGGACTGCCCAGTTGGCATTTTTTCATTGGAGATGGGAGGGAAGGGGGGACCCACCCCGGTTGAAATCAGGGGGGTACATGTTGGAGATGCCCTTGTTACCCGCGCACATCGATTATTACTCTCCAAGTTGAACAAAACAGGCAAACCAACCTGTGATTGGATGGTTAGAGGGACAGTGGTATCCTCAGCCCATCAGGGTTTAAATCCTGATGCTTGCATTATTTCTGGATTTATTTCAGAATTTTCGGCGATGCGCTTTCAGTGGGAGGAAACGTTCCCGTCGACGACGAGGCGCCTACGGTGACTTCGTAAATTTCAAGATGACATGCCGGCTCAGTCTCTCGGAGATGCTCATAGGGATAGGGTGTGCGTGTGTGCGTTCATAGGGGTGAGTATATGCGCGTATGTATGAGCGCTTATGTCTGTACTGATGTTCAAAAAAAAAGTTGAACAAAACAGGTTAGCAGCACACGCCATGGCAGGCTGATTTTCTCCGGGACGGATTGCCACAGCCCACAGATACGTATCGCGTGTACACGCGTCTCTACTGTCGGCCTGCCCTAATAACGCCGACGAACCATGCTTCGATGACTTAAGACACCTACCTTTGTGTCTATAATATATGGGCCTAATAGATGGCTGGCCCACGTGTTAGTGACCCAAAGGCATGTGCCTTTAAGGTATCGAAGCTGCGTCCAGCGCCGACATACCGTCAAGCGCTCCCCCAGCTCCAACACGATGAGCTCCGTCGTCTCCCGTCTCCTCCGCTCCTTCCGTCTCCCGCCCTCGCACCAGCCCCACCACGCCGCCGTGAGGCGACCACAAGTCGTGGGCTCTAATGGGCAAGCCTTATTCAAGCAGATCGCGCCGCCGCTCCATCGGCACAAGTGCAGCAGTTCCTCGCAGAGACCGGCGACCCACATCGCAGGCAGGCACTCCCGGTGGTGGAAGGTCGCCGCGGCGGCGGCGGCGGCGGCGACTCTCGTCTCTAGCGGCGCGGCGGCGGCGGCCGCGGTCTGCAGCTTATACCTCGAGACAGTGCCCTACACCGACCGCAAGCACTTGATCGTCCGCTCCATCGAGTACGAGCGCCGGCTGGGTGACTTTGCGTTCCGCTATGTCAGGGAGATGTACGGCGCATCCAACATGGTCGACCGGCTCCACCCCGAGAGCGTCCGGGTCTACCTCATCACCTCCGAGCTCGTCCGGGCCATCCACCGAGGCCTGAGCCTCAAGCAAGGGGATGGTCCAGAGGCGGCACGTCGGCACACGGCGCATCTCGACGGCCTCGACTCGACTGGGACGTCATCCTTGTCCGAGATAAGGAGTTCAGAGCTCGCAGCACCCCTAGCGGCAAGATTATCCTGCACACTGGGTGCTTGGACCTTCTCAAGACCGATGAGGAGATGGCCTCTATTATTGCACACGAGCTTAACGAAATGTATCATTGCGTGGGGTGAAACTCTTTCCCAGGCGGGTAAGAAAACAATGATTAAGTCCGTGGCACAAGCGATTCCAACCTATATAATGGAGGTGTTCAAACTGCCATATTCAGTGTGTGATGATCTATCCAGACTCGTGCGAAATTTTTGGTGGGGCTCCAAACAAGGGAAAAGGAAGACACACTAGCTTGCTTGGGACAAAATGCTCAAACCAAAAGGGAAAGGAGGAATTGGGTTCCGAGACTTCAGACTGTTTAATCAAGCTCTGCTTGCACGGCAGGCCTGGCGTCTCCTCACCAAGCCGGATTCTCTATGCTCACAAGTTCTCAAGGCGAAATATTATCCTAACGGCTCCCTAGAGGACACTGTTTTTGCAGGTAATACTTCGCCAACATGGCACGGCATCCAACATGGCCTCGACCTGCTCAAGAAAGGGCTTCTGTGGCAGGTCGACAATGGAGAGAAGTTCCGCGTCTGGAGGGATCCGTGGCTACCACGACCGACGTCCTATCGACCTATCTCCGTGCGTGGGACTTGCCGGCTACGGAGGGTGGCTGACTTGCTGGACGATGCTGGACGATGGCGTGAGGATCTACTCCGCCAATACTTTCGATCGATGGACGTGGACTGGATCCTGACGATCAAGCCCAGCCCGCATCAGCTCGACGATGTCCTCGCTTGGGGCCCTGATCCCAATGGCCTTTTCAGTGTAAGGAGTGCGTACAAGCTCGCCTTAGAGGAAAAAACTCGCACCAATGCGTGCGCCACGAGCAGGGCACCGGAAGACACGTGTGCCGTCTGGAAGGCAGTGTGGGGGTGCCCTGCTCTCCCCAAGGTACGCGTTTTTGTATGGCGGGTTGCTACAAATTCTCTAGCCACTTTGGAAAATAAGTTTAAGCGAACTTTAGCGATATCTGGCATATGCTCCTTGTGTGGTATGAAACGCGAGGACACATTTCATGCCCTCTGCAGATGTCCGAGGGCACGAGCTCTTTGGACGGCAATGGCGAAAACATGGAGTATGCCATGTGTGGATGACATCAACAACACTGGAACTGAGTGGATTCTTCATCTCCTTGACGGCTGCAGCAACGATGAGCGCCTCCCAGTGATCATGACACTCTGGAGGAATTGGCATGTACGCAATGAAATATACCATGACAAGCCGGCACCACCTGTGGAAGCATCGCGAAGGTTCCTAAGCAGCTACATCGACATTCTGCTTGGGTTGCAGCAACATCCCGAGGTGTCAGGAAACCCAGGAGGATCCCATGCTGGTTGTTTTTGGTGGGATTCAAGGGGCTCTCCCATGTAAATATTTGGGATTGCCTCTAGGTGTCAGGAAACCCAGGAGGGCCGAGGTGCAGCCGGTTCTGGACAAGATGGCGGGAAAGCTATCGCCTAGGAAGGGTAGATTGCTAAACAGGATGGGAAGACTGGTTTACATCAACTCGGTGGTCACCAGCACGGCCATTTACTTCTTAACAGCCTTCCAACCGGATAAATGGTTCATTAGAAAGGTGGACAAACTCAGGAGAAATTTCCTATGGGAAATTGAAGAAAGAGCGGCTGGAGGCAAGTGTCTTGTAAACTGGAAGCGGGCCTGCTCCCCCAAGATTGTTGGTGGGTTAGGTATCAAGAACATCGAGTGTTTCAGCCGGGCCTTGCGCTTGAGATGGGAATGGCTCAGATGGGATGACGTCGATCGACCGTGGAAAGGATCTCCTACTCCGTGCGACGCCATTGATAGACAGTTGTTCTCGAGCTGCTCCTCTATTCAGTTGGGTGATGGGCAGCTTGCGTTGTTCTGGATGGATAGATGGATGCATGGGGAGGCCCCTTATGTGATTGCACCGGAGATCTTCAAGCTGGCGCGTTTTAAAAGAATTACTGTCAAAGAGGCTTTGACAAACGGCCGGTGGATGCAAGGTCTACAAAGAATGAACAACGAGGAGCAGCTAGCACAATTTGTCAGAATTTGGGAGGAGGTTCAGCAGGTGAGCCTTTCGGAGGCAAAGGATGTGATCAGGTGGTCACTCACGGCAAACGGCTCCTACTCTGCATGCTCTGCCTATGCCATCCAGTTTGCGGCCGGGATCGAGCAGCTGGATCTTGAGAGAATATGGAGATGCAAGATGGAGGGGAAGGTCAAATTCTACCTTTGGTTACTCCTGCAGAACAGAAATTGGACGGCGGATAAATTATTAGCGCGGAATTGGCCACATAATGATCGATGCAAGTTGTGTGATCAAGAGGCTGAATCTGCAATGCATTTGACGCTGGGGTGTTCTTTTGCAAAGGAAATATGGTTCCACTTCCAGGGATCTAACAGTAGGATGTGGCGTATTGCGTCTTCGGCTAGCTCGATTACAGATTGGTGGAGAAGGCTATGCTCCGGACGCGGTCCGAAGAACAAGGTACAGGAGGATATCACGTTGGCGGCCTACATCGCCTGGCACCTGTGGAAGGAACGCAACAGGAGGATCTTTCAGCACAAAGAATTAACTGTGTTCATGTTGGCTGATTTAATCAGCGATGATGTAAAATTATACGTTGGGGCAACTGGTCAGGGTCAGGTTATTGCATAAAACCTGCCCTGTGAGAAACATTAAGTGTTCCTGAACAGTCCCTATCCTATCCGGGGACATGTTCCAGAAGGATGTTGTACTGCTTGATTTTTCCTCTCTTCCATTATAATGCAAAAGCAGAGCTCCTGCTATTCCCGTCAAAAAAAAAAGCAACATCCCGAGGCCGACATCACCAAAGGAAAGATGGTTATCTCATACGATCACTCCCGATCCAATGGCAAACGTGAAGTGACCGTGGCTTCCTGTACCAGGCCGCCCGAGCAGTGGAGCAAGCCACCAGAGGGCTGGGTAAAGCTGAACGTCGATGGAGCATGGCGGGAAGCTGATGGAACCGGTGGCGCGGGGATGATACTCCGAGATCACGTGGGAGCAGTCATTTTCGCGTCTTGCAGGTTCCTCCCGAGATGTGCAAGTCCTCTTGAGGCTGAACTATCAGCGTGCATGGAGTGAGTTACCCTGGCTCTCGAGTGGAGCATGGCGCCTCTCGTCCTGGAGATGGACTGTGCTGCTGCAGTAAGCATGATTAAGGAAACATCATTGGACAGATCCCCCAATGCGTCTCTTGTTGGAGAGATTAAGAGGAAGCTAGCTGTAGGGAGGGAGCATGCGATCAGGTTGATTCCTAGAGAGCAAAACGGTACCAGTCATGCCCTTTCGCAAATGGGATGCTCGATTCCACGTACGGCCGTCTGGCTGCGTTCGGCACCTGACGAGATCGTTGGTTTATGTAAGCAAGACTGTGGCGAATCCACTTGAGTAATGAAATGATCCTTTCGCAAAAAAAAAATGTCCTCATTTGTGCTTAATTTTGGGAGGATCCAATCTAGTAATTGTAGTTCTGAACCTTTATTTTTCTGCATGTTTATAGATTGGGCACATTGTTGCGAGGCATTCAGTGGAGCGGAACCTTTACAGGAGGAGCTGGTTTCCGTCCTGCCTTAGGCAGTACTTGCTACTCCCTCCGTCCAAAAATACTTGTCATTGAAATTGATGTATCTAGATGTATTTTAGTTCTAGATACATCCATTTCCATCCATTTTGATGACAAGTATTTCCGGACGGAGGGAGTACAAAGGTATATATATGGAATTCAATTCCTCGCATTCCATGGTCATCTCGCATTATGTGATGCATTCACAAATTTACTGTCTCTTGTACTATATGCAAGCAACATATATGTCTAGAGGCCTTTCTAATGATGTTCATATAGGCAGGAGCTAGAGGCAGATCACACTGGAATCCTACTGCTAGGCGCTGCTGGTTACGATCCACGCGTAGCCCCGACAACCATTGAAACAATCAAGGAAAAGCTAGGATCAAGGAAAGCATGCGCCATTCATCCTTCCACTGAGGCAAGATTGCAGCTCTTGTCGCAACACAAGGTCATGGAGGAGGCACTCGAACTTTATAGAGAGGTCAAAGCCAACTACTCGCTTTGCTTGACGCTCAGATCCATGGCGGCCAGTCCTGGGTATGGTAGATTTTTGCTTGGGGAGTGAACCACTTTGTGTACTATTTCTCCCATCTTGTCTTGCTGGATCTTGAGGCTCCACAAGGTTTTCATGCTTTTGTGCTGGATACTCATTCTTTACTGCTGACTTGAAACAATATTTATATATATAAAGTTACTAGTTTTGTTTCCCCCTGAATAGCTGATAGTTAGATGTATGTCATTTACATTCTGGGTGAATTTTTATTAACACCAATCTATTATTTTTTTCAGTATTAGTATAGATAAACATCATGCATACCTTCATATACCATATATCATCAGTTTTATCGTTGGCAATTCACTGTTGCAATGCAACTGACCCATCCTAATGGTATGGTACACCAATGCAGGCAGCACAAGACTGCATAGACACGAACACACGCAGGGCCTGTCTGCAAGTACACACTGATCGTATCCGTAACGAAGTTTTAAATTATAGCTAGTGGCGTATGTTACAGTTACACACACGTACACAAAGTAGCATTAGCCAGCAGGCAACAGCCAAGCACACAAGTGAAACTATAATTAAGTCCATAACCGTACTGGGAATAGTTCGAGCGACCAACACTAGATTTTATCCCTTCCCCAACAATTTTATTGGAAATCTACTTCCAATTGGTAGCATAAATTTAGAACAAGCCATTTCTGATCGAGAGAACTAACTAGCTAGGGTATTGGTAGCCAGATGACTGTGTCCCAGCTGATTGTGGCGGCTGCTGGGCTTCTCTCTGCTTGGCGTACTCCGCAAATATCACCCAACCATCGAGGAACTACACCAAAAAAGGGGCTAGCGTCACAAGAGTAGATTAAAAGTTGCTAAGTTACAGTATAGACAATGTTTAGTGTCACCTAGACCAAGATAAGCAAGAAACATCAGCTAATAACTGATATACTGTTTCCGAGTTACCATTATTCGAACAAGAGCAAGTGTTTCCTACCACACCATGAGCCATCCAGGTAGTGCATTATCTGATCAATATAACGACTCACCTTTCCATCCATGCCTTTTATGCCCTCACCAGCTTCTTCTACGGTTGCATATCTCACAAAGCCAAACCCTCTAGAGTATCCAGATATTCTATCAGTGATGACTCTTGCTGCAAATACAGTGACAAATGGATTTAGTAGTAGTAGTACAGAGAGGAATTAATTACAGAGCTGAGAACCACTTACCGTCAGTAACCTGGCCAAATTTCGAGAAGGCTTCCCTCAGTCCGTCAGATGTCGTGCGCTTATTCAAACCTGCATAGGTACAAGAACAAATTTAAAAACAAACACAAGTGAAACTCCAGAGGGAATTTGTGTATCGTTGTCATTACCATTTTCTTCTATAAACAAAATGAATTATTGGCATTCAAACCACATGAACTACTGGCATCCCAAAAGTTGGGACTAGAGAAAATCAAAGAACCCTTAAGAAAATATACCAAGTTTTGCTTTTCCACAGCAAAAATTCAGTAGTTATTCTGTACGCATGAAAGGAAACTGTAGTGAAGAGAACCAAACACAGTGCAAAACTTCAGCTAAGCTTACAGTTTTAAAAGATCTTATCCTTAGTTATATCAATAAGACAGTGAATATGTTTGAGATAATATATGTTTCTTTCTGGTTTTGCTTTGTTATAGAAAGAGTAATAGTTGAAAGGGGCAACCAGAAGACCAAGTAGTTCATCAGTTAGAGGCTTTTGACCATAATATTTCCCATATATCCCCAAAAGAGCATTTCCGAACACTCGAACAGCATTGAAAAAGGACAACCATGCCTTTTGGACAGTACCAAGTCTCATCAGTTAAACTATTAATTGCATGCTTAGTTCCTGTTAAAATAGTATGCCTGGACCAAATACATATAATTCGTGTTCTGCCTTATATTAACTACTCAAAAAAGGGCATGCTTGGTTAAGTAACCCCAGGTAAAATGTGGCTGCTACAAAAACTGTGGCAAACAAAATGACCACAAGTGTGGCAAAGTTTGGCAACTAAAGTTTGAGGCTATTTCGGGTATTACGGGTGGAGCCCCGTTACCCCTGTTCTCATGTGGCAATGTACCACATGCCTAAGGAATTGTGGTGCGACTCAGAAGTGCATGGCTACACCTTGCTGCCAAAGCTTTTCCTGCTAAAAACTTGCCTCCTCTCTTTGTGTTCAACATGCTGCCACACCTCAGTTCTGGGCGGCATTGGAGGAACTGGGTAGCCATCCTTCTTGCCAGTTCAAAGCTCCCGCATCCTCCTCAATGGTTTCCTGGGAGTAACACTGGTCGGGTTCTGCAGAAAGGGGACCCATCTGTACCCTGTGCTTTTACCTGGCTATGGAAGTCCTAAGTGCCTTCTTCCAGACAGGCGACAGCTGGACCATCCAACATGTTCCAATCTTTTGGGTCATATGGGCATCCGTCATCAGGCGTTGGTGTATGCTGATGATGTGGTGGTTTTCTTCACGCCCATAGAGTCAGACCTTGATGCGGTGAATGCATTGCTGGAGCAAGTGCACCATCACACGCAGTAGACCTTGATGCTGCTGCTTTCGGACTCGGAACTAATCTGAGCAAGGGCGCCATGAAATCCATAGAGTGCTCCGAGGAGAATACCCAGCTAGCCCTCCAGCCTTTGTCAATTACGAAGTGGCGAAAGCAGGACCTCTAGGCTCCAGGAACTCAATAAATAAAGTACTCCCTCTGTAAAAAAATATATGATCTAAACGCTCTTATATTTCTTTACAGAGGGAGTACTAGCTAAGCTCCGAACCTGGAAGACAAGCATGGTGACCAGGGGCAGCCAGTTGTGCCCATCACGACAATGCTTCTCCACTCTCTTAGTGTATCACATGATGTGGTTTCCATTGCCAGTCTGGCAGCTTAAGGCAATTGAGAACTGCCATTGTGCCCCCCTCTGGAAGGGCACCAAAGTGGCTGGCAGGCTGTCTTGTCACTTGGAGTGCTGTCTCCTGTCTGTGTACCCTGAGTATGGAGGTCTTAGAGTCTTAAACTTCTTGGTTACACACTCAATGTTAGGTGGATGTGGCTGCACCACACCAGCGCCACGCGCACCTAGGCCGGTCTCACTATGCAGCACAAGGTCCAGCAGATATTCCACGCGACAGCAGAGTTTGTGTTTGGGGACAGCCAGATCACGCTATTCTGGATTGATAGAGAATCAGTCAAATCCATCATCGGGCCCTTTGATCCACGACTGTCGAGATTCAAGAATCAAGGAAGGTCGGTCAGGCAATGGATGGGTTAGACTGGGTCCACAATATCACTGGCGTGCTCACGGTCACTGACCTAGCCCAGTTTAGTCACTCCCTGTGGAGCAGTGGTTCTGGCACCACCCTCATTGCTTGCCAAGAGAGTGTGGTCCTTTGGCGTCAGTCCTCAGATTTGCAATACTTGGCGCAATCAGCTCATAAAGTGTTCTTCCTTGGTCATACCACCTTCCCTTGCCAATCTCTAAAAGGCCGTGCACCCCTGAAGTGTCGATGTTTCCTTTGGCTAGCATTGCAGGAGCGACATGGCCTTCCTAGCCATGAAACTGCCCCATGTGCTCCAAGAGACGAAGTCAGCAGAGCACCTTTTCATCTGCTGCCCGGGGTAGAGGCAGCAGCTAACGGATCTTATCCTTAATGTGCAGGCCATGCCATGTAATCCCCTTGACAGCTAAGGTTGTCTATGCATAGAAGTACTCTGAAGCACAAGACGAGTCTTCTGGCTGTGGTATACAACATCAAGGTGGAATTCAACTTTCGGTTGTGTAAACCATCATGAGGAGTAGCTAGTGAGTGCATGCTGCCTTCCTGTGATGTAAAAGTTGCCTCATCTGCAGTCTAGTATTGACCTTGACCTTTAGCACTGTCTGCCAAACTCTTGTGCCTATTATGCTTTACTTCTTAATGCAAAAATATGCAAGCGCATGTTTGCACATTATCTAAAAGACTAAAACCATACTTTCATGGGCTAACTGTCTGTTTTACTTGCAGAATTAACCAAAAACAAAATTTGAATTTTTATTCCAGACAGCACATTACATGAACAGGAACGCAAAGCATGCAAAATAAGATGGAAAATATTCAATCCAACAGTAAATCAAGAAATGCACGGGTAAACATCCAATATATCTCAAAATTCAACCAAGGGCAGTGGAAGTGAAAGTTATGACTTGAAGCTTGAATGCTGAAGAACATTGAACGTACAGTTTCATGAAAGGAACCAATGACCTAACTGTGAGGGCCCTCAGAGCTACCATGACACAACAATAGCAGTCTACAGCACACACGAACGAGAAATTGATGCTCGTGGGAAGGTTTGGTGGTGTTTCGCTTAAGGGATGAGCAGTAAGATATTGTGCCACTGGTTCCACACCGCCATTTCCAAGGAATGGGAGTGCAGAGAGGTGCAACTCCAGGAGAGCAGGAGGGTTCGTGGCCATTGGAGTGGTGGAGCCAGTCAGGGTCACTCATGCTGGTTGGGTATTTGCGATATGGCTAAGGCTAGAAAGGAGAATGCCTGTTTGATCTTCACTAAAATAGATCATTTAACTCTGACAATGTATATTAATTGGGTGTGTCTAGGGCACATCTAGATGTGCTTTAGTTATTGCACATCTAAGTGAGTGAATCAAGCATAAAGAGAAAAAGAAAAAAGAGAAAGAAAATATTCACACGAATCTCAATGTAAGATCAATGACATATGACTTAGATGTGCAATACTTATGGCACATCTAGATGTGCTTTAGCAAAACTGATATTTAATTCATGCCTACGGGTATTTATACAGGAGAACATGCGACGATGAGATGAACTAAGAGAGAGTACATGAGAACATGCCCCTAGCTGTGCACTAGACTCGGCAAATCTGATACCTGATCCAGCCAATCTGCTACAATTTATAATGTTGACTACCGTGTCTATGTCCTTCAGGCTTGGGACCTTGATAAGTGTCACACGTGTGGCACGAACACAGCAACACCGAACGTTTTTTATGGCAAGTTTAATGACGCGAGGATGGCAACTTTTGTTGTCAAGCATGGCAACTTTCTTTTCAGATGACAAGTTTCAGTTTTTTTTAGTTTGTTTTTTTTTCTTTTCGGATGGCAACTTTAGTTGTAAAAATGTCAGGGCCGGAGTGCTTCGTGCTAGACGTGTGGCGCTTATCATTTGGGTAACCTTGTAGTGTGTTATCTGTCTGCTATATCCTTCATGTATGTTCTCTGTTGTACGGTGATGTTTCCATACATGATAGATTTTATTATCTCGTGGTAAAACATAAGATGGAGTTTCCTGCAATATAATTTAGTTTACCCGAAGTCTCTAAATCTAAACATTAGCAAAAGGGAAAGTTGTGGCTACATCGACACGGTAGCAAAAATACAGTGACATTAACCCAGCAGGTAATAATAGCTTCCCACGCATCGTACCACAGGTAGCTAACTTTGGCACGAGCCTCGAATCCAGAACACAGGAAGAAACAATACAGGGGATTTTTACAGCAGAAAAATAAGGGAGAGTGAAGAGACGCGGGAAGAGGAGTTGCCTGAGACGAAGAGGTTGTTGCAGGGCTCCGCCGCGGGGCGAGCCGTGGGGGGAGGCGGGGGAGCGAAGGCGGAGACGGAGAACATCCGCCGGAACCCGGCCCGTGCTGCACCGGCGCGAGCTGCTGCGACCGCCGCCATGTATGATGTCTCGATGAGACGGTGGCGAAAGCGGCGCTGCGAAGGGGCGGAGGCGAATGGAGGCTTCGCGTGCTTGCGGCGGAAGGGTTTCCGCTTGTGCCGATTGCCGAAGAGTGTAGGCCAATCTGGGTGGACCGAATTGGGCGGAATCCTGGCCCAGCAAAGCCATGTTCTTCGCCGACTGCTGCCCCTGGGCCGTTCCAGCGCGGGGCGGCCCAATAACATTAGATCTTTTCTCAAAACAATTTGTTACAGACAATATTTGAATTTATTTTTAGGAATTTCGATTGCAATGTAAAAGCACACAACACACCATTACACATAATTTTTTTGTGAGGAAACCATTACACATAACATCAATGATACACCAAAGCATCGAACCTAAAGTTAGATCCCTAATGGGCTGAGTGTATCACCCTCCTCCTAACCATCTAACCAAGAAAATCTACCACATGACATATGTGGTAAGCAATCCAAACAATTAAAAAAACAAAAAAATCTAACCGATGTTTGGTTCCCATATTTAAAAAAAAAAGTGGTGTATTGTATTATTTGGGCAACATAGAGTCGGTACATTCATTGTCGACCAGACGCAACATTCTGGCCAAAAATGAGTCGATCAAAACACCACTACTCACACCACTCCTACCATAACTAGCAAGAGCATGTTCTCGCAAAAAAACTAGCAAGAACATGGACAACCCTATTGTCATTTCTTGACATTGCAAAGAAAATGGGTTATTAAGCCATAAAGGCCTAAGTGGCGCGGCGAAGCGCGCCCCACATTTCTAGTTTGGGACTTTGGGTTATGGTTCAAACATAGCTCATGTGGTCTCTATGTCTAATGGCATCAAGTCTAGGTGTAGAGAGAATTCTTGATGGATAATCTATGTGTTTTAGAGTTGAGTTTGTATGTCTTGGTTTGCATCTTACTAAAGCTTGTACAGTCCACTTTTTTTATATGAAACTATTTTGATCTTTCTGATTGGTCGTATAAAATAATCGCATTTTAACGAGGACTGCCCAGGTTAATTTCCAAGGGTAACATCTTCAAGTTCATATTCGAGATCTCTACTTACAACTATAGCAAAAACGACGTCCTTGTTTGGAGTTCCCAAGCTTTTCAACATGATGTCACACCGAGGTATAATGCATGTGACATAGCCTCTCAGAGCATCTCCAACAGATCTAAATTTAATCCAAGAACTAAAAATTGAAAATTTAAATATATGTTTCTTCCAAAAACAACTCCAACAACATATCCTATGTGCATGGGGACTAAAAAATTTGGGTGGATTCCCAACTTTCATTACAAAGGATCCATATTTTGGTCCAAACAACCACTCTACCAAAATGACCAGAAGTAACATTGGAACAGCAACCGCGCCCGAACCCTCCTCCTCTCCTCCTCCCAAAAAGCTGCTCCTTGTAAAAAAAATAGCACTAGAAAAATCTGTTCGGCAGGCAGCTCCACTCCCGATTCACTAGGACGGATAGAAACGAGCGAGTCAGGTGTGCCCACTCGAACAGTTTTCAGTTGGCGGTGGCACTTCTTTTGTAAATCTTACCAACTCCATGATTTCCCGATTTGAGATCCTGCAAATTGCCGCTACATAGAAGTGCACAGCAGCCTGCCCCGCTCCGGATTTGCAACTATGGGGAGTTCGAGCGTTCGGCACCACTCCGCCGGCTATGGGAGCAGAGTTGAGGAGTGTAGAGAGTCCGAACACGCTTAGTCTCGATGCAGTGGCAAGGATGTTTAATATGACGGTAGTAGTGTTTAATTTATGTATGTTTATATTTGCAACTGATCATAGTGCTTAGTTGTGCAATGAACTATGTGTGATCTCCATGTTTCATTGCTTTTTAAAAAGATGGGTACCCAGTTTTAGGCATGTTGTACACATGCCTACACGCACGGCACTATTTGGACGATTTACGATGACTCGATGAGTCAGCTGAGCCTTTCATCAGGTCTGAGTCCTTTGGAAGGACTCGTCGTAAGAGAGGAGAAATCTGTCTACCCAAATCTTCCTGTCTCCTCTAGCCAAAATTCAGGCCTGCTATTGAAGATGCTGTTATGATAATTTGTTGATGTATAAGAAATGTAAGTGAGAGTCAGAGTAAGAAGTGGCAAATCCTCTATGCTGAAAATTGGAGTAGGTCTCGTTCTTGCATTGCATGATCACGAAATCACTTCTCATGAAGGATAACAACAGGGAAATCAGAAGAAAGCCCGAAGACAAGCTGCGAATCAGTCCCCATAAAAAATGTATACATTTACATAAATCGTGTTTACTTTCTTTCCTCGGACAGCACTATTCAGAGGAGAGAAATACTGCCCATGGACATTTTATTACATCGAGCAAGCCATAGCTGAGATTATTTATTATACATCAGTCCATTAATTAAATCAAATAACAGCAAGATATACTGGACAAGAAATTTCAGAGGTCTTACATTCTCAATCGCTGTTTCGCCATTCTGAAAAAATGGCATGGGGTTCGGTGGATCTAACACTTCATATAAATACAAAACTTCTTGGTCTTACACCTGCAGGAAGCTAGCATACTTGGCGCCGAGGAAGAGCCTCTGCACACAGAGCAGGGAGTTCTTCCTAACTTCGGCATTGTCGTGGTTCATGAGTTTCATGACTCGGTCCTTCGCCTTGAGGTCTGCCACCACTAAGCGGCCAGAAGGGTGGTACTGAAGGAACTGTGAGAGGTCATAGCAGGCAACCGCAAGAGCAGTGGTGTCGGTTGATGTGTCAATGACTGTCATAAGGACACGTAGGATCTGCAACATTGAAGGTGTCACTCCACAAAAAGGTACAGAAAAATAACATTTCACTTTGAATAATATATTAGGCAAATCTTGATCGCCTGATCGGCACCAACTCAAACATCGAAAATAGTCATATTGGATGTCATTAACAAAACTGTGTATGCAATATGCATGCCCAACAAAAAGTTTTTTGACCCTGGAACCGTTGAACAATCGTTCTACGGTATTTTGCCTAACATAAATTTAATAGGATACTAGAACAAGATGGGTGCAACCAGGTGTGAAGACACGACCTAGAGTGTTTCACGCACTAGTATCTTAACATGCTGCACTGGAACTGATAAAAGCAGTCCAAGAGACTCAGGCCGCGGCATTAAGGTGGATTATGATATGTTCCAGGTTTTTCAGCGGGCCTCCTTTTTCATTTGGCTAACCAACTGTTTGCTGCTTTTGAGACTATTTTCCACAACAGATAAATTCAGCACTGCACAGTTGAGCAACTGCAAAATTAGCCTCAGTGTAGGAGAACCGGACCAAATTTAAAATAGGCCACTTTGGATTATACGAACATTTTCCGGGCACAAAAAAGGATTATACAAGCAAACAGCTCCTG
>NC_041382.1:204517400-204527769 GCF_002162155.2 Triticum dicoccoides
ATGTGGTTCCACGAGATATTCTTCTTTATATTTTCATTCAAACAAGGACATGACATACCTGGAAATCATTTTCCTCAAAGTTGGTGATATTTTCTCGCCAGAAATTTGGGTCTTTGTGCATTGGAGACCAATCAAGATGGCCAAGAAGCACTTGCTGTTTGTACTTATCAAATGAGCTCAACCTCTTAAGGTTCTCTTTGAGACCCACTTCCAGTTGATTCAGTGCATCTAACAAATCCTGGTTGCACAGGTAGGATAATGTCAGTTCAAAGAGGTAATAACACAGACTCAACTGAATACACAACTAAAGAATTCCACAGCATTTTTGCAGATACAACAAAACTCTGATCCTACAATCATGGTACATCGCACCATATAATACTATACGTCCGTTTGAGCGACAACTAATATGGGACGGAGGGAGTACTAGGGTATGCCTGTATAGTACAGGCAGAGAGAATATTCAGTAGAAACCATGTTTGAAAGTTTTCAAAAATTCTCAAAACAATATAGTATGTTAAGGGTGATGTTCTATTAGCATGTGAAATTCCAAGTTCAGACACAAATTCGTTACGAGGTTGGCGCTATTCATTGCTGAATTATTATTTTCATGCGCCGTAAATGGATGTGTTTGAACTTGGAATTTTACGTGTCTACAGAAAACCATCTCTTT
The DNA here is from genome assembly GCF_002162155.2 of Triticum dicoccoides. Lineage (NCBI taxonomy): Eukaryota > Viridiplantae > Streptophyta > Magnoliopsida > Poales > Poaceae > Triticum > Triticum dicoccoides. Next base: position 204,518,074 of record NC_041382.1, read on the forward strand.
GACATACTATATATTTTTCAGACTTCTTCGAAACTTCAAAACATAGGTTCCACGTGGTTTTCACCGGTTCCCACCTTAACTTGGTTTCCACCGGATATTCATGTGTATGCTTGTCAATGTGAGCTAAAGGGCAAATGAATACATCAAATTAACATAGTTGTCATGAGGAGTTTGGACAAGAACACAGAAATTTTAACTGAAAAAAATAAATAAACTAAATATAGTGCTCTTCTTCTAGAATGACAGTGTTTATTTCAAGTAAACAGTAATAAATACAAGTCTGTTCCTGAAAACATGAAGGAAACCAAAAGGAGATCATTTTACTTCACTGGACTTCTAGAAGGGAATCTATCTCAGATCATTCATTCTTACGAACTTATATACCAGCAACAGAAAAAAAAATGCTTTAAACAAGGTTTCAGCCTTTCAATCTTCTAGTAAATGCTTGAAAATGTAAAGGTTTTTAATATCCTCACCTCATCACTCCATGCTTGAGCTTTCAAATTCTGTACTATATGCGGCAACCCAAGATCAATCATTTGGGCAGCAAATGCACCCTTTGCCAACAAATTGCGGAAGGACATCACAACAACTCGGACAACCTTAAAAAACAGAAAATAAAATAACATTATGTTAGTATTTCTGATATGAAAGAAATTTATAGCATATTAGAACATGAAAAGTTCAAGGCTCACCTTCTCTTTAGTAGAGCCTTTGACAACATCTAAAAGTCTTGGCATAACCCTTGTAGTGGACAAATAATCAACGGCTGCATCATAGAAGGATAAAAGCCAGATACAAAGGCAAGTTTCATAGAGGAGCTGCATAAGATGCAACAAGGGGCGAAGAGTAGATTAGCAAATTAGTTCACAATTTAGAGAAGATGAAAAAGTTATAATTACATAAAACTGAGCTGCTTAGAGTAAATTGATAAATGATCATCTCATCCTAATGATGATTGCACCGTTAATTAAATTAGTCAATTGATGTTAAAATGTGGAACAGTGACATGCATGCATCCAATAAATCTAAAGGGAACCGCATAAGCAATTTGAGTACAGAAAGTTGAAATTATGTTCTTTAAATAGAACAATTTGCATATTTTAACCTTCTATATAATTAAGGGACTCGGCAATACCTGAATTGACTGTTGTGTTGAGGCTGGAGATATTAAAGGAATGAGCAGTTTTACACCATCTGCCTGAACAAATAAGGTTCGAACATATGTCTCCTTCAGCAAAGTGGCAAGACAATGGGTAGCAGTAGGAATAGAACAGTTTGGATGGGTGGGGCTCCTGAGCTGCAAAGAACACCATTCTCAAAGTTTAGAGCTCCTGAACACTAGCTTCATAGCACAATTAGATACAAAGCAATAATAAACTAAAAGGCCATTTCACAAGTTTTGACCTGAGAACAGAGCCAATCAACCAAGCCCTTTAACACATCATGAATTGATGTAAGCTTGCTCTTTGAATTTGAAGCCTCTCCATTTGGAACCATGCCGTTCTGAAGCTTAGGTCTCGCACTACAATCATAGTGAAGTTAGATTGTCCAGAACAAGGAGAAGCACAATACAATCATTTGAAATTAAAGAGAATGTACCTTATTAAGTGAGTTAATATCTTACAGCTCTTCTCCTGTACGAACCAGTTACCTTTCAAGAGCAACCTGGAAAACAGTATTTTTTGTGAGCTAAATATGACAGCCAGAGAATGGACTAATAAAAAGGAAAAAAACTGGCAACAAAAGGTAGTATGTGCTCAGCTCATCCCAGTTGAGATGGTGCAAGGTAGAGTGGCTGGCCCATGGGCTGGCTCATTATCAAAGTTTAGTTGAAGGGATTGGATGGTGGGATACTGAATAATAAGAAATTAAGAGCTATGAAGTCTCGAAGGGGAAAACAGTTTGGTTTAAAGACCAATTATTAAGTCACACCATTTTGGATGGCATCCATGAAATATCCAAGAAAATATATTTGCAGCCTCCCAGTATATACATCAAATGTTGATAATGACAGTGAGAACTAAAGACCCCTTTGGTTTACAGAATACCCTTATCAACCTGAGTGGAAAGCAACCTAGTAGAGTGGATTATAACCATCCTAAGACCAATTCATTCCAAAACTGGTTGACATTGGTAGGATGTGGAAGGAAAAATCGGGTTTTATAACACTATTCCACTCGCAGACCATGAGAGGTAAAAGGTGTTCTGTCCCCATGGGTTGGCCATCCACCAAATGGCTTTTGAACAGGAATTCATGCACAATCAACCTATTGCAGCCTATGTTGATCTATTTGCGCAGTGAATGAGATGTGCGGATTTTAAGATGACAAAAAGGCACACGGACTAAAAAAGTATCAAATCAATTAATACTTGCCTTAGGAAAGGATCGTAAATGTCTTCACCAGAGAGAGAGTTGTCGTAGAACAGTGCTGCTCGTTTAGGATTCGCTGAAAATAAAGGCAATGGTTTAACACTATGTCTATAATACTAACACAAAAGGTTTATTCTAGTAGATGAGTCGTTGAGGACCTGCAAGCATCTCATCAATGAGGGCAAGCACATATTCCACAGTCTCTTCCTTGGAGATGCTTCGCAAAATATTCAAAAAAACACGAACATACGATGGCCCATCCTATAAAACATAGAAATTTCCCAAAAACTTTATTAGAAAATTAATTAAAAAATCAAATTATATGGATTTAGTCAAATAGAAGTGAAAAGTTGGCAAGGATCAGTGCAAACTGCAAAGACAAATAGGATGTATTTGTAGACAGTTATGGCTCGGGATTCTCTTGAAGGAGAAAAAAATACAAGTCTGTTTAAAAGTGAACCTACCGCACTTAGCAGACTAAATGCTACAATGAGGAAATTTTCCTATATGGGTTGTCTAATTCATAGAATTTTAAACCATAGAAATTTTTCCATATGATATGATTCATTTGTACCAGGTTTCATAAGAAAATTTGCATCCATTCCAACCTCTTGGAAAGAATCCAATTGTTTTTCCTATACACAATCAAATAACTATCAAATCCTGTAGTACTCAAGATGGCATGACATTCCAATCCTACATTTTTCCTATTCTGGCATTTTAGAAATACTGCGACTCAAAGGGGCCCTAAGATGGCAAACAAAATACAGTTATGCAATTGTGTTTTCCTAAGCTATTTACCCACAGGAAAAAATAATTTAAGATGATAATGCTACTACTAACCTCATCAAGCAACGGACCTCTCTGACTTTCTGGTTTGTGATCATAACGCCTTAAAAGCTGAAGGCATGTCGAAGTGATCAGCTTAGTTGACATATATGTCTCCCATGGAATGTCCCGCTTGAGAACCTTGAAATACAAACAAGAATCAGATAAATAACGCAGCTTAAAAATCTCCCCTTGATGTTGTCAAGTTCAGACAGAAGCAAATCATGCATGCATTCTATTTGCGCACTGCCCTCCTATTTCTAGATACCTACACTTACAGAGGGTGACATCGTCATGCATTCAGGTACCATCCTCACATACACTTAACAGACGTGATCCAACTGAAAGAGCACTAACGCTTGCAAATAGTTCATGAAAAACCAATCCTAGTTAACAAGGAGCAGCGGCAGGTATTATGAGTCTGCCCGTAAATTGCCCCTCATACAATCAGTTGTTCATGCTTTTGACAGAACAATAAATGGTTATACCTTAAATTATCACACAGAAACAGGGCATGTCTAACTAACAAGAAACCCACGGAGATAACTGAAGTCTGGACAGTACCAGGTCAATTGACTGCATCCTAGAGTAGCACAATGAAATGACCACACAAATGCCAACCAAAGTTGCAACACAAAATCTTGCATGCAGATGAAAATCTGCACTACTTTGGAGTCCCAATACGACAGAATCTACCTTTTAACTACTTCGGAGTAGCAAACGACATAGTCTAGTTTTATTCAAATTCTCCAACCGCTTGCTCCACTCAATTCCAAAAATGAAGAAGGCCCATGAAACATCTGCTCACTTCCAAACAACATTACAAAAGCATCTATTCTCGCTCGAATTCGGCAGCCCTTTGCACTGTTGAATCACAAACAAATAAAAAAATAGTCCTATTTCCTTGAGACGTCGCACCCAGGTAATGTGCGCCACCAGCACATCTTAAAATCTCGACAGCCCAAAGCTAGCAGCGCAAGTTTCAATGCACACTCGGGACCGGCAAAACTAAATCAGGGGAGGCATATCCCAATGCATCAACTGACCTGCTCGGTGGTGAGCTCGGCGCGATCCATCCCGGCTGGTCAAGCTCCACCCACCTGAGAGCGCCCACGCCTGCAAAATCAGAATCATCCGAGTCACGGATCAGATCGGAATCGCCCCCGCGGCACAGGATCCGATCGAAGCGACGGAACCACCGCAGCTACGAAGACACCAGGCCCCGCGCGGATCAACCGGCGAGGGCAGCGATTCGGGCGGACGGGCAAAATAACCTAGCGCGGGATCGCGGATTTCTGGCTCACCTGGCGCCGATGGGCGAGCGGAGGAGGGATCAGGACGGGGAGGAGGTAGGTTGGGGACGATGGGGGTGAAGAGATCTGAGAGAGACACGAGGGAGGGAGAGAAGATTAGGGAGGGAGACGAGTGGCCGAGTCCTTAACGAGGTGGGACCCACGTTGCATACTTGGCCACGTGGAGGAGGTGTCGTGGTCGGCTTCACATGCATCCCTTGGCGCGCATCTTCAAGCGCTCAACGGTGGTATAGTTAACTTTGGCAAAATATCAGCTGCTCCGAAGGCTTAGAGCATCAGACGATGTAAATGCAAAAATAAATAACTTTTGCATCTTCAAGGTCAAAACCCCCTCTCCAATAGATGATGTAGATGTAAAAAAATTACATCTTCGAGCTATAACACCTCGGAGTGCAAATTTGCATCTTCATTTGGAGATGTAAAAACGATGGTCGCGCGCCAACCGCCTAACTGCCTTCATTTTGCTTCCGCGCGACCGCCGACATGGTCGACGCCGATGACCCCGCCGCGCAGCTAGTCCGACGCACCTCGCGGCAGTTGCCGTCGGCGCAACCACAGTCCCCAATTTGGCCTCCGCCTCCATGTCGTCGCCCTGGATTTACCCCACCTCAATCGGTCGCCGTTTGCGCCAGAGCTACCTGCGAAGAAGCAGCGGGCTGCCAAGCAACGCGATGGAGGTGTGAAGCGATAGATGGCGCGGGGGCGCAACCCGGCGGCGAACCAACTTCGGCCGCCCAAAATTTCGAAGCCAAACGCGGCTGCGGCGGGCAATTGGCTGTCGCCGGCAGTCGTGGCTTCCTCCTTCGGACAAAGAGGCCCTCCTTCACCTTCGTCGCCACCCCTATGTCGTTCCTCCTCCTCTCTCCGCCTCAAATCGTCGTTGCTTCGCAACCCTGATTTGCGACGCCGCCGCACCGAGTCGCCACCACCGCCGCCCCTTCGACGCTTCTTCGTCGCCGCACCGAATCACGTTGCGCCGCCGCTGTTCCCACTGCCACCGCCCCGATTCAGCCGTCGCCCACTAGTTTTTACATCTCCATTTTGCCTCATCTATTGGATTTGCACTTTTACATCTCCATTTTGCATCATCTATTGGAGCTGGCCCTTTTTTGGAGATGCAAAAAGTAGTTTTTGGAGATGTAAATTTTTACATTTCCAAAATTGCATCTTTTATTGGATATGCTAGTAGAGCATCTCTAGCAGACCCCTTAAAACGCGCCGACCCGCCAAATAACCGCTCGTTTACGGTTTTGGGCAAAAAAAGTGACCCGATCAGAAACTGTATCGGCCCGCGACCTGTAAAAAATTGTGGGGCACGGCAAATCTTCGCCCTCAACCTTTAGATACACGGGGTAGGAGGCCGACCGGAGCTTGACCCCTATCGGCGGTGAGATTTGGCGGGAGGGACATTTCCGCGCGGCAGTTCTCGCTTCCCCTTCCCTCCGCCACCAGTGACCTCCCCCCGCCCACTCCGGAGCACCTTCCCTGGCTTCGTATCGCCGCCATGGAAGCCTCCCAGTCGTCGCCCATCATCGTGGGTGTCACCCACACGCCAACCCGTCCGGCAGATCTCGTCCTCGGCCACGTGGTGCCCGGCGTCGTTCAAGGCTGATGATGACATCAATACCATTGTTACACCCACAGCCCCTACTGCTATACATACTGGACCAATTATTAGAGCTCGCGCACGCCAATTAAATTATCAGGTACTTTCGTTTCTTGGTAATGATTCTAATGTTCATGAGAGTATGATGATGCCTAAATTGGATACATTTATTTTGCTTACAAATGAAGGGCCTGGCATGAATAAGAGGGATGAACACTGGAGCAAGACCAAGCATGGAGATGATGGCATGCGCAAGGAGATCAAGAACGGAGTTACAAGTGATGATTTCAGGACTTTGAAGCCACCATAAGGAGTGCATGAAGACTTGGACGAAATATACAAGATGACACTTCATAAATTTTGTCTAGAGGCTATTCTAGGTGCTACGTCACCTTATTTTTGGGTCAGGCCCATGTATTTTTGAAATACTTAAGTATAGGTTGTTTTTAGAGTCTGTATGTGTGGGGAAACAAGAGTTAGGGTTGGTTTCGGACCCCTCCTCCAAGGGCCATGAAATCCCCCCTCTTCCTCCATATATACAGCCCTTAGGGCGTCGTTTAGACTTTGGGTTTTGTTTAGATTAAAGTTCGCCATAGTTGCAACTTCGCGTACTTCATTTGTGTTCAACGACCAGACAAAGGCGTCACAGAACCCCACCTTCATTAATAAAGCTTTCCTCTTATATTTTAAATATCCAGATTGCAATCTTAGTTTCTTGCTTGTTCTTTGTTTGCCTGCAGGAAACAGTCCTTCGTGGTCAGGTTGATCGTGCTCCGGCGTGGTCAATAACCTCTCGGAGTTGGTTTAGCGATTGCTAAGGCGCGACGTCCTCACACGTTTGTAGTTGGATCATCAAAGTCGACTTCCTCCAAAATGATACCCACCATCTCATCAAAAGATGGGACACCTTTGCCTCTATCAAAGGCTCCATCGCGCCACCCCGCAAGTGGTATGGCAATGTTGTCGTCCAAGGCGGCCATGTCGTGTTTTATTGTCAAAATCGCGGTCAATTGCATTTTTGGTTTTACGGTTTGAGGGCCGAAAACTGGGGGATATTCTCTTTTATCGCTTAGGTTTGCGGGCTCTATTTGGGCGCAGCCAATTTCAGCCTTTAAATCATGTTTTTTATCGGCCCTTATCCGTGGTTTAAGGGTCGTGGCTTTAAGGGGTCTGCTAGAGATGCTAATATTTTTTATGATATTGCTAGAGATCTTTGCGGGCGCCCTTAAATAATTTTTCCTCTTAAAGCTGACCCCTTAAAGCCGCCCCTTTCTTCTTCACCGTCGGCGAAGCAAAGCCGCGCCACGCCTCCCCTTCTTCTCCCTGCCGGCCGAAGCAAAGTTGCGCCGCCCCAATAGAACAGATCCTAATTTGAAGTTGTTCAACAAATAGAAGTACTACTTTTTTGGCGAGGCTAGAAGTTTCATCAAGATATCAAAGTGACAATATCTAAAATATATAGATAATCAAGAATATTGAATGACAATAAAGCTTGCATCTCACAACATAATTTGTCACTAGTACAGAACAGGGCAATAGCACCGGTTCGTAAGGCCCTTTAGTGCCGGTTTCGGAACCGGCACTAACATTTCGGCACTAAAGCCCCCCCCCTTTAGTACCGGTTCAGCACGAACCGGTGCTAAACGGCAACCACGTGGCACGAGCCAGCTCCGGAGGCCGCGAGCCCTTTAGTACCGGTTGGTAACACCAACCGGTACTAAAATGTTTGGGGGATTTTTGGTTTTATGATTTCCTTTTCATTTAATTTTGTGTTTTCCATTTTAATTCTTTTTCGTTTGCTGATATTTTACGGTACTACACATTGTACACGTTATGCATATATATATATATATATATAATCATATATATATATATATCATCAATGTCTCACAAACCACCATATTAATTTACACATACACACATGTATAGCTATATACAATTTCTCCTACATATGCATGTTGCCTTCGGAGCCAGTGGCATTAGCCTAATTGGTGCCTTCGAAGCACGATGACAATTGGAAGTGGTTCATGACATGTTCGATGGGGGCGGTAGCGGGTAATAGTATTCTCCCTTCGGATTTATGACCTGGTCGAGCAAAAATCCCGCTATTTCCTCTTGAAGTGCTTCTACGCGCTCCGTTTCTAGGAGCTTGTCCCGCACCTCTTTGAACTATTAAGAAGGAGATCAATATGCATGTGTATTAGTTGTGTGACTAGATATCGATAATGGTGTAAAAATTGTGAATAGTGTTCTGACAAGCGTACCCATTCCTGTCTTTGAGATCTGCTCCTTTCGGACGCCATCATGCGAATGTTCTCGCAAACGCAGTATGCACACAGATTAGTCCCCTGCGCCTGCTTCAGGGCCTTTATTACGAGAATAGAATTTAATTTGATCAGATAATAATTAATCAAGCATGATAATTAAAGAGATGGCAGCTAGCTAGCTAGTACTACTTAATTACTTACCTTGGATCGAAACCATTTCAGTTGTGGTTTCCATTCGCCTTCCGTGACGCTGATGAACCTTGCCCAAGCCCTACCCGCCGACAAAGAAAATGAATAAAAGGGTTATTAAATAGTTCATATCATGAAATGACGAACTAAATAGGCCGAGATATATAGTTAATAATGATTGAAATTACCTGTTGACTATCCCATACAAGATGTTGTAGTCACTATTTTCTTTGAGTAGTGAGTCCAGTATTTCAACTGTTCCGGCGTCAACTTTAATGATACACATGATCCAGTGAAATCTGCATGCACACACGTTTGCATGTCTTAATTAAGCGGGCATATGTAAGCAAAAACATGTAGCTAGCTAGTAGGCAAAAACAGAGAATTTGTAGTACAAGAAAGTGTGACTCACTCGAAGTTGTAAGGAAGTAGTATATCTTCATTGTATTTGAGGCGCTTCAAGAACTCTAGCATGTTGTCCTCTACCTGCTTTTCATAATACTTGCTCATTTTCCATGTGTATTGATTAACGGTGTTTGGATCAATGAACCGAATGCCATAGCGTCCACCTTTTCTCATTTCATACATCTTCATCCTGCATAATACCACAGAAAAGAATATAGTGAGGATAATTACAGGTAATGATTGATCAAAAGGATCACTACAGCTAGCTTGAGACTTAAATTACAGAAAGAAATCACTTACAGACAATAGCAACTGATGATAGATTTGTCGAGTGCGTCTTGATTGTATAACTGAAACAGTTCAGAATACTCAACGGCCACAGCTTTCTCATGGTAGTAATGATCCTTCTTGACATACACCATGAGGGACTCTCGATCGGATCTCTTGGTAATGTCCATGTACCATTGATGCAATTCATACATTCTCGTTGGGAGCTTCTTGACATCTTCTGGCTTGACCAAAGGTTGGCCCCGGACATATTTCCGTTTTATTTCCTCCTCTGTAATCACAGGCATGTCCTCGATCTCGAGGAGTTGTCCAACAGTGATCTTGAGTTCTTCAGCCTGCATTATATGCTCCTGGGTTATTACCACATCGCCCACCTCGGGAACGTAAACTGTTTGGCCACAATAATATTGGGCGCGCGTACTGTCA
>NC_041382.1:204527779-204531332 GCF_002162155.2 Triticum dicoccoides
CGATTGCGCCGCCTGTTCTCCCAGCTGGGCAACGGTTTTCCCGCATTTTTCGACAGCTGCTTGTTGTTTGCTCGAGCTCGAGCTCGCCTCCTTCTGTAGACGTTGTCGATGTAACTTCCTGATGTGGCGCTCATAGTCTGTGTCAAACAGGCTTAGGAGCTGGTGGTTGAGCCATACGAATGAAGTGGTCAACTACTTCCACAGGCACTTTCTCCCTTGGCGGCGGTGGCGGTTTCGGTCCAAAATGGGCGTCGACTTCTGCCCGCACTATGGCATTGGTTTGCTCCTCGGTCCTGTCGTAAGCCCTCACAGGAAGAGGAGTAGTGAGGTTTGGACCATATTTATATCGCTTGCCTCCGCCTGTACTTCCTGTACTATGACCTCGACTGGTACCGCTACGCACCATAGCTGCGGGGTGTCTCTTCTGCGATTGCTGAGGCGGCGGAGACGGCTGACGGGGCTGAGTTGGACGAGGAGGAGTGGCCTGAAGCTGTGCCGGACTTGGAGGAGGAGTGGCCTGAGGTTGTGCCGGACTTGGAGGAGGAGTGGACGTCTGACGCTGTGTCGGACTTGGAGGAGTGGCTTGACACTTTGCCGGACTTGGAGGAGAAGGAGTGGCCTCACGCGTTGGTGGACTTGGAGGAGCGGGAGTCTGCTGACTCGGTGGCGGACTTTGACGAGGAGTCGTGTGACGCGGTGTCGGTGGCCTTAGAAAAATGATGCAATCCTTTCTTCATAGGATGATACGATGTTTGGCATCTCCGAGTGTGTGCTCCTCATCACCTCCAGGAATGTCAAGCTCTAGCCCCGAATATTGGTCCACCACCTCATCAACCAAGACACGAGCATAGCCTGCTGGAATCGGGTTGCAATGGAAGGTTGCCTCGGGGGAATTTGAAAAAGCAACGGCGTCCGCCACCTTCATGGATATGTTCTTCATTTTGAAGTGTAGCTCGCAGTTAGTGTTCTCCGTGATGTCATCCACGGGGTATCTATCCAGCACTACTGCGTCGCCCGGGGCGGAACCCACGCTGCTTCTCGGCATGGATGGGGCGGTAGTATCCAATGCTGGATCATCCGCTAGCTGATGCTGCTGCTGAGACCCCCTTTGCTGGCTAAGTGAGTCGATCTGCTCCTGTTGCCGCTGGAATTTAGCTGCCAATTCCGCTTGACTTGCTTCTAGGCCTTGAAGGCGTTCATAGTCGAGCTTCCTTTGCTCCTCCTCCATCTTCCTCTTCTTCTCCTCCGCAATCTTCTTTCTCGCACGGGTTCTGTAGTCGGCGTTCCAGTCCGAAAACCCCTCATACCATGGAATAGCGCCCTTGCCTCGTGTTCTTCCCGGGTGTTCAGGATTTCCCAGGGCACGCGTAAGCTCGTCGTTCTCTCTGTTGGGCTGGAACACCCCCGATCGAGCCTCTTCTATTGCAACAAGTAGCGCATCGTCGGCTCCGTTCAGACATGCCTTCGTCGAAACATTGCCTGTCTTCGAGTCCAACTCCCCCCCATGCGCATAGAACCAAGTCCTGCACCTGGGGGGCCAGCTCTTACTAACCGGAGTGACACCTGCATCCTCCATCTCTTTCTCAGACTTATCCCACTTAGGCATTGCCACCGCGTAGCCACCTGGCCCCAGCTTATGGAACTTATCCCTTTTTTCGGCATTCTTCTTGTTTATTCTCGACCGTTCCTTAGCTAATTCTGAATCCTTGAATTTCACGAAATCGTCCCAATGAGCACTTTGATTCTCTAGTATCCCCTCGAATACTGGAGTCTTCCTTCCTCCCTTGACGTACTTCTCCCACGTCATTCTCTTGTGGTTCTTGAATGCAACCGCCATCTTCCTAAAAGCAGCGTCCTTGACTTTCCGCACGTCTGCTTCTGTGAAATTATCTGGTAAGGTGAAATGTTCCATGAGAGTATCCTAAAGCAGATTTTTTTTCTTCTCGTCGACAAAAGTAACATCTGGACGTGGATTTGCTGGCTTTCTCCATTCTTGAAGGGAGATCGGGAGTTGGTCCTTCACAATAACTCCGCACTGACGAACGAACTTGTCCGCAATCTTCTTAGGCGCTAATGGTTCGCCATTAGGTCTGATTGCCTCGATATTGTACTTTACGCCCTCCTTCAACTTTTTGTTCGGGCCTCGTTTCGTCCTTTTGCCTGAAGATTTGCTCGATCCGGATGGCTGAAAGAAGAAAGATCGATTCGTTAATATATTTTCAACTCATTTAAAACATGTGATGATCACCAGATTCCTGCTTATATAAATATATATACCTCGCCGGTGTTTGTTGTTTCAGGATCAACATGTTCTTCGTCGTAGTTCATGACTTCATCTTCTCGGTCGTCGCGATCGAATATCATATCACCCTCTCCGGTGTTGTTTAGAAATTCGGAGCCGTCAAAATCTTCTTCATTCTGATCATCATCTGGCCCGCGTATGATATCGAGCATGGTCTGTTCTCTCTCTCTGTCGGTATTGTCCGCCATAGCTTTTATTTAACTATGCCAAAAGAAATATAAAACAATTTAGTATAATCTCGAATACATCGTCTCGAATAATAGATATAATCTCGAATACATCATCTCGAATAATAGATATAATATTGAATACATCACTAGCTAGCTAGAAAGCTAATAAAGATCGAATAGTACAGAGTAATCTAGGCCACTCGCGGTTCCTGAGGTGCGGGCGGTGGACACCCAAAGAGAAGGAACCATCACTGGATCATAGCTCGGGTGATCTCCCCAAAGAACCTATCAGGTATTGGAGAACCTGACGTCCATAGCAGCCATGTAGCGATGGACGTGCTCGCCCTCCTCCCTGACACGGCGACGTATCACCTCCGGCGGGGCCGGCTCCCTCCGCACCGAAAGTGGCCCACGTGAATGCCACCAAAGGAGATGGGGGTCGACGACGGGACCCGGGGCCGGGTTCCTCACCAAGCGTCGCGCCCCTGAAGGTAGCACCTCCCAGTGCTAGCCCGGCGGAGCCCAGTCCCGGACATGGGTCCTCTGAAGCAGGACGTCGTCGCGGACGTGTCGACGGCGAGGATGCGGGCCGGGCATCGTCGACAACAAAATACTATATGCCGCAAAAGTAAAGTAACATTTTTTAAATGATGGATTGTGATGATTTCATATATGCAAATTCTAAATTTTATAACTAAAAATATAAGAAACTAAAAAACATCGATCATCGTCTAACAATTTGAAATTAATCTAATTCATCTAGCTAGCTAAAACTAACATTTCCAAAATTTCTAACATTTCTATATAACTAACATTTCTATAACATTTGACATTATATATATTATAACTAACATTTCTACATACTATTTGACATTAATCTAATCTAATTAATTAATTCATCTAAAACTTTGTATGAAAAATAGAAAAACAGAAAAACTAAAAGCTAAAAACAGAAAAATTGTGTGTGTGCGCGTCTAGTGTGTGTGTGTAGTGTGTGTGTGTGCATGTAGTGTGTGTGTGTGTGTGCGCGTGTGTGCGCTACGGTCGGCGCCGGCGCCGGCGCCGGTGTGCGCTATGATCG
>NC_041382.1:204531926-204681861 GCF_002162155.2 Triticum dicoccoides
CACCCCCCTTTAGTACCGGTTCCTGGCTCCAACCGGTACTAAAGGCCCCCCCTTTAGTACCGGTTGGTGCCACGACCCGGTACTAAAGGGGGTGCGCTGCCAGGCGAGGGGCGCAGAAGTTTAGTCCCACCTCGCTAGCCGAAGGGCGCTCACACCTGCTTATAAGCCTCGCCGCCGCTGCTGTCTCGAGCTCCTCTCTAAAGCAGGCCTTCTGGGCCTACCTCTGCTACTCTGCCCTGTGGGGCCTATTGGGCTTGCGGGCCTGCATCCTGGCCCAACAACAAGTTGGGTTTCTAGTCGTATGCAGGCCGCTGTGGCCCGGTAGGTGGGCTTTTTTCATTTAGTTTTTCCTTTTTTGCTTTATTTATTTTGTTTTATTTATTTATAGTTGTTTTTTGCTGTATTTAGAGTTTCTTTGTGAATATTTTTGATAGTTTTTAGAAACTTTCAGTTAGTGCCAGTAGTTTTTAAATTTGAATAGTTTAAATTTTGAATTATTTGAAATTTGTGTGAATCACTAGTTTGTGAATAACTTAACTTTAAAAATACATTTTCCAGTGATTCTTTTTTATTATGTTTAATATTAGTGTGTTTTATCATTATATTCAATTTGGTAATGCTTAAGTTATTTAAAAATGAAAAATGCCTTTGTAACAGATGAGTTTTTGTCCGAAACCCTGATACTTCGAAATAGATTGTCCATTTTGTACATGAAGTGTATCCAGTTTTTGCGGTAACCCTCTCTACTTTTTTGCACATGCTATGTGGGTGAAATTATGATACCATGCCAACTTTCATGCTTTTCTGAGTTCATTTGAAATGCTTTTCAATTTCAGGGTCATTTAGCTGAAAAAATCAATAAATGCATGAAAGAATTTGCTTGCACATAAAATTTCTTCGCGTTTCAAATGCCAAAACACATAACTAGCTACCCTAACTATTACAGAGATTCCCTCCTGGGTGTGAAACACAGAAGAAAGTGATGATAGCTAAGCCGATCACATCCCAGATCTTTGGGTGTGAAACTTTTTCTTCGCGTGTGTCCCTTTGCGTCGTAGCCATGGAAAATCTTCATCATTTAACGGGATGCTTGGGTCAATATTCACTGTGAATGGAGCAATTTCATCGAACTTTTCATAATCTTCTGACTTGTCTGTCTTGTCATCCACTCCCACGATGTTTCTCTTCCCAGAAAGAACTATGTGCCGCTTTGACTCATCGTACGATGCATTCGCTTCCTTATCTTTTCTTTTTCTTGGCTTGGTAGACATGTCCTTCACATAGAAAACCTGTGCCACATCATTGGCTAGGACGAATGGTTCGTCTGCATACGCAAGATTGTTGAGATCCACTGTTGTCATTCCGTACTGCGGGTCTTCCGTTACCCCGCCTCGTGTCATATTGACCCATTTGCACCGAAACAAAGGGACCTTCAAACCACGTCGATAGTCAAGTTCCCATATGTCCTGTATATAACCATAATATGTTTCCTTTCCCGTCTTGGTTTCTGCATCAAAGCGGACACCACTGTTTTGGTTGGTGCTCTTCTTATCTTGGGCGATCGTGTAAAATGTATTACCATTTATCTCGTACCCTTTGAAAGTCATTATATTCGAAGATGGTAACTGGGACAGCAAGTACATGTCATCTTCAATAGAGGTGTCATGCATGGTACGTGCTTGCAACCAGCTGGCGAAACTCCTGGTTTGTTCACGTGTAATCCAGTCATCAGACCGCTCCGGGTGTTTGGAGTGTAGCAAATTCTTGTGTTCATCCATATACGGAGCCACCAAGGCGGAATTCTGTAGAACTGTGTAGTGTGCTTCAGTGAGAGAATGTCCGTCCATACATATTGTTTGTTCCCCTCCTAGCGTGCCTTTTCCATCCAGTCTGCCCTTATGCCGCGATTCAGGAACACCAATCGGCTTAAGGTCAGGAATAAAGTCAATACAAAACTCAATGACCTCCTCATTTTGACGGCCCTTGGAGATGCTTCCTTCTGGCCCAGCACGGTTATGAACATATTTCTTTAAGACTCCCATGAACCTCTCAAAGGGGAACATATTGTGTAGAAATACAGGACCCAAAACGTTAATCTCTTCGAATAGGTGAACTAGGACGTGCGTCATGATGTTGAAGAAGGATGGTGGGAACACCAACTCGAAACTGACAAGACATTGCACCAAATCATTCTGTAACCTTGGTATGATTTCTGGATCGATTACCTTCTGAGAGATTGCATTGAGAAATGCACATAGCTTCACAATGGCTAATCGAACGTTTTCCAGTAGAAGCCCCCTCAATGCAACCGGAAGTAGTTGCGTCATAATCACGTGGCAGTCATGAGACTTTAGGTTCTGGAACTTTTTCTCTGCCATGTTTATTATTCCCTTTATATTCGACGAGAAGCCAGACGGTACCTTAATACTGAGCAGGCATTCAAAGAAGATTTCCTTCTCTTCTTTGGTAAGAGCGTAGCTTGCATGACCCTGATGTATGCCGTCTTTTCCGTGCATACGTTGCTGGTCCTCCCGTGCCTCAGGTGTATCTTTTGTCTTCCCATACACGCCCAAGAAGCCAAGCAGGGTCACACAAAGATTCTTCGTCACGTGCATCACGTCGATTGCGGAGCGGACCTCGAGGTCTTTCCAATAGGGCAGGTCCCAAAATATAGATTTCTTCTTCCACATGGGTGCGCGCCCGTCAGCGTCATTCGGAACAGGTTGTCCACCAGGACCCTTTCCAAAGACCACCTTCAAATCCTTGGCCATATCATGTACATCAGCACCAGTACGGTGGCGAGGCTTCGTCCGGTGATCTGCCTCACCTTTGAAATGCTTGCCTTTCTTTCTTACGGGATGCCTGCTCGGAAGAAATCGACGATGTCCCAGGTACACATTCTTCTTACAATTAGCCAAATATATACTGTCGGTATCGTCCAAACAGTGCGTGCATGCGCGGTATCCCTTGTTTGTCTGTCCTGAAAGGTTACTGAGAGCAGGCCAATCATTGATGGTCACGAACAACAACGCCTTTAGGTCAAATTCTTCCCCCATGTGCTCATCCCATGCACGTACACCTGTTCCATTCCACAGTTGTAAGAGTTCTTCAACTAATGGCCTTAGGTACACATCAATGTCGTTGCCGGGTTGCTTAGGGCCTTGGATGAGCACTGGCATCATAATGAACTTCCGCTTCATGCACAACCAAGGAGGAAGGTTATACAAACATAGAGTCACAGGCCAGGTGCTATGGTTGCTGCTCTGCTCCCCAAAAGGATTAATGCCATCTGCGCTTAGACCAAACCATATGCTCCTTGCGTCATCTGCAAACTCCTTCCCGTACTTTCTTTCGATTTTTCTCCACTGCGACCCGTCAGCGGGTACTCTCAACTTTCCGTCTTTCTTACGGTCTTCTCTGTGCCATCGCATCGCCTTGGCATGCTCTTTGTTTTGGAACAAACGTTTCAACCGTGGTATTATAGGAGCATACCACATCACCTTGGTAGGAATCTTCTTCCTGGGGCGCCGGCCCTCGACATCACCAGGGTCATCGTGGCAGATCTTATAGCGCAATGCACCACATACTGGGCAAGCGTTCAAATCCTCGTACTCACCGCGGTAGAGGATGCAATCATTAGGGCATGCATGTATCTTCTGCACCTCTAACCCTAGAGGGAGACAACCTTCTTTGCTTCGTACGTACTCTCGGGCAATTCGTTGTCCTTTGGAAGCATATCCTTTATCATTACCAGCAACTTTCCAAATCCCTTGTCAGATACACCATTCTCTGCCTTCCATTGCAGCAATTCCAGTTTGGTGCCCAGCTTTTTCTTGTCACCTACGCAATTCGGGTACAACAATTTTTTGTGATCCTCTAACATGCGCTGCAACTTCTTCTTCTCCAAATCACTTGCGCAGTTTCTCTTTGCATCGGCAATGGCCCGACCTAGATCATCAACGGGCTCATCTGATGCCTCTTCTTCAGCTTCTTCCCGCATTGCCGGCTCAGCTTCTTCCCGCATTACCGGCTCAGCTTCTTCCCCCATTGTTGTATCATCGTATTCAGGGAACCCATGGCCAGGATAGCTGTCGTCGTCCTCTTCTTCTTCATTGTCTTCCATCATAACCCCTCTTTCTCCGTGCTTGGTCCAAACATTATAATGGGGCATGAAACCGGTCTTAAACAGGTGGACGTGAATGGTTCTTGACGTAGAGTAATTGTGACCATTCTTACAACGAGCACATGGACAAGGCATAAAACCATCCGCCCGCTTGTTTGCCTCAGCCGCAAGCAGAAAAGTACGCACGCCCTCAACGAACTGGGGAGAGCATCGGTCATCGTACATCCATTGCCGGCTCATCTTCATTACACAACACCGAATAGACCAAATTAATACAAGTTCACACATAAAGTTCATACAACACTTAAATGCAACAAACAAATAACTCTCTAGCTAAAGCATTTAAATGCAACAACAAATATGATCAAGATCGCAACTAAGGTAACAATGGATCCAACAGCATAATGATACCAAGCCTCACTATCGATGTCATATTTTCTAATCTTTCTAATCTTCAAGCGCATTTTCTCCATCTTGATCTTGTGATCATCGACGACATCGGCAACATGCAACTCCAATTCCATCTTCTCCCCCTCAATTCTTTTCAATTTTTCTTTCAAGTACTCGTTTTCTCTTTCAACTAAATTTAACCTCTCGGCAATAGAGTCGGTTGGAATTTCAGGTTCAGATACCTCCTAGAAAAAATTTCTATGTCAACTTGATGGGCATAATTTGTCATAAACACGAAATGCAACTAGTTTTAAAAGAGAATATACATACCACATCCGAGTCATAACAAGGACTAGGGCCGACGGGGACGGATATCAAAACCATGGCACTATATGTATAACAAACAACGTACGGGTAAGATAATTATACGAGTAACTATATATCCAAATCACACACATCAATTTTTATATAAAATTTCATGAACAAGAGGCTCACCACAAGGTGGTGCCGGCTACGGGACGGTGCGGGCGATCGACGGTGACTACGATGGAGATTTAGAAGGCACTAAGTAAACCACACCTACATATGCAAACTAAGTGTTATTTTTGACCTCAAATTGCATATAAATCAAATACTAGCACATATATATATATATCCTCCCAAATTACTAAACTCACAAATTAATCACTATATAAACCAATGCAAGAGCTAATCTAGCAATGAGAGATGAAAGGACAAAGTTGCTAACCTTTGTGATCATTTGAATGGATGAGGGCCTTCAAATCTTGACAAATTTTGGGCAAATTTTGTGATGAACTCGAGAGGAAGAAGGGAAGAACAGAGGAGAGGGCCGGAGAGGGGAAAGGGGGAAGAACAGAGTGCTGGTGGACGAAGGGTTTATATAGGATGACCTTTAGTACCGGTTCGTGGCACGAACCGGTACTAAAGGTGCTGGAGGGGCCCCACTCTGACAACATCCTGTCACCACTCTCATTAGTACCGGTTCGTGGCACGAACCGGTGCTAAAGGTTCGCCACGAACCGGTACTAATGAAAGCGGCCCGGCTAGCCGTTGGAACCGGCACTAATGTATACATTAGTGCCGGCTCAAATACAAACCGGCACTAATGTGCTTCACGATTGACCCTTTTTCTACTAGTGTGTCAACCCTTCTATTGGCAAATGTAGTAATTTTAATAAAAATCTATGATCACGCAAGATCTAACTAGGAGATACATAGCAACGAGAGGGGGAGAGTGTGTCCACGTACCCTCGTAGACCGAAAGCGGAAGCGTTAGGTTAACGCGATTGATGTAGTCGACCGTCTTCGCGATCCAACCGATCAAGTACCGAACGTACGGCACCTCCGTGTTCAGCACACATTCAGCACGATGACGTCCCTCGAGCTCTTGATCCAGTTGAGGATGAGGGAGAGTTCCGTCAGCACGACGGCGTGGTGACGGTGATGATGAAGTTATCAGTGCAGGGATTCACCTAAGCACTACGATGATATGATTGAGGTGTTGAACTATGGAGGGGGCACCGCACATGGCTAAGAGATTGTCTGTTGTGTTATTGGGGTGCCCCTGGTGTAAGGGCATTTTATCCCTTAGCTGGTTTTGGTGATTGATGACAATACTTTTGCGGACTAATCATGTGCATCGAATATTTCAGATATATATTGACTAGGCACAAGATGATTTGGTTCCCCTCAAAGGCTATGGAAGACGACGTTTCTCTATGTTTCTTTTCGGTGATATTGAGTCGTAGGGAAGCCGTACTATTAAGAGGGGGTCCGCATCGGAAAGGGTGGGTGGATTCTTCACGTACACATCTTTCTTTGTACCTCCTTTTCTTCTAGCCTTTGGAGCATCCTATGTTTTCCTTGCCTATGCAAATTTTGCTCGTGCTTGCTGAACTAGGGCGTGCGGTAGTACTGCTCCTCCGAGCGGTAGTACCGCAGGCCCTTGCGGTAGTACCGTCCGCCGGTGCGGTAGTACCGCAAGCACCCACGGTAGTACCGCTTCCTGGCAAGCGGTAGTACTGTGGCCGGAGTCTAGATGTTGTCACCCTCTCCCTAGTGGGTGGCACCCAGCATGGTAGTACCACGCACTGGGCACGGTAGTACCGTGGTATCTGGCTTAGTTCCACAAGTATGCGGCAGTAAGGGGCGGATGAAAAAAAATTCATCCACGCCTAGCGCGGTAGTACCGCTGCTGGCTTACGGTACTACCGCGTCGGGTTTTTGCATCGACTCCAACTCTGTGGAAGTTGCCACATATGTAATATATTATATTTGTGCCTTCCCATCTCTGAACAGTCCCTGCCTTGCGGTAGTACCGCAAGGGGGCGCGGTAGTACCGCGCCAGCAGTACTGCCACCCTCTGCCTTGGTGCATTTTGGGCTATTCTAGTCTCTGATGCGTGGGCGGTAGTACCGCGTGCCCCCGCGGTAGTACCGCGATGCTGGTATGGTAGTACCGCATTGCACAGGCTGAGTTGGTGGATAACGGTTGGATTTGTTCTTCTACTATATAAGGGGTGTCTTCTTCCTCTAGTTGACCACCTCTTCCACCTCCAAGCTCCATTAATGCTCTAAGCTCCATTTTCGCCCGATCTCTCTCCCTAGCCAATCAAACTTGTTGATTTGCTCAGGATTGGTTGAGAAGGCCCCGATCTACACTTCCACCAAGAGAAATTTGATTCCCCCACCAATCCCTAGCGGATCTTATTACTCTTGGGTGTTTGAGCACCCTAGACGGTTGAGGTCACCACGGAGCCATAGTCATTGTGGTGAAGCTTCATGGTGTTGTTGGGAGCCTCCGATTAAGTTGTGGAGATAGCCCCAACCTTGTTTGTAAAGGTCCGTTCGCCGCCTCCAAGGGCACCAATAGTGGAATCACGACATCTCGCATTGTGTGAGGGCGTGAGGAGAATACGGTGGCCCTAGTGGCTTCTTGAGGAGCATTGTGCCTCCACACCGCTCTAAAGGAGACGTACTTCCCCTCAAAAGGAAGGAACTTCGGTAACACATTCTCGTCTTCACCGGGTCCACTCTTGGTTATCTCTTACCTTTACTTGTGCAAGCTTATTAGTGTTACTTCTCTTGCTTGTTTGTGTGTTCGTTGTTGTTGCATCATATAGGTTGCTCACCTAGTTGCACATCTAGATAACCTACTTTTATGCAAAGTTTAATTTGATAAAGAAAAGCTAAAAATTGTTAGTTGCCTATTCACCCCCCTCTAGTCAACCATATCGATCCTTTCAATTGGTATCAGAGCCTCGTCTCTTTACTAAGGACTTTGCCATCCAAAGAGTATGGTTAACACCATAGACGGTGTGGAGGAGCACTCCGGTGTGAATCCGATCTCGTCTACGGGTGATGGGGGAACCTCGATCTCCCATGAGGAATTCAATGTAGCCTTGGAGACATTCAAAACCTCAATGACGACCGAGGTTGAAAGCATGTTTACTAAATTCATTGAAGGGCTTAAACTATCCGCCGCACCATTGAAAGTGGGTGATCCCACTGATAAGGTGACAGATGCTAACTCCTACAAGGGGAAGCTAGTAGTGAAAAGGCTCCTTCTTCTAGTGGTAAAAATGGCACCAGCATCTTTGCCCATGTGGAACCACCACTTGTTTATGGTGGACCGATTCCTTCCACTCATTTGAATCATGCCGGTCCTCCCCCTAAGATTGTGAAAAATGAGGACTTTGATTCTTGGGTTTATCGCTTTAAGTGTCATTTAAATCATGTGAATACTAATCTTTGAAGAATCATTGAAGAAGGTTTCTATCCGCATGACCCAAGCAACTTCACTCCTCGAGAAGCCGCGGATAATCAATTCAATGAGAATGCTCTCTTCATCATCCAAGATGCAATCCCACCCGAAGATCTACCTCATCTTCGGTCATTCGCCTTGGCCAAAGATGCATGGCTTTGTGTTGTCTCTCTCTACCAGGGAAGCGCAAGCATTCAACGCTCAAACTATGAAGTAGTGCAAGATGAAGCCGATGAGTTAGCTACGAAAGAAGATGAAGAACCTCGTGAGCTTTATCGGAGAGTAACCAAACTCGCGGTCTCACTCCGAGATCATGGGAGCAAGGAAACGGATGACAATTGGATCAAGCCCAAATTCCTCAAGGCAATGATGCCTTACCACAAGGCCATGTCATCTGTTATTCGTCAAAGGCCCGACTTCCACACCTTGACCTCAAGTGAAGTGTTGGATGAGTTTGTGGCTATGAACATCTTGGACAAGACCGCCGACAATGCGGTGCTTCGCTCTCAAAGGGCAAAGAAGCCCAACCTTGCATTGAAGGCCAAGGTTTGTGTTGAAGAAGAAGAGGAGGAAGAAGAGGAAAGCAACCCCGAAGATACAAAGTATGCCTATCATGAACACATGGCACTTGCTTCAAGGCAATTTTGGAGCAAGAAGAACTCAAGGCCAAACTTCAACAAGAACAACTCAAGTGGCACGAAGAGCAAGCAACGTGTGAGGACTTGCTACAATTGTGGAAATGTGAGCCATTTTGTTGCGGAGTGTCCGTATGAGAAGAGGAAAGACAATGGTGGCAAACTCATCCGAAAGGACAAAGCCAAGTCTTTCCCCAACAAGAGCAACTTCACCAAGAAGACCCCTCACAAGGCGTTGGTGGTTCAAGAAGAGTACCATGAGGATGATGATGATGATGCAGATGGTGAGTCGGTTGCCATGGCCTCCGTTGCCATTGCAAAAACTCCACGAGTGTCTCTCTTCGACTCACCCAATGAGAACATCACCGCCAAGTGCCTCATGGCTAAAGCCACCAACAAGGTAACCCCCAACATCAAAACTACCATCATTAATAATCCTTCCCTAACGGATTGCATTGATGAATATGAGGGATCCAATGTGGAGGAAAATGAGTTTGAGTCCTTTATGGGTAAACTCAAGGGTAAATCCAAGAAGCATTTTGTTGCTCTCTTGGAACAACTTGGTGAAGCCAATGACATGATCGAGGCTCACAAAGATGCTATCTCCAAGATGGAGGGGCATAGTCGTGACTATGCCGATGAGATTTCAGATCTTTCCAATGCTCTTGAGGAAGAGCGTGGTTTTCGTTTGGCTCTTGAGGAGTCACACAACGTTGATCACACTAAGTTAAAGAAAGATTTTGATCATGCTCTTGTTGCCTCTCGTGTGCTAAACTCCGAGAAGGCCAAGCTTGGGGTTGATCTTGCTAGACTCAAAGAGGAGTTTGACCTACTTGACAAGGCTCACAAGGTCTTGAAGGGTGCTCATGCTAGTCTCAAAGAGTCTCATGATCAACTTCAAGTAAAGCTAACCAAGGAGAAAGCCACTTTTCCTCGTATGATGTTAATTGATAATGCAAATGCTACTAACCCATGTTGTGAGCATGTGCATCTTGTTGAGGAGAACGCTAAGCTAAAGGTGAAACTTGAGAAAGGTCTTGTGTCTTGCATACAACGCGAGAAGAATCTCAACGACCTTTTGACCAACCAAAAGGGAGTTGTGGCCAAGGAAGGGATTGGGTACGTGCCCAAGTCCAAGAACAAGAAGAAGAATGACAAGGGCAAACGACGTCCTCCTCTTAAGCAAACTTTTGTGAAGGAGGGAGAGGGTGCTACTAAGGAGAAGGAGAAGAACTCCGTGAGGGGTAGTGATGCCAAGAAGGGCAACGCTTCCATTCCCAACAAAGCCGGCGACTTTAACCCTTCTTATGTATTGTGTCATGCTAGAGATGGGCATGTTTATGTCAAATTTGTTGGTTCTCCTTATGAGTACATT
Organism: Triticum dicoccoides; assembly: GCF_002162155.2. Classification (NCBI taxonomy): domain Eukaryota; kingdom Viridiplantae; phylum Streptophyta; class Magnoliopsida; order Poales; family Poaceae; genus Triticum; species Triticum dicoccoides. The sequence goes on from NC_041382.1 coordinate 204,542,233, forward strand.
GAATGGTCTATTTGGGTTCCTAAGACCCTTGTTACTAACATCAAAGGACCCATTACAAAATGGGTACCTAAAACCAAGCATTGATCTCTTGTAGGTGTTTGCTTCCGATGGGGGATCATGGTTGCTCGATAGTGGAGCTACTAATCATATGACCGGAAGCAAGGACTTGGTGATGGATGTGCAAAAGATTCTATCCATGCCCACCAACGTCGAGTGGGGTGACGCCTCGTCCTCTAAGGTATTGGGACTTGGCAAAGTTTAGATCGAGAAGGTCATGCTTGTTGAGTCCCTTGCATACAATTTACTTTCCGTTCGTCAACTAGCACTCATGGGCTTTGCCACTTTATTTGATATTGATACCGTGGCCCTCTTGTGGAGCAAGAGTCTTAAAGTAGCCTTTGTTGGGCATGTCGAGAATGGTCTCTATGTGATTAACTTTTTGGAGCGACCCACTAAGACTGCGACATGCCTAATGGCTAAGGTTGATGTGGGATGGCTTTGGCATCGCCGTTTAGCTCACGTTAATATGAGATCTTTGCAAAGTATTCTCAAGGGGGACCATGTCCGTGGACTAACAAATGTTAGTTTTGCCAAAGATCATGCTTGCAGTGCTTGTATCGAAGGACAGCTACATGAGAAGTCTCACCCTCCCACGACTATCATCTACTCGAAGAGGCCTTTGGAGCTCCTTCATTTGGATCTCTTCGGGCCTCCATCCTTTGATAGTCTTGGCGGTAGAAAGTATTGCTTGGTGATTGTGGATGACTATTCAAGATACACTTGGGTATATTTCTTCAAGAGGAAGAGCGAGACCCAACAAACTGCCATCGACTTTGCAAATGAAGCTCAACGACAAGTCGACAACACAATACAAAGATCTTGACTATAAGAAGTGACAACGGCTCTGAGTTCAAGAACTACACCTTGGATGAGTTTTTGAGTAATGAGGGAATCAAGCATCAATATTCCGCACCTTATACCCCTCAACAAAATGGTGTAGCGGAGAGGAAGAACCAGTCGTTGATTGATGCGGCAAGGACCATGATGGCGGAGTTCAAGTCTCCCTACAACTTTTGGGCCGAAGCCATCAACACCGCATGTCATGCATCTAATCGACTCTACCTCCGCAAAGGCTTGAACAAGACTCCATATGAGATACTCACCGGTAACAAGCCCAACCTCAAGTACTTCCGGGTGTTCGGGTGTAAGTATTTCATTCTCAAGAAAGGTGTCCATTTGTCTAAAATTGAGGCTATAGCTTATGAGGGCATATTTGTTGGTTATGCTACAAACTCTGTGTGACGCCCCAAGACCGTCGCGCCAGGTGTCTTCCAGTTATTCGTGTTGTTGCCTTGTCATTTGTTTGCATGTTGCATCTTGCCATGTCATCATGTGTGCATCATCATGTTTTCAAACTTGCATTCGTCCGGGTTTCCCCAGTTCCATCCGTTGTCCGTTCTGAGCCAACCACACTTGCACGCGCCCACGGCATGTCCGTAATAGTATTTTTATAAGTGGCTGAAAAATGTTCTTGGAATGGGATGAAAGTTGGCGTGTGGTGTTGTTATGTTGTCAGTAGACCGCCTGCCAAGTTTCATCGCATTCGGAGTCCGTTTGACGCCCCAACGATTATCTATAGCGGCAATAGTAGCTGGTCTTTCGTCGGACGTTTCGGTCTCTGAAACCGCTGAACGGGTCTCTTCTCTCTCTCTCTCTCTCTCTCTCTCTCTCTCTTCTCAGCCATTGCCTTCTGCACTACCTCTCACCGCCAGCTCCAAACCTAACCTCACTCGTCAGCCCGTGACCCTCCTCGCGCGCGCCCGAAAGCTGTCCCGGACCCGACCCGGACAGTCGTCACCATTGGGTCCGGATCATCCCCAAACATCTACAAAACGTCTCCGTTTTGTTAATTGGACTTCCTAACATATTTTTTCTCGACTGCCCGATTACAACAGGAGGGACGAGGTAGCCCCTACCCAAAAATCCATATGCTATATATATATCAGTCAAACCCTAGTTTTTGAGGCTTGTCACATCCATCCTTCCCTTCCGCCACCACCCGACCTACTCCCCTCTTCCGTGGGATCTCCCTCGATCCAAATTAGCAGCCACCACTTTCCCTTCCTCGATTTTGGCACCGAACCAACCATCCACTCCTCTCGATCCACCTACCACAACGCCTGCCTCCCTCATTTTCCCCATCCAATCACCAGCACCCGATCCCCCTGCCCGAACTCCTCTTCGTGCATGCAGCTCCTCGCTGGAGCAGGCAACCGGACCACAGCCAGGCCTCTCCCTCTTCCCTCTGCTTCCCCTTCCCTCTGCTCTCCATTCCCCTCTCTGACCCCCTTCTTTTCCCCTCTTGTCAACAGGAACAACGACGCCATGGCGCCCGAAGCTCAAGCTCTTCCCACACCATCTAGACCCTTCTCCGGGGACCGGATCCACCTCCCACCGCCGGGAATCGGTTCCCCTCGACCTCGCGCCGCCTCCGGTGGTGGTCCCGCTGTCTGCCATTGCCGGAAGCGCCAACGCCGCCACCACTCGTCTTCCTGGAAGCCGCTCCCCTGCTTCGCCTTCTCGTCCGAAGCCGAACACGCTTGACGGCCTGCATCGCGCTGTCGTGCCTCCTCCGCCGCCTGGAGCTCTAACCTCCGTCGGAGCTCTGCCGTCCCCGCGCTCCTGCCGCCCCGCCGGATCCGGCAGGTCCTCGTTGCCGCATCTGTGCCTGGCCCGCGCTGACCCCGACCTCCTGCATCACTCGCCCCTGCCTCGCGTGCGTGACCTCCCGTGCCAGATCTCCAAGGCCCGCGCCGCCCATCGCCGGAGCGTCGTCCCCGTCCCTGCTGAACCTGTCGCTGACTTCTGCTTCCTCTTCATCGAGCAGGAGCGCTCGTCCTTGAGTCCCATGCTGCCTCTGTTCGAGAGGAGGAGGACGAGGTCGAACGCCCGCGTTGACTGCGCCACGTCCGCAAGTGGACCGCGCCCCTCCTCAAGGCCCAGCGACCGGCCTGCCTCTGCTCCCACGACTGGGCCTCAGCCCGAAGTGAGCAGCCCCCGCCCCTGTTGCTAGTTGGGCCGGCCTCTGTTTTGGCCCATTCATGTTTTTTTTCCAGATCTACGAATTTCCTAATTATTTCCAGTAAAACAGTTTTGCAGAAAACCCCCCAAGCATCATGCATTTAATAACTGTTGAACCATGCATCGGATTAAAACAAACTTAATATGAAAGTTACTTAGAATTTTGGGTAGTTTCATAATATGTCTTTTTCATCCATGTCTAAAATGTTTAAAATGCTATTTGTTTAAATTTGCTTAAATAACTTGCTAAAATGTTTTAATTCATAACTATTTAACCGTAACTCGGTTTGTAACAAACTTTATATGTAAATGGGGTGGAAAAAGCATAGATTAACATGCTGGCATTGTTTTGCATGTTTAACAACTCTAAAATATGCTTTAGGGCAGAACAGTACCAAACCTTAAAAAAATTCACATGAGGATTTTCCGGACTTGTTGTTTGTTGTTCCGGCCTCATTTAAACTTGCCTAGATAGGTAGTTTTCATTTGCTTCACCCCTTGCCATGTTAATCAACATTTTAATATTGTTGGGTACATAAACGAGATTGAACTAAATAACTTGAATGTGGTGTTCCGTCAATATGCAACTCATTGCATATTGAGCTCCACTTAATTTGTAGGATTGTTTGTGTACTTTGCCATGCCATGTATCATTAAACCGGGCATGCATCATACTTGGTTGTGCATCATGCCATGATTATGTGATGGTTGTTTACTATATTGTTTGCTTCTTTCCGGGTTACTTCTCGCGTTAGCTTCGATTTCGTTCCGGAGTTGTGAGGATCCGTTCATCTACGTCCGTTTGTCTTCTTCATGTACTCGTTCTTCTTCCTTGCGGGATCTAGGCAAGATGACCATACCCTCGAAATCACTTCTATCTTTGCTTGCTAGTTGCTCTCTCTATTGCTATGCCTATGCCGCGATACCTACCACATGCTCTATCATGCCTCCCATATTGCCATGTCAAGTCTCTAACCCACCTTGTCCTAGCAAACCGTTGTTTGGCTATGTTACCGCTTTGCTCAGCCCCTCTTATAAGGTTGCTAGTTGCAAGTGAAGATGGAGTTTGTTCCATGTTGGAACATGGATATGATGGGATATCACAATATCTCTTATTTAATTAATGCATCTATATACTTGGTAAAGGGTGGAAGGCTCGGCCTTATGCCTGGTGTTTTGTTCCACTCTTGTCGCCCTAGTTTCCGTCATACCGGTGTTATGTTCCTTGATTTTGCGTTCCTTACACGGTTGGGTGTTATGGGGACCCCTTGACAGTTCGCTTTGAATAAAACTCCTCCAGCAAGGCCCAACCTTGGTTTTACCATTTGCCTCACCACCACCTACTTTTCCCTTGGGAGTCGCTCTCACAGGTCATCTTTATTTTAACCCCCCCCCCGGGCCAGTGCTCCTCTGGGTGTTGGTCCAAACTAGAGCCCCTTGCAGCGCAACCTCGGGGAAACTTGAGGGTTGGTCTTAGTTGTATGGATTGCTCATCTAGTGTGCCCTGAGAACGAGATATGTGTAGCTCCTATCGGGATTTGTCGGCACATTCGGGCGGCTTTACTAGTCTTGTTTTACCATTGTCGAAATGTCTTGTAACCGGGATTCCGAGACTGATCGGGTCTTCCTGGGAGAAGGAATATCCTTTGTTGACCGTGAGAGCTTGTGATGGGCTAAGTTGGGACACCCCTGCAGGGTTTTGAACTTTCGAAAGCCGTGCCCGCGGTTATGGGCAGATGGGAATTTGTTAATGTCCGGTTGTAGAGAACTTGAAACTTAACTTAATTAAAATGCATCAACCGCGTGTGTAGCCGTGATGGTCTCTTCTCGGCGGAGTCCAGGAAGTGAACACGGCGTTGGAGTTATGCTTGAATGTAAGTAGTTTCAGGATCACTTCTTGATCACTTCTAGTTCACGATCATGCTTTGCTCCTCTTCTTGCTCTCATTTGCGTAAGTTAGCCACCATATATGCTAGTGCTTGCTGCAGCTCTACCTCACATACCTTTTACCTACCCATACGCTTAAATAGTCTTGATCGCGAGGGTGTGAGATTGCTGAGTCCCCGTGACTCACAGATTACTTCCAAAACCAGTTTGCAGGTGCCGATGATACCGTGCAGGTGACTCAACCGAGCTCAAGGAGGAGCTCGATGAAGATCTTGTTCATCGTGTTGTTTCGTTTCAGTTGCTCAGTAGTGGAGCCCAGTCGGGGCGATCGGGGATCTTTTGCATTAGGGGTAGTCTTCTTTTATTTTGGTTCCGTAGTCGGACCTTGATTGTATCTGGTTGATGTAATGCTATATTTATGTATTGTGTGAAGTGACGATTGTAAGCCAACTATGTACCTCTTTCTTATTCAGTACATGGGATGTGTAAAGATTACCCCTCTTGCGACATGCCTACAATGTGGTTATGCCTCTAAGTCGTGCTCCGACACGTGGGAGATATAGCCGCATCGTGGGTGTTACAAGTTGGTATTAGAGCCTTCCCCGACTTAGGAGCCCCCTGCTTGATCGAATCATTGGCGTTGTTGAGTCTAGAAAAATGTTTTGAGTCTTATAGGATTATGTATATCGGAGAGTAGGATTCTTTTTACTCCTCGGTCCCTTCGTCACTCTGGTGAGGCATCCTGACGTAGAGTTTTGGTTCTTCTCTTCTCAAATTTCACTAAATCTTTTTAGGATCATGCCGGTATCTTGGAATCATTCTGATGGTTTTCGTGACGAGAACATTGTTCTTGGTGCCTCCTGACATTTAGGGGTTGTGGCAGTGTCCCGGGGAGTTGAGCTCCGAGGTGTTGTCGTCACAATTTTATCGTTGCAATTCTGGAATACCTGAGTTTCGTCGACATCGAAAATCTCTTTTATGCAGTTGTTGGTGAGATAACCTCGACGCCACCCAGTACTGGGGCGGGAGTTCGGAAGTATTGCCATAACTCGTATAACGGATGCTTTTCGAAGGTTGAGGTAAATGATTTCCAAAGGTTTCTTGGTTATGTGTTGAAGGATGGATACAGCTGGATGTAGGATTTGCTAGTTTTGGGTGAGATATTATGCTTCCCCTGTATCCCCAACACCTGATTGCATAACCAGAAAGTTTCGGGACTTTATAAGTGAGAATTCAAGTAGCTCCTAGGATATCTTTCCGACAGATGCATGATATGAAATTGGGGTTCGGTGTCTAGTGGTACGCCTATCCACGGTTGGTTTTACAGTGGTCTCGTTGTGTCTTAAAGAGTCCTTGGCTATGCTGACTCGGGGACGCTTCGTATGTCATGTGCACTGCCTTGTACATGATGGTGTTGTACGATCGAGCTCGTGTGGGCCCCACCACGAAAACTTCGGATGAAATCTCTATCATATGTTTGTTCCGGCTTATTTTGCAAGCCAATCCTTTGTTTTGTTTTGAGTTGTGGTATTCGAGTTGCTTCAATGTCAAATGTTGATTCCATACCTTTCCTAAGCGGTGTTCTCATATTCCTATGTGAATACAAATCCTTCTTGATCTTCGAGTTTGCTATCTCAATTTCTTCTGAACCGGTGTGTCTCTCTTCAAGTGGATCTGATCTTTTTCAACATTCCACAAGATCAACTCAAGTCTTCTCAATGTTGTTTGTTTCATCCGTCCCAAGTTTCCTTTGTTTTCCCGCCCACCCACCCTTTTTCTTCAAGGACTCAGATTTCTTAATCAAGTATCCATTTTATTCTTGTGAAGTCTCTTCATTCTTTTCTTTCAATGTTCATATCCGGTGATTCTCATGAAGATTCTAACGGAGCTTCAAGTTCATCATTCTTTGTTCCCTTTCTCCTCCGGTGGATTCAATTCAAGCTTTTGGTGTTGATCATATCCCTTAACTCGTTTCAAGTGCTTTCTCATGCCGGTGCACCTCTTAATCACCCGCTCCTCGCTATTCATTTGTTCTGGGGTGCTGAAGATACCTCGAAGATTCGCGTTTCCACTCTACTTTCGTTCAAGTTCTTTTTGAGGATGTTATCTCATTCAAGCCATTAAAATCAACCGGGTCAATCTCTCTTTTAAATTGTTCAATGGTGTTTCTTTTGAGTGGGCCCTAACCCACAGGTCTTTCTCAGGATCTTACCTGACTCTTCTAATTTTCCCGGAGCTTCTCAAATTCTTTTCGAAGTTTGACGTAAGAATGAATTATCATCAGTCTTATGTATTTTCTCCAAGACCTGTCAAATTCTTTTCACCGTTGGCTCAACCTTTCTATTCGTCATCCCGGAGTATCTCAACTGTTCATGGTGGTGTTTCTCTTTGTTATTCTCAACACTTGAAGACCGAAGAAGAATTTTTCCTCCATATCTTATCCGTTCTCTCAGAGATTCGTGGTTCTAGTTTGAGGCCATCCTCTCATAATTGTTTTGATTGTGGGAATTCTTTTCATCCATATGGAGCATTTCATGAGTTGTTTTCTCTTTTCCTTCCTCCGGAGCCCATCATTTCAGAAGAATTAATCATTTCAGCTTCCAGCTCTCATTTCTCCAAATCTTACCGGTGCATCATCCAAGTATTCTCTAATCATCTCGGGATCTCTTCGTTTCACTTGTATCTAAAAAATTCTCTCAAGTATCTTCATTCATTTTCCAATTCCACCCGGTGATTTGTGCCTTTGCTACTTTCATTTTCAGTTCTTATGGTGGCTCATTCAAGAGTTCTCTTCCTTGGTTATCATATCAATTTATTCGTTGTTTCTATCCTACCGGTGGTTCGTTGAAGACCTTTCTCAAGTTTGTGCTATATCTCTCCTCAATCCTTTTTCAAGAAGAATAAGTAGTATGCCAAATCCGTTGCTTGTCATCAATTTAATTGGTGAAGGACACGCATAACGTAATTCTTATTCGTGTTTCACCCAAGTGATTAATTCCTTATCTCGGAGGTTCATCAAAATTCTTGATTTCTTTTGTTCATCTTTCTTTTACGGAGTTCCAGGTCTTCCGCATTATCTCATCGCGAAGCTCCATTTAATCAGTGCAAGGCTTCACCTTATGTTCTCAACTTCTCTTTCTTTTGACCATTCTTTTATTCCGGAGTTCTTCATGGAGGCTCAACATGGTGGTTCATCAAGGATTTAATTCCTTCTCGGAGTGTTCATCGAGATTCTTTTCAGAGAAGCTCAAGTATTCTTTATCTTGCATTTCAAAGCGCAATTCTTTCAACCTTATCATTTGAGGTTGTGTTATGCCATTCGTGACAATTTGAGTTCGTGTTTCATGATACAACAATTGTCAAGAATGAGATAGTTAAACCCACCAATTTCTTCGAGCATGAGCTCTTCTCAATCCATCAATCACTTTGTTGGAGTTATCTTGGGTTATATTTCACCTAAAGCTTTCCCTAAGGATTGTTGCTATTTATGGTGCTTATAAATAACCCAAGTTCTTCATTTATCCTCCCAGTGAAATAAGTTTCTTGTCTCCTTGTTCATATCAATCCAATCTTGTTTCCATTTATGGCAGGTTTTCACCTCAAGTTCTTGAGATGTTTTCCATACGCCCTCAACAAGCATGTTCTTTTCGTTGTTGATTTCCCAAAAACTCCGTTAAATCCTTCTTTTTAAGGATGCTCTCTCAAATTCATTTGATGTAGAACATGTTTTTTTCTTCTCCGTTCTTTTCATTGCATTCTTTCATTTCTTCCGGAGGCATTGTGATGATGCTCTCTTCACTCATCATCTCGTATTGTGAAGATCATGCTCTTTCCTTTGCTTATCCATTCAACCAGAGTGTCGTGTTTTCATTCCAGTTCTCTCATCTTATCAAGTTTTACCTCCTTTCTCAACCGGAGTGCTGTCTGAAATCTTTCTTACCCCTTGTGCCATTCTTTCAATAGTTTCGGAGGCAGCGTATTGTTGATTTCATCAACTATCTTATCATATTGTCAAGCTCTTGTTCACTTCTTTCCATTTACAGTCGGAGTGTTGTCCAAATTATATCATTCTTTTTCCTCCACTATCTTGTTTTAACCGGAGTGTTGTCGCAATTGACCTTTATCGTTCCTTGTACATCTCGTTTCAACCGGAGTGCTTGCATGTACTTCTTGTCCATTGCAACCCTTTTTCTTATGTCTTTCAACCTACAAGGTTCAAGTAATGTTCCTTGTTCCTCTTTTCTAATGGAGTGTTTTCAACTTTGTTCATCTTCGTTGTATTCTTTCTTTCAATTTGTTCAACCTCGCAAGGTTCGTGGTTTCACTCATTTGTCAAAGAAGCAATTAGTTTTATCTCTTCTCTTCCTCTTCTGTTTACCATCCGGTGCCATCCTAGATCTCGGGACGAGATCCTCTTGTAGTGGTGGAGTGTTGTGACGCCCCGAGACCGTCGCGCCAGGTGTCTTCCAGTTATTCGTGTTGTTGCCTTGTCATTTGTTTGCATGTTGCATCTTGCCATGTCATCATGTGTGCATCATCATGTTTTCAAACTTGCATTCGTCCGGGTTTCCCCAGTTTCGTCCGTTGTCTGTTCTGAGCCAACCACACTTGCACGCGCCCGTGGCATGTCCGAAATAGTATTTTTTATAAGTGGCCGGAAAATGTTCTCGGAATGGGATGAAAGTTGGTGTGTGGTGTTGTTATGTTTTCAGTAGACCGCCTGCCAAGTTTCATCGCATTCGGAGTCCGTTTGACGCCCCAACGATTATCTATAGCGGCAATAGTAGCCGGTCTTTCGTCGGATGTTCCGGTCTCCGAAACCGCTGAACGGGTCTCTCTCTCTCTCTCTCTCTCTCTCTCTCTCTCATACATTGCCTTCTGCACTACCTCTCACCGCCAGCTCCAAACCTAACCTCTCTCGTCAGCCCGTGGCCCTCCTCGCGCGCGCGTCCGAAAGCTGTCCCGGACCTGACCCAGACAATCGTCACCGTTGGGTCCGGATCATCCCCAAACATCTACAAAACGTCTCCGTTTTGTTAATTGGACTTCCTAACATATTTTTTTCTCGACCGCCTGATTACGACCGGAGGGACGAGGTAGCCCCTACCCAAAAATCCATATGCTATATATATCAGTCAAACCCTAGTTTTTGAGGCTTGTCACATCCATCCTTCCCTTCCGCCGCCGCCCGACCTACTCCCCTCTTTCGTGGGATCTCCCTCGATCCAAATTAGCAGCCACCACTTTCCCCTCCTTGATTTTGGCACCGAACCAACCAGCGACTCCTCTCGATCCACCTACCACAGCGCATGCCTCCCTCGTTTTCCCCATCCAATCACCAGCACCCGACCCCCCTGCCCGAACTCCTCTTCGCGCCTGCAGCTCCTCGCCGAAGCAGGCAACCGGACCACAGCCAGACCTCTCCCTCTTCCCTCTGCTTACCCTTCCCTCTGCTTCCCCTTCCCTCTGCTCTCCATTCCCCTCTCCGACCCCCTGCTTTTCCCTTCTTGTCGACAGGAACAATGACGCCATGGTGCCCGAAGCTCGAGCTCGTCCGGCACCATCTAGACCCATCTCCGGGGACCGGATCCACCTCCCACCGCCGGGAATTGGTTCTCCTCGACCTCGCGCCGCCTCCGGTGGTGGTCCCGCCGTCTGCCGTTGCCGGAAGCGCCAACGCCTCCACCACTCGTCTTCCTGGAAGCCGCTCCCCTGCTTCACCTGCTCGTCTGAAGCCGAACACGCTTGATGGACTGCATCGCGCTGTCGTGCCTCCTCCGCCGCCTGGAGCTCTAACCTCTGCCGGAGCTCTGCCGTCCCCGCGCTCCTGCCGCCCCGCCGGATCCAGCAGGTCCTCGTCGCCGTATCCGCGCCTAGCCCGCGCTGACCCCGACCTCCTGCATCACTCGCCCTTGCCTCGCGTGCGTGACCTCCCGTGCCAGATCTCCAAGGCCCACGCCGCCCTTCGCCGGAGCGTCATCCCCGTCCCTGCTGAACCTGCCGCTGACTTCTGCTTCCTCTTCATCGAGCAGGAGCGCTCGTCCCTGAGTCCCGTGATGCCTCTGTTCGAGAGGAGGAGGACGAGGTCGAATGCCCGCGTTGACTGCGCCACGTCCGCAAGTGGACCGTGCCCCTCCTCAAGGCCCAGCGACCGGCCTGCCTCTGCTCCCCCGACTGGGCCTCAGCCCGAAGTGAGCAGCCTCCGCCCCTGTTGCTAGTTGGGCCAGCCTTTGTTTTGGCCCATTCATGTTTTTTTCCAGATCTACGAATTTCCTAATTATTTCCAGTAAAACAGTTTTGCAGAAAACTCCCCAAGCATCATGCATTTAATAACTGTTGAACCGGATTAAAACAAACTTAATATGAAAGTTGCTTAGAATTTTGGGTAGTTTCATAATATGTCTTTTTCATCCATGTCTAAAATGTTTAAAATGTTGTTTGTTTAAATTTGCTTAAATAACTTGCTAAAATGTTTTAATTCATAACTATTTAACCGTCACTCGGTTTGTAACAAACTTTATATGTAAATGGGATGGAAAAAGCATAGATTAACATGGTGGCATTGTTTTGCATGTTTAACAACTCTAAAATATTCTTTTGGGGCAGAACAGTACCAAACCTTAAAAAAATATGCACATGAGGATTTTTCGGACTTGTTGTTTGTTGTTCCGGCTTCATTTAAACGTGCCTAGATAGGTAGTTTTCATTTGCTTCACCCCTTGCCATGTTAATCAACATTTAATATTGTTGGGTACATAAACGAGATCGAACTAAATAACTTGAATGTGGTGTTCCGTCAATATGCAACTCGTTGCATATTGAGCTCCACTTAATTTGTAGGATTGTTTGTGCACTTTGCCATGCCATGTATCATTAAACCGGACATGCATCATACTTGGTTGTGCATCATGCCATGATTATGTGATGGTTGTTTACTATGTTGTTTGCTTCTTTTCGGGTTACTTCTCGCGTTAGCTTCGATTTCGTTCCGGAGTTGTGAGGATCCGTTCATCTACGTCCGTTTGTCTTCTTCATGTACTCGTTCTTCTTCCTTGCGGGATCTCAGGCAAGATGACCATACCCTCGAAATCACTTCTATCTTTGCTTGCTAGTTGCTCGCTCTATTGCTATGCCTATGCCGCGATACCTACCACATGCTCTATCATGCCTCCCATATTGCCATGTCAAGTCTCTAACCCACCTTGTCCTAGCAAACCGTTGTTTGGCTATGTTACCGCTTTGCTCAGCCCCTCTTATAACGTTGCTAGTTGCAAGTGAAGATGGAGTTTGTTCCATGTTGGAACATGGATATGATGGGATATCACAATATCTCTTATTTAATTAATGCATCTATATACTTGGTAAAGGGTGGAAGGCTCGGCCTTATGCCTGGTGTTTTGTTCCACTCTTGCCGCCCTAGTTTCCGTCATACCGGTGTTATCTTCCTTGATTTTGCGTTCCTTACACGGTTGGGTGTTATGGGGACCCCTTGACAGTTCGCTTTGAATAAAACTCCTCCAGCAAGGCCCAACCTTGGTTTTACCATTTGCCTCACCACCACCTACTTTTCCCTTGGGAGTCGCTCTCACAGGTCATCTTTATTTTAACCCCCCCGGGCCAGTGCTCCTCTGGGTGTTGGTCCAAACTAGAGCCCCTTGCAGCGCCACCTCGGGGAAACTTGAGGGTTGGTCTTAGTTGTATGGATTGCTCATCTGGTGTGCCCTGAGAACGAGATATGTGCAGCTCCTATCGGGATTTGTCGGCACATTCGGGCGGCTTTACTGGTCTTGTTTTACCATTGTCGAAATGTCTTGTAACCGGGATTCCGAGACTGATCGGGTCTTCCTGGGAGAAGGAATATCCTTTGTTGACCGTGAGAGCTTGTGATGGGCTAAGTTGGGACACCCCTGCAGGGTTTTGAACTTTCGAAAGCCGTGCCCGCGGTTATGGGCAGATGGGAATTTGTTAATGTCCGGTTGTAGAGAACTTGAAACTTAACTTAATTAAAATGCATCAACCGCGTGTGTAGCCGTGATGGTCTCTTCTCGGCGGAGTCCAGGAAGTGAACACGGCGTTGGAGTTATGCTTGAATGTAAGTAGTTTCAGGATCACTTCTTGATCACTTCTAGTTCACGATCGTGCTTTGCTCCTCTTCTTGCTCTCATTTGCGTAAGTTAGCCACCATATATGCTAGTGCTTGCTGCAGCTCTACCTCACATACCTTTTACCTACCCATACGCTTAAATAGTCTTGATCGCGAGGGTGTGAGATTGCTGAGTCCCCGTGACTCACAGATTACTTCCAAAACCAGTTTGCAGGTGCCGATGATACCGTGCAGGTGACTCAACCGAGCTCAAGGAGGAGCTCGATGAAGATCTTGTTCATCGTGTTGTTTCGTTTCAGTTGCTCAGTAGTGGAGCCCAGCCGGGGCGATCGGGGATCTTTTGCATTAGGGGTAGTCTTCTTTTATTTTGGTTCCGTAGTCGGACCTTGATTGTATCTGGTTGATGTAATGCTATATTTATGTATTGTGTGAAGTGACGATTGTAAGCCAACTATGTACCTCTTTCTTATTCAGTACATGGGATGTGTAAAGATTACCCCTCTTGCGACATGCCTACAATGTGGTTATGCCTCTAAGTCGTGCTCCGACACGTGGGAGATATAGCCGCATCGTGGGTGTTACACTCTCATGCTTACCGTGTTCTCAATAAGTCCACGAGGCTTATTAAGGAAACGTGTAACGTAGAGTTTGATGAGAATAACGGCTCCCAAGTGGAGCAAAGTGGTACTTGTGATGTAGGTGATGAAATTCCTCCCCAAGCCATAAGAAGAATGGGTGTTGGTCATATCCTGCCCATTGAGGAACCCTTGTGGCCGAAGGAGAAGGACAATGTTCCACTCAAGTGGAACCTTCACCAACCCAAGACCCACACGCTTCCAAAGAACAAAGTGAAGGCCCTCAACCTCAAGAACAAGACCAAGGGCAAGGTCAATCTCAAGATGGTGTTGTAACATCAAGTGATGCCCAAGGCCAAGTTCTCTTCTCCGAGCAAGTTCAAGATCAAGAACAAGCTCAATACGCCGCTCAAGATGATCAAGTGACCACTCCTCGTCTCACCCCCGAGGAGGAATTGGAGCGTCGTGCCGCCAAGATTGCTTCCAAGCTCTCCACCAAGGATCATCTCATGACAAATGTGCTTGGAAGCTTAAGAAAGGGGGTAAGCACTCGTAGACAATTAGCAAACTATTGTGAACATCTCGCGTTTGTCTCTTGTGTTGAACCCCAAAAGGTCTATGAGGCGCTCGAAGATCCGGATTGGCTCAATGCCATGCATGAAGAACTCAACAACTTCGAGCGCAACAAAGTTTGGAGATTGGTGCCATGGCCAACGGAGAACCACAATGTCATTGGAACCAAGTGGATATTCAAGAACAAGCAAGATGCTCATGGGATTATCATTCGCATCAAGGCTCGTTTGGTAGCACAAGGCTACTCCCAAGTCGAGGGTATCGACTACGGTGAAACCTTTGCCCCCCTTGCTCGTCTTGAATCCATTCACATGTTGGTTGCATATGCTTCTCATCATAACTTCAAGTTACAACAAATGGATGTGAAGAGTGCTTTCCTTAATGGTCCGATTAATGAATTGGTATATGTCAAGCAACCCCCCGGGTTCGAGGATCCCTACTTTCCTGATCATGTGTATCAACTCGATAAGGCACTCCATGGCCTTAAACAAGCCCCACGTGCGTGGTATGACCACCTTACCGAGTTGTTACAAGACCATGGTTTTGAAGTTGGGCTAATCGACCCCACTCTTTTTACTAAGAAGGTCAAAGGGGAGTTGTTTGTGTGCCAATTATATGTTGATGATATCATCTTTGGTTCCCCTAACAAAGCTTTCAATGAGGAATTTGCCGCTCTCATGACCTCAAAGTTCAAGATGTCTTCCATGGGAGAGTTGAAGTTCTTTCTCGGGTTCGAAGTGAAGCAAAGGAGAGAAGGAACCTTCATCAACCAAGCCAAATACACTCAAGACATGCTCAAGAGATTCAAGCTAAGTGATGTCAAGCCGACTTCCACTCCCATTCCCACCAAGTGCCAACTTGACATTGATCCCAATGGTAAAGCGGTGGATCAAAAGGTATATCGCTCCATGATTGGCTCCTTGCTTTACCTTTGTGCATCTAGTCCGGATATCATGTTGAGTGTGGGAATTTGTGCACGGTTTCAAGCCGCACCTAAGGAAAGTCACTTTGTGGCGGTCAAGCGAATCTTTCGATATTTGGCTCATACCCCAAACTTTGGCTTATGGTACCCAAGGGGAGCATACTTCAAGCTTGTAGGTTATTCGGACTCGGATTGGGTGGGAGACAAAGTGGATAGGAAGTCCACTTCCGGAGGGTGCTAATTTCTTGGTTGCTCTTTGGTGAGTTGGTCTTCCAAGAAGCAAAGTTGCGTATCTCTCTCGTCCATAAAAGCAGAGTATGTGGCTGCTAGTAGTTGTTGTGCACAACTCTTATGGATGAGGCAAACTTTAAAGGATTACAGTGTCATTTGTGACAAAGTGCCTCTTTGGTGTGACAATGAAAGTGCCATCAAGATTTCTCTCAACCCGGTGCAACACTTCAAGACGAAGCATATTAAGATTCGGTATCACTTCATCCGGGGGCACATTAGGCGAGGGGAGATCGAGCTCAACTACGTCAACACCCATGATAACCTTGCAAATATTTTCACGAAGCCTTTGGATGAAGCAAGATTTCGTGAGTTAAGGCATGAGCTAAATATCATTGATTCGGGCAATGTTGCTTGAACCCTTGCACACCCCACCTCACTCAACTTGTTGTCCAATCTAGGTGTAGGCATGGACATAGGGGGAGTGTTGTTCTCTCAATGAACTCTCCCTCCCCCATTATGCATAAAGCGATCAACTCTTTCACATTAGCCATTTTTGATGGTACTTGTGCTTCAAAGACGAGTTTTGGTCATGGGCCCAAGGATAATTCTTCGCGTTGCCATACCAATTGACTCAAACATATGTGGCTCCGGCCACCGCCCTCTCCTTGGAGAGTTTGTGTCTCGTTTTTGGTCTGTGTTGTCTCTTGCTTCTCTTCCTTCGTGTCGAGCTTGTGCTTGTGGTGTCCTGTGTGTTAGCTCATTGGTGTGATCTTTCGCTTGAAGGTTCAGTGCTTCGGTGTTCTCTCGGTTGGTTGAAACTTCTCTTTCTTGAGCTCACGGTA
Source organism: Triticum dicoccoides (assembly GCF_002162155.2). Classification (NCBI taxonomy): domain Eukaryota; kingdom Viridiplantae; phylum Streptophyta; class Magnoliopsida; order Poales; family Poaceae; genus Triticum; species Triticum dicoccoides. The sequence goes on from NC_041382.1 coordinate 204,558,448, forward strand.
CTACCGCGGCCTGCCACGGTACTACCGCGAGGGGAGCGCGCGGTACTTCCGCACCCAACGCGGCAGAATTTTTTTTCTGTCGCCTGGGGGAGCGGTACTACGGCCTCGGTGCGGTACTTCCGCCCGGGCGGTACTACCGCAATGACGTGCCGTACTACCGTGTGAGGAGTGCACGGTACTTCTGCACCCAACGCGGCAGAATTTTTTTACTGCCGCCTGGGGGAGCGGTACTAAAGCCACGGTGCGGTATCCGCCTGGGGCGGTACTACCGCAATGACATGCGGTACTACCGTGCGGTCGAGGGGGGTGGGGGTTAAACACGGGCAGGGGGAGTTCTAACTCCCCCATACCCATTCGTCTCTCTCCCCACTCCGTCTCTCTCTCTCTCTCTCTCTCTCTCTCTCTCTCTCGCTCAAGAACGGCGCCGGAGGTCCTCGCTGGATCTCCGTCTCCAGCTGCTCTCCTCCGATTCTAACCGGTGGGATCATTCCCCACCACTCCCTCTTGCCACGGAACAAGGTTTCTCCCCAATCCCTTCCTTTTTCTTGTTTGTCTTGTTGTTTTTAGGTTTTGGGGAGATGCAAGTTGTTAGTGCGATTTTAGGCCAAATCTTTGCAAGAGTAGGATATAGGAGAGTGGTTTTGTGTAGTGATGGTACTTGCTATAGTTGTCCCATGATGGATTTGATCGACCATAGTACCGCGTGTTGACACAGTTGTGCTTAGATCTCCGTGGCCGTTACGGATCTGCAACCGTGCGGTACTACCGCTCTTCAGGTGCGGTACGACCGCTCGTCCGGTACTACCGCCCTACTAGTGCGGTACTACCGCGTCGCTGGTACTACCGCTCCTTGGAGCGGTACTACTGCACGTGGCGCAACACACGCTACTACCGCCGTCTCAAATCCCTCTTGTGGCACTTCTCACGTGCTATGTCTACTTGTTTCACCCGTTTTGTTGTGGTCTTTGCAATGATCCTTCTCGCGCTTCATGCGTGGTTGTTTTGTGGTGTGTTTAGGTGGTGGCTCAGGTGCTCCGGCTCGCCACTTCAATCCAAGCCGTAACACGGGATCCAAGTGTATGCGCAACTCAGAGGCAACAGAGAGCTCCAATGCCCCCCAACGCAGAACCAAGACCACTGCCACCAAAGAGAAGGAACCCACCATGGGTATGGATGAGATACCGCTTGCTGAGTTCATCGCTCGGAGGAAGATCAATCCATATGGAAACCCTCGTGCCAACTTTCGAGGGAATGAGCTATTCTGGACCAAGCAGCAGAATCTCATCTATCTAGATGTCATCAAGGCCAAGAAAAACACCTATGTGGAGGTGAAGTGGATCAACATGCATCACATGAAGCAAGAGAAGCACCGGGAATACTTTGGTGAGGCTTTAGACCTCGTGGAGCAATTTGGCATTGAGCATATCATCTCATTCCACAAAGACTTTGATCCTGAGATCATTGCTCAGTTCTTTGCCTCAGTGCACTTTCATTCCAATGAGGAAAGGACCATGACTTGGATGACCAATGGTCGGCAGCTGACTGCTACTTGGAAGGAATTCATGACTTTGCTTGGGGTTCCGGATGAGGGGCTCGCCACACCCCAAGGTGTTCGCCCTCATGCCAATTCCGAGTCTGCAAACAAGAACAGGCTTTTGCCCTTCTATGTGGAGAAAAAGCTCTCCAATGGCAAGTCAACTTGGGTACTCAACTCCTTTCTTGACATCATGCACCGGATCTTCCGCAACACTCTCTTCCCACACATTAGGGACAAGGACAAGGTGCATGCCTATCTTGTGGATATGATGCTCCTGTGTGAAGACGCTCGCAACTCTCAGACACTACCACTTGATGTCTCACATATCATGTGGAATGAGCTTCGTTTTGCGGTCTACAACCGCAAGGTCGCCATCTATGGACCTTATCTATTTCAGTTGATCTCAGCAACTTGGGAGCAGCTCTACCCTCAGGATGATTTTGAGGCCCCTAGTTGGATCTGGCATGAGCCCATCAACCTCCGTATCAAGACTCAGTGGGCCAACACTACCTCTCGTGCCGATGCCGCGACTAACATGGACGTGGGTGCAGATGAGCATGAGGAGGAGGCAGCAGACGAGGACAGCTCCAAGGGTTACACCCCTCCCACTTCTGAGCCATCTTGGGCTAAGCGACTGAAGAACAAGATGAAGATGTTGTTCTGTATGCAGGCAAAGGGGCAGTACAAGACCCATGTGGCTTCCAAGGAGACTCGCCGCCGCGACAAGTGGATTTTCAGGACCTTTGGCGAGAACATCTCCAGCGGGTCAGAGGAGGACGTCACCCCAGAGGCAGAATGGATCGCCAAGCAGGGTTATCACTGGACCGAGTCTGAGGGAGAGTCCGTCCCAGCTGCCAAGTCTGACGGGGAGCATGCAAGTGACCACTTAGCTTGAGCCACCACTATTGTTGTAGGTGTCCTCTCTGCCTTTTTGGCGTCTCGATGCCAAAGGGGGAGAGAATATAGGATTTGCGACTTGTGCCGTGTGTGGGTCAGTTGAACTTCGTTTATGTCGTTTGCTTTGGTTTGCTTTGGTTTGTGCTTGTGAGACCTTCTTTCATATGGTGTAAGACATATGCACTCTATCGTACCGTAGTGAGCTTATTCTATCTTGTGCTCATTTCATTATGCTCTTTCCTATCTTGCTTAGTTTTAGCCTTATTGCAAGATATGCCATGTCTATAAAATATAGGGGGATTGTTGATCCTAGTATGTGTGCTGTGCAGTCCAAAGCACTCATCGAGATAGCACACATCTAGGTGGAGCCCATCTATATTTTAGAGACTTGGGGTTTGCCCTTGCTCTTTGCATTATATTCTTGTGCAAATCCGGTGTTGTCATCAATCCACCAAAAAGGGGGAGATTGTAAGGGCATTTTATCCCTTAGTTGGTTTTGGTTATTGACGACAATACTTCTGCGGACTAATCATGTGCATCAAATATTTCAGATATATATTGACTAGGCACAAGATGATTTGGTTCCCCTCGAAGGCTATGGAAGATGGCGTTTCTCTATGTTTCTTTTCGGTGGTATTGAGTCGTAGGGAAGCCGAACTATTAAGAGGGGGTACGCATCGGAAAGGGTGGGTGGATTCTTCACGTACACATCTTCCTTTGTACCTCCTTTTCTTCTAGCCTTTGGAGCATCCTATGTTTTCCTTGTCTATGCAAATTTTGCTCGTGCTTGCTGAACTAGGGCGTGCGGTAGTACTGCTCCTCCGAGCGGTAGTACCACAGGCCCTTGCGGTAGTACCGTTTGCCGGTGCGGTAGTACCGCAAGCGCCCACGGTAGTACCGCTTCCTGGCAAGCGGTAGTACTGTGGCCGGAGTCCAGATGTTGTCACCCTCTCTCTAGTGGGTGGCACCCAGCACGGTAGTACCGCGCACTGGGCACGGTAGTACCGTGGTATCTGGCTTAGTTACCGCAAGGGGGCGCAGTAGTACCGCGCCAGCAGTACTGCTGCCCTCTGCCTTAGTGCATTTTGGGCTGTTCTGGTCTCTGCTGCGTGGGTGGTAGTACCGCGGGGCCCTGCGGTAGTACCGCGTGCCCCTGTGGTAGTACTGCACCGTTGGTACGGTAGTACCGCGTTGCGTAGGCTGAGTTGGTGGATAACGGTTGGATTTGTTCTTCTACTATATAAGGGGTGTCTTCTTCCTCTAGTTGACCACCTCTTCCACCTCCAAGCTCCATTAATGCTCTAAGCTCCATTTTCGCCCGATCTCTCTCCCTAGCCAATCAAACTTGTTGATTTGCTCGGGATTGGTTGAGAAAGCCCCGATCTACACTTCCACCAAGAGAAATTTGATTCCCCCACCAATCCCTAGCGGATCTTGTTACTCTTGGGTGTTTGAGAACCCTAGACGGTCGAGGTCACCACGGAGCCATAGTCCATTGTGGTGAAGCTTCGTGGTGTTGTTGGGAGCCTCCAATTAAGTTGTGGAGATAGCCCCAACCTTGTTTGTAAAGGTCCGGTCACCGCCTCCAAGGGCACCAATAGTGGAATCACGGCATCTCACATTGTGTGAGGGCGTGAAGAGAATACGGTGGCCCTAGTGGCTTCTTGGGGAGCATTGTGCCTCCACACCGCTCTAATGGAGACGTACTTCCCCTCAAAAGGAAGGAACTTCGGTAACACATCCTCGTCTTCACCGGGTCCACTCTTGGTTATCTCTTACCTTTACTTGTGCAAGCTTATTAGTGTTACTTCTCTTGCTTGCTTGTGTGTTCGTTGTTGTTGCATCATATAGGTTGCTCACCTAGTTGCACATCTAGACAACCTACTTTGATGCAAAGTTTAATTTGGTAAAGAAAAGCTAAAAATTGTTAGTTGCCTATTCACCCCCCTCTAGTCAACCATATCGATCCTTTCACCTAGCCACGTATATAAATGAGGGAGGGAGAAAGGAGGCCGGCCAGGAGGGGCGCGCCATGGGGGGGAGTCCTACTTGGACTCCTAGTCCAAGTAGGATTTGCGCCCCCCTTTCCTTTCTTCCACCGAAGGGAAATGAAGGAGGGGAGAAGGAGAAGGAAGGAGGGGGCCGCGCCCCCACCCCTTGTCAAATTCGGTTTGGGCATGGGAGGGGGGGCGCATGCCACCTCGTGGTCCTTCTTCTCTCTCTCCACTAAAGCCCACTAAGGCCCAATATTTCCCCGGGGGGTTCCGATAACCTTCCAGTACTCCAAAAAATACCCGAATCATTTTGGAACCATTCCGGTGTGCGAATATAATCTTCCAATATATCAATCTTTACCTCTCGACCATTTCGAGACTCCTCTTCATGTCTGTGATCTCATCCGGGAGTCTGAAAAAACTTCGGTCATCAAATCACATAACTCATAATACAAATCGTCATCGAACGTTAAGCGTGCGGACCCTACGGGTTCAAGAACTATGTAGACATGACCGAGACATATCTCCGGTCAATAAACAATAACGGAACCTGGATGCTCATATTGGTTCCTACATATTCTACGAAGATCTTTATCGGTCAAACCGCATAACAACATACGTCATTCCCTTTGTCATCGGTATGTTACTTACCCGAAATTCGATTGTCGGTATCATCATACCTAATTCAATCTCGTTACCGGCAAGTCTCTTTACTCGTTTCGTAGTGCATCATCCCGTAACTAACTCATTAGTCACATTGCTTGCAAGGCTTATATTGATGTGCATTACCGAGAGGGCCCAGAGATACCTCTCTGATACACGGAGTGACAAATCCTAATCTCGATCTATGCCAACTCAACAAACACCATCGGAGACACCTATAGAGCATCTTTGTAATCATCCAGTTACGTTGTGACGTTTGATAGCACACAAAGTGTTCCTTCGGTATTCGGGAGTTGCATAATCTCATAGTCAGAGCAATATGTATAAGTCATGAAGAAAGCAATAACAACTAAACTAAATGATCATAATGCTAAGCTAATGGATGAGTCTTGTCCATCACATCATTCTCTAATGATGTGATCCCGTTCATCAAATGACAACACATGTCTATGGTCGGGAAACTTAACCATCGTTGATTAACGAGCTAGTCAAGTAGAGGCATACTAGGGACACTCTATTTGTCTATGTATTCACACATGTACTAAGTTTCCGGTTAATACAATTCTAGCATGAATAATAAACATTTATCATGATATAAGGAAATATAAACAACAACCTTATTATTGCCTCTAGGGCATATTTTCTTCAGTCTTCCACTTGCACTAGAGTCAATAATCTAGATTACATAGTAATGATTCTAACACCCATGGAGTCTTGGTGCTGATCATGTTTTGCTCGTGAGAGAGGCTTAGTCAACGAGTTTGCAACGTTCAGATCCGTATGTATCTTGCAAATCTCTATGTCTCCCTCCTTGACTTGATCGCAGATGGAATTGAAGCGTCTCTTGATGTGTTTGGTTCTCTTGTGAAATCTGGATTCCTTCGCCAAGGCAATTGCTCCAGTATTGTCACAAAAGATTTTCATTGGACCCAATGCACTAGGTATTACACCTAGATCGGATATGTACTCCTTCATCCAGAATCCTTCATTTGCTGCTTCTGAAGCAGCTATGTACTCTGCTTCACACGTAGATCCTGCCACGACGCTCTGCTTGGAACTGCACCAACTGACAGCTCCACCATTCAATAGAAATACGTATCCGGTTTGTGACTTAGATTCATCCGGATCAGTGTCAAAGCTTGCATCAACGTAACCATTTACGATAAGCTCTTTGACTCCTCCATAAATGAGAAACATATCCTTAGTCCTTTTCAGGTATTTCAGGACATTCTTAACCGCTATCCAGTGATCAGCTCCTGGATTACTTTGGTACCTCCCTGCTAAACTTATAGCAAGGCACACATCAGGTCTGGTACACAACATTGCATACATGATAGAACCTATGGCTGAGGCATAGGGAATGACTTTCATTTTCTCTCTATCTTCTGCAGTGGTCGGGCATTGAGTCTGACTCAACTTCACACCTTGTAACACAGGCAAGAACCCTTTCTTTGACTGATCCATTTTGAACTTCTTCAAAACTTTATCAGGGTATGTGCTTTGTGAAAGTCCAATTGAGCGTCTTGATCTATCTCTATAGATCTTGATGCCCAATATATAAGCAGCTTTACCGAAGTCTTTCATTGAAAAATTCTTATTCAAGTACCCTTTTATACTATCTAGAAATTATGTATTATTTCCAATCAACAATATGTCATCCACATATAATATTAGAAATTCTACAGAGCTCCCACTCACTTTATTGTAAATACAAGCTTCTCCAAAATTATGTATAAAACCATATGCTTTGATCACATTATCAAGGCGTATATTCCAACTCCGAGAGGCTTGCACCAGTCCATAAATGTATCGCTGGAGCTTGCACACTTTGTTAGCACCTTTTGGATCGACAAAACCTTCTGGTTGCATCATATACAACTCTTCTTTAAGATATCCATTAAGGAATGCAATTTTGACATCCATTTGCCAAATTTCATAATCATAAAATGCGGAAATTGCTAACATGATTCGGACAAACTTAAGCATAGGTACGGTGAGAAGGTCTCATCATAGTCAACTCCTTGAACTTGTTGAAAACCTTTCGCAACAAGTCGAGCTTTGTAGATAGTAACATTACCGTCAACATCAGTCTTCTTCTTGAAGATCCATTTATTCTCTATTGCTTGCCTATCATCAGGCAAGTCAACCAAAGTCCACACTTTGTTCTCATACATGGATCTCATCTCAGATTTCATGGCCTCAAGCCATTTTGCGGAATCTGGGCTCATCATCGCTTCCTCATAGTTCGTAGGTTCGTCATGATCAAGTAACATGATCTCTAGAACACGATTACTGTATCACTCTGGTGCGGATCATACTCTGGTTGACCTACGAGGTTCGGTAGTAACTTGATCAGAAGTTTCATGATCATCATCATTAGCTTCCTCACTAATTGGTGTAGGAATCACTGGAACTGATTTCTGTGATGAACTACTTTCCAATTCGGGAGAAGGTACAATTATCTAATCAAGTTCTACTTTCCTCCCACTCACTTCTTTCAAGAGAAACTCCTTCTCTAGAAAGAATCCATTCTTAGCAAAGAATATATTGCCTTCGGATATGTGATAGAAGGTGTACCCAACAGTCTCCTTTGGGTATCCTATGAAGACACATTTCTCCGATATGGGTTCAAGCTTATCAGGTTGAAGCTTTTTCACATAAGCATCGCAACCCCAAACTTTAAGAAACGACAGCTTAGGTTTCTCGCCAAACCACAATTCATATGGTTTCATCTCAACGGATTTAGATGGTGTCATATTTAACGTGAATGCAGTTGTCTCTAAAGCATAACCCCAAAACGATAGCGGTAAATCGGTAAGAGACATCATAGATCGCACCATATCTAATAAAGTGCGGTTACGGCGTTTGGACACACCATTACGCTGTGGTGTTCTAGGTGGCGTGAGTTGCGAAACTATTCCACATTGTTTCAAATGAAGACCAAACTCATAACTCAAATATTCACCTCCATGATTAGATCGTAGAAACTTTATTTTCTTGTTACGATGATTTTCCACTTCACTCTGAAATTCTTTGAACTTTTCAAATGTTTCAGACTTATGTTTCATCAAGTAGATATACCCATATCTGCTCAAATCATCTGTGAAGGTCAGAAAATAACGATACCCGCCGCGAGCCTCAACACTCATCGGACCGCATACATCAGTATGTATTATTTCCAATAAGTCAGTTGCTCGCTCCATTGTTCCAGAGAACGGAGTCTTAGTCATCTTGCCCACGAGGCATGGTTCGCAAGCATCAAGTGATTCCAAAAGCCCATCAACATGAGGTTTCTTCATGCGCTTTACACCAATATGACCTAAACAGCAGTGCCACAAATAAGTTGCACTATCATTATTAACTTTGCATCTTTTGGCTTCAATATTATGAATATGTGTATCACTACAATCGAGATTCAACAAGAATAGACCAGTCATCAAGGGTGCATGACCATAAAAGATATTACTCATATAAATAGAACAACCATTATTCTCAGATTTAAATGAATAATCGTCTCGCATTAAACAAGATCCAGATATAATGTTCATGCTCAATGCTAGCACCAAATAACAATTATTTAGGTCTAAAACTAATCCCGATGATAGATGTAGAGGCAGCGTGCCGATGGCGATCACATCGACTTTGGAACCATTTCCCACGCGCATTGTCACCTCATCCTTAGCCAATCTTCGTTTAATCCGTAGCCCCTGTTCCGAGTTGCAAATATGAGCAACAGAACCAGTATCAAATACCCAGGCGCTACTACAAGCATTAGTAAGGTACACATCAATAACATGTATGTCAAATATACCTTTCACTTTGCCATCCTTCTTATCCGCCAAATACTTGGGGCAGTTCCGCTTCAAGTGACCAGTCCCTTTGTAGTAGAAGCACTCAGTCTTAGGCTTAGGTCCAAACTTGGGCTTCTTCCCTTGAGCAGCAACTGGCTTGTTGTTCTTCTTGAAGTTCCCCTTCTTCCCTTTGCCCTTTTTCTTGAAACTAGTGGTCTTGTTCACCATCAACACTTGATGTTCCTTCTTGATTTCTACCTCTGTAGCCTTTAGCATTGCGAAGAGCTCGGGAATTGTATTTTCCATCCCTTGCATATTATAGTTCATCACGAAGCCTTTATAGGTTGGTGGCAGTGATTGAAGAACTCTGTCAATGACACTATCATCAGGAAGATTAACTCCCAGCTGAGTCAAGTGGTTGTGGTACCCAGACATTCTGAGTATGTGTTCACTGACAGAACTATTCTCCTCCATTTTGCAGCTGTAGAACTTGTTAGAGACTTCATATCTCTCAACTCAGGCATTTGCTTGAAATATTAACTTCAACTCCTGGAACATCTCATATGCTCCATGACGTTCAAAACGTCTTTGAAGTCCCGATTCTAAGCCATAAAGCATGGCACACTAAACTATCGAGTAGTCATCAGCTTTGCTCTGCCAGACTTTCATAACGTCCGGAGTTGCTCCTGCAGCAGGTCTTGCACCTAGCAGTGCTTCTAGGACGTAATTCTTCTGTGCAGCAATGAGGATAATCCTGAAGTTACGGACCTAGTCCGTGTAATTGCTACCATCATCTTTCAACTTAGCTTTCTCTAGGAATGTATTAAAATTCAAGGGAACGGTAGCACGGGTTGTTGATCTACAACAACATAGACATGCAAATACTATCAGGTACTAAGTTCATAATAAATTGAAGTTCAATTAATCATATTACTTAAGAACTCCCACTTAGATAGACATCTCTCTAGTCATCTAAATGATCACGTTATCCATATCAAATAAACCATGTCCGATCATCATGTGAGATGGAGTAGTTTTCAATGGTGAACATCTCTATGTTGATCATATCTACTATATGCACGTTCGACCTTTCGGTCTTAGTGTTCCGAGGCCATATCTGCATATGCTAGGCTCATCAAGTTTAACTCGAGTATTCTGCACGTGCAAAACTGGCTTGCACCCTTTGTATGTGAATGTAGAGATTATCACACCCGACCATCACATGGTGTCTCGGCACGATGAACTGTAGCAACGGTGCATACTCAGGGAGAACACTTATACCTTGAAATTTAGTGAGAGATCATCTTATAATGCTACCGCCGTACTAAGCAAAATAAGGTGCATAAAGGATAAACATCACATGCAATCAAAATATGTGACATGATATGGCCATCATCATCTTGTGCCTTTGATCTCCCTCTCCAAAGCATCGTCATGATCTCCATCATCACCGGCTTGACACCTTGATCTCCATCATAGCATCGTTGTCGTCTCGCCAACTATTGCTTATACGACTATCGCTACCGCTTACTGATAAAGTAAAGCAATTACATGGCGATTGCATTTCATACAATAAAGCGACAACCATAAGGCCCCTGCCAGTTGCCGACAACTTTTACAAAACATGATCATCTCATACAACAATTTATATCTTATCACGTCTTGACCATATCATATCACAACATGCCGTGCAAAACAAGTTAGACGTCCTCTACTTTTTTGTTGCAAGTTTTACGTGGCTGCTACGGCTTCTAGTAAGAACCGTTCTTACCTACGCATCAAAACCACAATGATTTTTCGTCAAGTGTGTTGTTTTAACCTTCTGTAAGGACTGGCCATAGTCAAACTCGATTCAACTAAAGTTGGAGAAACAGACACCCGCTAGCTACCTGTGTGCGAAGCACGTCGGTAGAACCAGTCTCATGAACACGGTCATGTAATGTTGGTCCGGGCCGCTTCATCCAACAATACCGCCGAATCAAAGTAACACGTTGGTGGTAAGCAGTATGACTATTATCGCCCACAACTCTTTGTGTTCTACTCGTGCATATAACATCTACGCATAGACCTGGCTCGGATGCCACTTTTGGGGAATGTAGTATTTCAAAAAAATTCCTACGATCATGCAAGATCTAACTAGGAGATGCATAGCAATGAGAGGGGGAGAGTGTGTCCACGTACCCTCGTGGACCGAAAGCGGAAGCGTTAGGTTAACGCAGTTGATGTAGTCGAACATCTTCACAATCGAACCGATCAAGTACCGAACGTACGGCACCTCCGTGTTCAGCCCACGTTCAGCACAATGACGTCCCTCAAGCTCTTGATCCAGTTGAGTACGAGGGAGAGTTTCGTCAGCAGGACGGTCTGGCGTCGATGATGATGAAGTTACTAACGTAGGGCTTCACCTAAGAACTACGATGATATGACCGAGGTGTTGAACTGTGGAGGGGGCACCGCACACGGCTAAGAGATTGTCTGTTGCGTTATTGGGGTGCCCCTAGCCACATATATGTAACGCCCTCGATGCGGCTATATCTCCCACGTGTCGAAGCATGACTTAGAGGCATAACCGCATTGAAAGCAATGTCGCAAGTGAGGTAATCTTCACACAACCCATGTAATACATAAGGGTAAAAGATACATGGTTGGCTTACAATCGCCACTTCACACATTTACATGAATAAAGCATTACATCAATCAGATACAATCAAGGTCCGACTACGGAACCCAAAATAAAAGAAGATTACCCCAAATGCTACACATATCCTCGATCGTCCCGACTGGGCTCCACTACTGATCAACTAGCATGAAAACAACACAAAGGACAAGATCTTCATCGAGCTCCTCCTTGAGCTTGGTTGCATCACCTGCTCGGTTCAACGGCACCTGCAAGCTGGTTTTGGAAGTATCTGTGAGTCACGGGGACTCAGCAATCTCACACCCTCGCGATCAAGACTATTTAAGCTTATGGGTAAGGTAAATGTATGATGTGGAGCTGCAGCAAGCGACTAGCATATATGGTGGCTAACCTATTCGCAAAAGAGAGCGAGAAGAGAAGGCAAAGCACGATCGAGAAACTATGATCAGGAAGTGATCCTAGAACAACCTACGTCAAGCATAACTCCAACACCGTGTTCACTTCCCGGACTCCGCCGGAAAGTGACCATCACGGTTACACGCGCGGTTGATGTATTTTAATTAAGGTCAACTTCAGGTTTTCTACAACCGGACGTTAACAAATTCCCATCTGCCCATAACCGCGGGCACGGCTTTCGAAAGTTCAAATCCCTGCAAGGGTGTCCCAACTTAGCCCATAACAAGCTCTCACGGTCAACGAAGGATATTCCTTCTAGCGGGAAGACCCGATCAGACTCGGAATCCCGGTTACAAGACATTTTGACAAGGTAAAACTAAACTAGCAACACCGCCCGAATGTGCCGACAAATCTCGATAGGAGTTGCACATATCTCTTTCTCAAGGCACACTCAGATTGTCTTAGGTACGGGTAGGCCAGCCCAGAGTTGCCCCTGGTGGCCACCAACAGCTGATAGGTTGGACCAACACTCAGAGGAGCACTGGCCCGGGGGTTTAAAATAAAGATGACCCTTGAGTCCGCGAAACCCAAGGGAAAAAGAGGCTAGGTGGCGAATGGTAAAACCAAAGTTGGGCATTACTGGAAGAGTTTTATTCAAGGCGAACTGTCAAGGGGTTCCCATTATTACCCAACCGCGTAAGGAATGCAAAATCCGGGAACATAACACCGATATGACGAAAACTAGGGCGGCAAGAGTGGAACAAAACACTAGGCAAAAGGCTGAGCCTTCCACCCTTTACCAAGTATATAGATGCATTAATTAAATAAGAGATATTGTGATATCCCAACAAGTAAATATGTTCCAGCAAGGAACAACATCTCCATGTTCCAACAAGGAACAAACTTCAATCTTCACCTGCAACTAACAACGCTATAAGAGGGGCTGAGCAAAGCGGTAACATAGTCAGACAACGGTTTGCTAGGACAAGGTGGGTTAGAGGCTTGGTTCAACAATATGGGAGGCATGATAAGCAAGTGGCAGGTATCGCAGCATAGGCATAGCAACAGAGCGAGCAACTAGCAAGCAAAGATAGAAGTGATTTTGAGGGTATGGTCATCTTGCCTGAAATCCCGCAAGGAAGAACGAGTCCATGAAGAAGACAAACAGACGTAGATGAACGGGTCCTCACAAACGCGACGTTATCAGAACTAACCCGAAGAAGCAACACCAGAAAGAAGCAAACAACATAGTAAACAACCATCACATCAACATGGCATGATGCATAACCAAGTATGATGCATGTCCGGTTTAAAGAAGCATGGCATGGCAAAGGGCACAAACAAAACTACAAGTTAAGTGGAGCTCAATATGCAACGGGTTGTGTTGGGAATATTACTACTGGGCGTAAACCGGCCTATCTGGGCCGGGTTAACTTCATCAGTAGTTAATTATGTTAAAGCCCAAGAAGGCAGATGAGAGCTCAAGGCCCATGGTCGGTTTAAGGCCTGTAGCCATAAACCGGCGTTGGTATGTAACTTGTATTGTAAGTTAGGAATAAGTAGAGACCAAACCGGACACATCTATGAGCCGGTATTGGGAATCTGTGAACCGACGAGCGTCACCCGTGTATATAAGGGGATGACCTGGCGGCGGTTCAGAGGACAGACAACAACTCAAGACATAGGCGAAGCTTGTTTGCTCCCTAGTCATCGAAACCCCATCAATTCCATCACAACTAGACGTAGGCTTTTACCTTCATCGAAGGGGCCGAACTAGTATAAACTCTCTTGCGTCCTTGTGTCCGCTTTAACCCCTTCAAGCTAACCCGTCTCGATGGCTCCACGACTAAGTCCTTTCTCTAGGACATCTGCCATGACAATTCCACGACAGATGGCGCCCACCGTGGGGCTATCGCACGATGGTTTCCGGTTCTTGGAGGGCCGCTTTGAAGGACTCGAGGGCTACGCTGTAGGCCGGATGACTAAGAGTCGTCGCGGCAAGCTCTACATCGACGATGCAGGCTGCGGCCTCGAGGCCGGCTCAATTGAGTACGGGTACCGGGTCCCGTTTGGTAGCATTCACGTTTTCATTGGCAAGATCGGTGAACCGGGCCCTGAGCCGGACATCTGCACCGACCTCGTCGAAACGGCTCAGCGTGCGCAATCCGCCCGGGTTAAACCGGCCATGAAGCGTGCCTTTGTGGAAGTCATCCATGGAGGAAGTTATGAGGATGGATCGGAGTTTCGCGGGGCGACTGTCGTTGGTTCCAGTGACGAATCTTCGACCAGAGAAACCGAATCTCTTTATCAGCTACAAGATGGCCGGATTGGGAGCTTGAAAGTGCAACTATCCCTAGGTGGTTTTGGTAATTCATAACAACATATAGCTCATTGAGCTAATGCTATTCCAAGATGATTATTTCAGGAAAGCTCAATGATTGGCATGGCATGGATGTGAAAGTGGAACCCTCAAAATGCTAAGGACAAAGGATTGGCTCAAGCTCAAAAGCTCAAGACTCTTCATTTTATATTTTAGTGATCCAAGATCACATTGAGTCTTTAGGAAAAGCCAATACTATTAAGGAGGGATGAGGTGTTGCTTAATGAGCTTCTTGCTTCATGTGCTTAGTGATATGCTCCAAAACCCTCAACTACTTTCCCATATCCACATATGACCTAAACCCTAAGCCAAACTCGGTCCTACCGATTCTTCCTATCCGGCGCCACCGAGTTTCACTTGTCATTAGCCACTGCCAAACCCTAGCAATTCGGTCCTACCGATAAGGATCTCGGTCTCACCGAGATGGGGTTGCAAACTCTCTGTTTCCCTTTCGTAACTTTTCGGTCTTACTAAAAGAGCGAATCGGTCCCACCGAGATTGCAATGTAAACTCAGTGTTTCCCCTTTGTAACTTTTCGGTCTCACCGAAAGAGCAAATCAGTCCCACCGAGTTTGCCTGACCAACTCTCTGGTTAGCTAATTACCAAATTCGGTCTCACCGAGTTTGTGTAATCGGTCTCACCGAGATTACATTATGCCCAAACCCTAACCGAATCGGTCCTACTGAGTTGCATGTCAGTCCCACCGAAATTCCTAACGGTCACTAGGTTTACTACTTCGGTCAGACCGAGTTTTCTGATTCGGTCCCACCGAGATTGGAAAACTGTGTAACGGTTGGATTTTGTGTGGAGGCTATATATACCCCTCCACCTTCTTCTCATTCGAAGTGAGAACCATCAGAACACACACACCATTCCAACTCATATGTTCTGAGAGAGAACCACCTACTCATGTGTTGAGACCAAGACATTCCATTCCTACCATATGAATCTTGATCTCTAGCCTTCCCAAGTTGCTTTCCACTCAAATCTTCTTTCCACCAAATCCAAATCTTATGAGAGAGAGTTGAGTGTTGGGGAGACTATCATTTGAAGCACAAGCGCAAGGAGTTCATTACCTACACACCATTTGTTACTTCTTGGAGAGTGGTGTCTCCTAGATTGGCTAGGTGTCACTTGGGAGCCTCCGACAAGATTGTGGAGTTGAACCAAATAGTTTGTAAGGGCAAGGAGATCGCCTACTTCGTGAAGATCTACCGCTAGTGTGGCAAGTCCTTCGTGGGCGATGGCCATGGTGGGATAGACAAGGTTGCTTCTTCGTGGAACCTTTGTGGGTGGTTGCTTCTTCGTGGACCCTTCGTGGGTGGAGCCCTGTCTGGACTCGCGCAACCGTTACCCTTGGGTGGAGCCCTGTGTGGACTCCTGCAACCGTTACCCTTCGTGGGTTGAAGTCTCCATCAATGTGGATGTAGGATAGCACCACCTATCCGAACCACGGGAAAAACATCCGTGTCTCCAATTGCGTTTGAAATCTCCAAACCCTTCCCTTTACATTCTTGCAAGTTTCAATGTTTACTTTCCGCTGCCTATATACTCTTTGCATGCTTGCTTGAATTATGTGATGATTGCTTGACTTGTCCTAAATTAGCTAAATCTGCCAAGAACTAAAATTGGGAAAAGGTTAAGTTTTTATTTGGTCAAGTAGTCTAATCACCCCCCTCTAGACATACTTTCGATCCTACAAGTGGTATTAGAGCCTTGGTCTCCATTTGCTTGATCTCCATAGCTTTTGGTGGTCATAGCCTTGGTTTCACAACCTAGGAGAGTATGGCGTCTAGCGAGGGAAATTATCACCGTAGAGGTCCTTACTTTGATGGTACTAATTTTGCTAGTTGGAAGCATAAAATGAAAATGCATATTCTTGGACATAACCCCGCTGTTTGGGCTATTGTGTGTGTTGGTTTGCAAGGTGACTTCTTTGACGGGAAAGAACCAAACCGTGAAGCTACCGCGGATGAGTTGAAGATGTTGCAATACAATGCTCAAGCTTGTGATATTCTCTTCAACGGATTGTGCCCCGAAGAATTCAACAAAATCAGCCGCCTTGAGAATGCAAAGGAAATTTGGGACACTTTGATTGATATGCACGAAGGTACCGACTCCGTCAAGGAATCCAAGTTGGATGTGCTTCAAAGCCAACTTGACAAGTTCAAGATGAGGGATGGTGAAGGTGTCGCTGAAATGTACTCTAGGCTTGCTCTCATCACAAATGAGATTGCCGGCTTAGGAAGTGAAGAGATGACCAATAGATTCATCATCAAGAAGATCCTAAGAGCCTTGGATGGAAAATATGATACCGTGTGCACATTGATCCAAATGATGCCCAATTACAAAGATCTCAAGCCAACGGAGGTGATTGGAAGAATTGTTGCTCATGAGATGTCACTTAAGGATAAAGAGGAACTTCACAACAAATCAAGTGGTGCCTATAAAGCCTCATGTGAAGCCCCTACATCATCAAGTGAGAGACAAGACTTCAATGAAGAATTGAGCTTAATGGTGAAGAACTTCAACAAGTTCTACAAGAGTAGAAGCAAAGATAGAAGCTCCAAGTCAAGGTCCTACAATGACAAAAGATCTTCTAGTAGAGAGCGAAACTGTTACAATTGTGGAAGACCCAGACACTATTCCAATGAGTGTACGACTCCCTACAAGAGAAGAGAAGATTCTCCAAAAAGAAGAAGCAAATGATCACCACCAAGGGAAAGAAGGAGTAGAGATGATCGTTATGAACGAAGATACTCACGGAGAAGCAAGGATTCGGAAAGGAAGGAAAAATCATCAAGGAGCTACACAAGACGAAGACATCAAGCTCATGTTGGTGAATGGGTATCCGGCTCCGACTCCGACAGCCACTCCGAGAGAAGTTATCACTCCGACTCCGAAGATACTCAAGATGAAGGTGTTGCCGGTCTAGCACTTGTGTCAACCAACTCCTACGACATATTTGACTCACCAAATGAAGGAATTGGAAGATGCTTCATGGCCAAAGGTCCTAAGGTAACACACCCCGAGTATGTTGATTTCAATAGTGATGAAGATGACTTGTTAGGTGATGATTTGCTTGGTGACAACTCTAGTGATGAATACTATGATGAAAGACCAATTAATGCTAATCAAGATAAAACGAATGACAATGATAAGGAGAAGATTGAGGCTCTAACTAAAGAACTAAAAGTTTGTCCCTCAACAAGAGAAGTATACTTCTTTCAAGGGGACACAAGCTCAAGATGATCTTCCACCACAAGACTACGAGCAAAAAGGCAAGGACAAGCTTCAAGAGGAAATTGATGCATTTGAAGAAGCTCCCAAGACCTTAGTCAAGTGGATTCCCAAGACTACTTCAAGTTCCACTTCATCAAGTACAATTACAACTCCAAGGATTCCCATCAAGATGATGTGGATCCAAAAGAAGAAGAACTAGAGAGTTCTTGAGGGTGACTCCGCCAACATACTTCACTCTTATCATTTTGGCAGGAACAAGTGCAATCAACTTCCACATCTTGCACTAGTTCAAGGAGTCACAAACCCTCTTGTTGGTAAGACAAGGGACAAGGTAACCTAAAAGTTTTCATGGACATCATCTTTTGTGTGCATCACTCTATGTCTATGGATATCCTTGTTTGTTCCTTGTGGGACTAACCCATGTAGGTATTGAAAGTGCAATTCACTCATATGGATAGCTCCAAGAGATCTACATCAACATTGAGCATCCACATCTTCAATATCTACATGAAGTCATCATCGACAAAACCCAAGGTCAGTTCATCCCTCTTAGGGGGGATATCACATCTAGGGGGAGCTTTACTCTAAGACTTGAGCTAAAGCAACTCTAAAGATGTGAACACAACAATGCCTTATGTAAAAGTGGTAACCCCACTTGAGCTTAAACGATGAGTATGACCTATGATCAAGTGTTCTCACTTGACTCCTAAGTCAATATACTCATATATAGATGACCTAGTCATCGCAAATTGCTTGATAGATGCTAGAATTGGTTGTGCATGCCTTGCCACATATTTCATTTGCCATCTTATTGTGTGAGCATGCTGGTTGCATAATTTACTCATTCGAGGACATCCACTTGTTGTTTTGATTGTTTGGTTTTATCTTCTTTTGCCAAGTGGATGGACAAGAATGCCTAAGAACCTCCTCTAGCTATCTATGCTTTTATCGTCTCAAACTCTATTCATGCTGCATCACAAAATTTGATCAAGTCAGATTTGAACCACTCTGTGTGAGGAGCGCTCGGAGTCCCCGATTCGTCATAGACTTAAACTTCCAAAACCTCTTTATGATTCTCGGTCTGACCGATACTCCACTTTCGGTCCTACCGAGATCATTAAGTTGATCTAGGTTTTCGATCTCGGTGCAACCGATTTGAACCTTTCGGTCACACCGAGTTTCAGTAACTGCACGCAGTTATGAATCTCGGTGCCACCGAGTTGTTCCACTCGGTCACACCGACAGGGTCGGGCTATATATAGTCACGGGCAAAATTTGGAAATTTCTCCGAACCCCTTCGCCCGCGCGATAGCCTGCTCTGCCCTCGAGGTCTCCGGATCGTCTTCTCGCCGCCAGCAGCCTCCAGTCGCTGGTCTCCGTCGCCGTCAACGGGAATTATGCCCCGCCGTTGCCGTCATAGCAAGTCCCCGCCGAACTAGGGTATGGACTTGATCTTTGTGTTATTCCTCAATCTGATTCCTAGCACATTGTGATCATATTGTTTCTAGCCACGTTTGATAAACTTCTATCCAGTCAAAACGCTCATAGATTAGGTTTGATTCGAAAATTCTAGGTTTCGATTTCCGCCGAAACTATCTCGGACCCACCGAGTTGAAAAACTCGGTCCCACCGATTTGGCTTATGCCATTGCACAAGTGAGACTCGGTCTGACCAAGAATTACTTATCGGTGTGACCGATTTTTGAACTCAACGAAACCCTAGCAGTCTCGGTGCCACCGAACTGTGACTCGGTCCTACCGAGTTCACTAGTTTAGGTTCCAAAACTACTTCGGTATCACCGAGTTTGAAAATCGGTAGATCCGAGATGATTTCAGTGGGAAACTAAAACTAAGTTTATGGATCATTCTTTTTGCAAAAATCTCTGCATTTTGTGATGCTCATCCACTCTATCTCCTCTATAATCTATTCACAGGGTCAACAGTCAGTTTGCAGCATGTCAGAACAGAGTGATAGCCAGAATCTGTTAGAGCAGCAAGTGGTGATGAGTGAGGGCACTAGTCCCTCCAGTTCATCTGATGAAGGCAGCAGGAGCACTCCTAGCAATTTGCCAAAGGCTGCCACGAGACAAAGGAAGAAGAAAACTTCATACTCTGAAGATGACTATGTGGCAGAGGAAGAGGCCACTTCCAAGAGAATTGAACCAGCTCAAGGCACTAAGCCAGGTCTGAAAATCAAAAGGCCAGCAGGCAGGCAGCCCATGTCAAAGGCAAGAGCCTCAACTGAGAAGCCCACTCCCCAAGAGCCAGTTGCTGCAGAAGGCAAGAAAAGGAAGGAGAGGGTGAAGAAGACTGTGGCTAGAGTACCTGGCAAAGCTTCCATCATGGAAGAGGAGGAAGAAGAAGAGGCAGCTGACCAGCGCCCAAGGCACCCAAGCTAATGGGAGATGCCATAAAATCAGGGGGAGCTGCTTCCAAGGCCAAGCCAGCTCCAAAGCCAAAGCCCAAGAGGAACACACGGAGCATTCCTGCAGCTGAGAAGAACAAGGCCCCAGTGCCTGAGACTGTTGCTGAGGATGAGGAAGAAAATGTCCTAAGGAAGCTAAAGCCCAAGATCCCAGACCACAACGATGCTCATCCTGTGGTTGAGGATATGAAGCTCAGGAGAGACTCAGGGCTCAGGAAGTGGAGAGAAGCAGACCCATATGCTTCAAGGAGAAGGACTGCCGTGGACTACAGGTTTCACACCAAGGAGCAGCAGGATTTTTATGAGACAGTGCTGCTAGATAAGAAGCCCATTGTCTGTGATATGCGATGGGTTGATTGGACATACATCAAGGACAATGAGGAGCACTATCCTGGAGTGCAAGACAACTTCATAGCTTGTGGAGTAGCTGACTTTGTTGGGCAGAAGCTCACAAAGTGGAACGAGGAACTTATCATGCAGTTCTACTCCACGGCACACTTTTATCCAGATGGGAGGATCACATGGATGTCTGAGGGTACAAGGTACCAATCTACAGTGGCTGAGTGGGCACAGATCATTAATGCCCCAGAGGAGCAAGATGAGGACTTGGATATCTATGCCAAGAAGAAGATGGACCATAACTCCATGTCCAACATGTACAAGGAGATTCCCAATGAAGCTCTTGACACCTTCAAGTTTGGCTCTGTGCATTACCTTCTGTCAGGGCTCCCGGCGATCAATTGGATACTAAGGCACACCTTATTGCCTAAGTCTGGATATCACAAGATGATCAAAGGCCATGCTATCAACTTGCTGCATGTGTTTGATGTGCCTCAGAAGTTTAAGGTGATGAGCCTCATAGTGGAAACAATTAAGAGGACTGCAGCAGATCAGAAGAGGAGCTGTGGATATGCCCCTCAGATTCAGGAGCTCATCAACTCCAAGATGGGCACGGGCATATATTTGTTGGATAAGGAACACCTGCCCATCCGTCCAGATTTCGAGGACAATGAAGTTGTTATGACTAAGAACGAGCCATCATCTGCTCAAGCATTTGCAAAGAAGGAGAAGGCGAGGAAGGAGAAAGCTGCCAAGATGCCTACTCAAGAGGAGGCATCTGAGTACTTCTTGAAGACCAAACAAGAGCAGCTTGGTTACTTGATTGCATCCACGCTGAGGATTGAGCAAAGTCTGGCCACCCTCACTAAGAATCAGCAGAGCCTAGAGAGGATTATGGAACAGAAGTTCTATGACTTGGATGTCAAAGTAACAGAAGTTCAGTCTGCAGTGGAGCAGCTCTAGGAGGACATGAATGAGAGGAGAGGCAGGACCACGACTCATGCCTTTTCTAGAGTGCCACGAGGTCTGAGGTCGTCTGCACTGCCAATTGCTGACTCAAGAGCCACCACTTCAGCACCAGCTACAGCCTCAGCTCCAGCACCTACTTCAGCTCCAACTCCAGCGACTACTTCAACATCTACAGAAGCCTTCGTCCTTGGAGTGATCCGGACTCCACCACCACCTGAAGATCAAGCCTGAGCGTCGATCTAGTGCTATGCATTTTCTAGGAACTTTTTGGTAACTTGTTGCCAAAGGGGGAGAAGATGTATAGATCATAGGCTTCGAGAGAGAGAGTGTTGCTTTTCTCTCTTGCTTTATTTGGTGGTTTTCGAACTTTTCTGCTTTTGAGTGCTTGATACTACGTCATTATTTGTGAGACATTGATGATCATGTGCTTGATCATAAGCTACACTTAATGCTTGCTTAATGCCATTATCCTATCTATCTTGTGTGATCATTCATTATTCTTGGTGATGAGTGCATGTATTTCATTCTTATCATTTTGAGCGCTCCACCAAGATGTATGTGACATGGAAGAGTAACCCATGACTCTAACTCTTTGTGCATTTGCAGTCCAAAGCAAATTTTAAATATGCACAAATTTAGGGGGAGCTCTTACTTATCACATACTTCTCAAAGCGACGATATATTTCATGCTTATTATCATTTGTCGAAGCTTTGATCTATATGTTGTCATCAATTACCAAAAAGGGGGAGATTGAAAGTGCAACTATCCCTAGGTGGTTTTGGTAATTCATAACAACATATAGCTCATTGAGCTAATGCTATTCCAAGATGATTATTTCAGGAAAGCTCAATGATTGGCATGGCATGGATGTGAAAGTGGAACCCTCAAAATGCTAAGGACAAAGGATTGGCTCAAGCTCAAAAGCTCAAGACTCTTCATTTTATATTTTAGTGATCCAAGATCGCATTGAGTCTTTAGGAAAAGCCAATACTATTAAGGAGGGATGAGGTGTTGCTTAATGAGCCTCTTGCTTCATGTGCTTAGTGATATGCTCCAAAACCCTCAACTACTTTCCCATATCCACATATGACCTAAACCCTAAGCCAAACTCGGTCCTACCGATTCTTCCTATCCGGCGCCACCGAGTTTCACTTGTCATTAGCCACTGCCAAACCCTAGCAATTCGGTCCTACCGATAAGGATCTCGGTCTCACCGAGATGGGGTTGCAAACTCTCTGTTTCCCTTTCGTAACTTTTCGGTCTTACTAAAAGAGCAAATCGGTCCCACCGAGATTGCAATGTAAACTCAGTGTTTCCCCTTTGTAACTTTTCGGTCTCACCGAGTTCCACTCGGTCTCACCGAAAGAGCAAATCGGTCCCACCGAGTTTGCCTGACCAACTCTCTGGTTAGCTAATTACCAAATTCGGTCTCACCGAGTTTGTGTAATCGGTCTCACCGAGATTACATTATGCCCAAACCCTAACCGAATCGGTCCTACGGAGTTGCATGTCAGTCCCACCGAAATTCCTAACGGTCACTAGGTTTACTACTTCGGTCAGACCGAGTTTTCTGATTCGGTCCCACCGAGATTGGAAAACTGTGTAACGGTTGGATTTTGTGTGGAGGCTATATATACCCCTCCACCTTCTTCTCATTCGAAGTGAGAACCATCAGAACACACACACCATTCCAACTCATATGTTCTGAGAGAGAACCACCTACTCATGTGTTGAGACCAAGACATTCCATTCCTACCATATGAATCTTGATCTCTAGCCTTCCCAAGTTGCTTTCCACTCAAATCTTCTTTCCACCAAATCCAAATCTTATGAGAGAGAGTTGAGTGTTGGGGAGACTATCATTTGAAGCACAAGCGCAAGGAGTTCATTACCTACACACCATTTGTTACTTCTTGGAGAGTGGTGTCTCCTAGATTGGCTAGGTGTCACTTGGGAGCCTCCGACAAGATTGTGGAGTTGAACCAAATAGTTTGTAAGGGCAAGGAGATCGCCTACTTCGTGAAGATCTACCGCTAGTGTGGCAAGTCCTTCGTGGGCGATGGCCATGGTGGGATAGACAAGGTTGCTTCTTCGTGGACCCTTTGTGGGTGGTTGCTTCTTCGTGGACCCTTCGTGGGTGGAGCCCTGTCTGGACTCGCGCAATCGTTACCCTTGGGTGGAGCCCTGTGTGGACTCCTGCAACCGTTACCCTTCGTGGGTTGAAGTCTCCATCAATGTGGATGTAGGATAGCACCACCTATCCGAACCACGGGAAAAACATCCGTGTCTCCAATTGCGTTTGAAATCTCCAAACCCTTCCCTTTACATTCTTGCAAGTTTCAATGTTTACTTTCCGCTGCCTATATACTCTTTGCATGCTTGCTTGAATTATGTGATGATTGCTTGACTTGTCCTAAATTAGCTAAATCTGCCAAGAACTAAAATTGGGAAAAGGTTAAGTTTTTATTTGGTCAAGTAGTCTAATCACCCCCCTCTAGACATACTTTCGATCCTACAAGTGGTATCAGAGCCTTGGTCTCCATTTGCTTGATCTCCATAGCTTTTGGTGGTCATAGCCTTGGTTTCACAACCTAGGAGAGTATGGCGTCTAGCGAGGGAAATTATCACCGTAGAGGTGCTTACTTTGATGGTACTAATTTTGCTAGTTGGAAGCATAAAATGAAAATGCATATTCTTGGACATAACCCCGCTGTTTGGGCTATTGTGTGTGTTGGTTTGCATGGTGACTTCTTTGACGGGAAAGAACCAAACCATGAAGCTACCGCGGATGAGTTGAAGATGTTGCAATACAATGCTCAAGCTTGTGATATTCTCTTCAACGGATTGTGCCCCGAAGAATTCAACAAAATCAGCCGCCTTGAGAATGCAAAGGAAATTTGGGACACTTTGATTGATATGCACGAAGGTACCGACTCCGTCAAGGAATCCAAGTTGGATGTGCTTCAAAGCCAACTTGACAAGTTCAAGATGAAGGACGGTGAAGGTGTCGCTGAAATGTACTCTAGGCTTGCACTCATCACAAATGAGATTGCCGGCTTAGGAAGTGAAGAGATGACCGATAGATTCATCATCAAGAAGATCCTAAGAGCCTTGGATGGAAAATATGATACCGTGTGCACATTGATCCAAATGATGCCCAATTACAAAGATCTCAAGCCAACGGAGGTGATTGGAAGAATTGTTGCTCATGAGATGTCACTTAAGGATAAAGAGGAACTTCACAACAAATCAAGTGGTGCCTATAAAGCCTCATGTGAAGCCCCTACATAATCAAGTGAGAGACAAGACTTCAATGAAGAATTGAGCTTAATGGTGAAGAACTTCAACAAGTTCTACAAGAGTAGAAGCAAAGATAGAAGCTCCAAGTCAAGGTCCTACAATGACAAAGATCTTCTAGTAGAGAGCGAAACTGTTACAATTGTGGAAGACCCGGACACTATTCCAATGAGTGTACGGCTCCCTACAAGAGAAGAGAAGATTCTCCAAAAAGAAGAAGCAAAGGATCACCACCAAGGGAAAGAAGGAGTAGAGATGATCGTTATGAACGAAGATACTCACGGAGAAGCAAGGATTCGGAAAGGAAGGAAAAATCATCAAGGAGCTACACAAGACGAAGACATCAAGCTCATGTTGGTGAATGGGTATCCGGCTCCGACTCCGACAGCCACTCCGAGAGAAGTTATCACTCCGACTCCGAAGATACTCAAGATGAAGGTGTTGCCGGTCTAGCACTTGTGTCAACCAACTCCTACGACATATTTGACTCACCAAATGAAGGAATTGGAAAATGCTTCATGGCCAAAGGTCCTAAGGTAACACACCCCGAGTATGTTGATTTCAATAGTGATGAAGATGACTTGTTAGGTGATGATTTGCTTGGTGACAACTCTAGTGATGAATACTATGATGAAAGACCAATTAATCATGCTAATCAAGATAAAACGAATGACAATGATAAGGAGAAGATTGAGGCTCTAACTAAAGAACTAAAAACTCTTAAGTTAGCTCATGACACTATCTTCGAAGATCATCGAGAACTTTTAAGAGCTCATGAGAAACTACGCTTTGAAAAGCTCAATCTTGAGTAAGAGCATGAGTTCTTAAAGGCAATCAATGATGATCTCCGCAAGAAAAGTTCTTCTTACATTGCCAAGCATTTACTCTTATCCACTTACATGCCTCAAGTCAAGTCTAGTAACAAGAAAGATTCTTCCTCTAGTAGTAACAATGATCATGCTAAATCCAATATTGTTGCTTCTAGTAGTTCTCTTGATTCCACTAATGATTCTCTTAGCCAAGTTACACTTGAGCAAGAAAATAGCTTATTGAAGGGAATTATAGAGAAAGGAGTGTACAAAAGCCTTGCCGGGAGTAAGCAATTCGAGGAAATTGTGCGCAAGCAAGGAATGCACCGGAAGAATCAAGGTGTTGGTTTTGAACGAAAGTTCAATGCCAATGGAGTTGAATGGGAAGAAGATCAATACCCCAAGACAAAGTTTGTCCCTCAACAAGAGAAGTATACTTCTTTCAAGGGGACACAAGCTAAAGATGATCTTCCACCACAAGACTACGAGCAAAAAAGGCAAGGACAAGCTTCAAGAGGAAATTGATGCATTTGAAGAAGCTCCCAAGACCTTAGTCAAGTGGATTCCCAAGACTACTTCAAGTTCCACTTCATCAAGTACAACTACAACTCCAAGGATTCCCATCAAGATGATGTGGATCCAAAAGAAGAAGAACTAGAGAGTTCTTGAGGGTGACTCCGCCAACATACTTCACTCTTATAATTTTGGCAAGAACAAGTGCAATCGACTTCCACATCTTGCACTAGTTCAAGGAGTCACAAACCCTCTTGTTAGTAAGACAAGGGACAAGGTAACCTAAAAGTTTTCATGGACATCATCTTTTATGTGCATCACTCTATGTCTATGGATATCCTTGTTTGTTCCTTGTGGGACTAACCCATGTAGGTATTGAAAGTGCAATTCACTCATATGGATAGCTCCAAGAGATCTACATCAACATTGAGCATCCACATCTTCAATATCTACATGAAGTCATCATCGACAAAACCCAAGGTCAGTTCATCCCTCTTAGGGGGGATATCACATCTAGGGGGAGCTTTACTCTAAGACTTGAGCTAAAGCAACTCTAAAGATGTGAACACAACAATGCCTTATGTAAAAGTGGTAACCCCACTTGAGCTTAAACGATGAGTATGACCTATGATCAAGTGTTCTCACTTGACTCCTAAGTCAATATACTCATATATAGATGACCTAGTCATCGCAAATTGCTTGATAGATGCTAGAATTGGTTGTGCATGCCTTGCCACATATTTCATTTGCCATCTTATTGTGTGAGCATGCTGGTTGCATAATTTACTCATTCGAGGACATCCACTTGTTGTTTTGATTGTTTGGTTTTATCTTCTTTTGCCAAGTGGATGGACAAGAATGCCTAAGAACCTCCTCTAGCTATCTATGCTTTTCTCGTCTCAAACTCTATTCATGCTGCATCACAAAATTTGATCAAGTCAGATTCGAACCACTCTGTGTGAGGAGCGCTCGGAGTCCCCGATTCGTCATAGACTTAAACTTCCAAAACCTCTTTATGATTCTCGGTCTGACCGATACTCCACTTTCGGTCCTACCGAGATCATTAAGTTGATCTAGGTTTTCGATCTCGGTGCAACCGATTTGAACCTTTCGGTCACACCGAGTTTCAGTAACTGCACGCAGTTATGAATCTCGGTGCCACCGAGTTGTTCCACTCGGTCACACCGACAGGGTCGGGCTATATATAGTCACGGGCAAAATTTGGAAATTTCTCCGAACCCCTTCGCCCGCGCGATAGCCTGCTCTGCCCTCGAGGTCTCCGGATCGTCTTCTCGCCGCCAGCAGCCTCCAGTCGTTGGTCTCCATCGCCGTCAACGGGAATTCTGCCCCGCCGTTGCCACCGTAGCAAGTCCCCGCCGAACTAGGGTATGGACTTAATCTTTGTGCTATTCCTCAATCTGATTCCTAGCACATTGTGATCATATTGTTTCTAGCCACGTTTGATAAACTTCTATCGAGTCAAAACGCTCATAGATTAGGTTTGATTCGAAAATTCTAGGTTTAGGTTTCCGCTGAAACTATCTCGAACCCACCGAGTTGAAAAACTCGGTCCCACCGATTTGGCTTATGCCATTGCACAAGTGAGACTCGGTCTGACCGAGAATTACTTATCGGTGTGACCGATTTTTGAACTCAGTGAAACCCTAGCAGTCTCGGTGCCACCGAACTGTGACTCGGTCCTACCGAGTTCACTAGTTTAGGTTCCAAAACTGCTTCGGTATCACTGAGTTTGAAAATCGGTAGATCCGAGATGATTTCAGTGGGAAACTAAAACTAAGTTTATGGATCATTCTTTTTGCAAAAATCTCTGCATTTTGTGATGCTCATCCACTCTATCTCCTCTATAATCTATTCACAGGGTCAGCAGTCAGTTTGCAGCATGTCAGAACAGAGTGATAGCCAGAATCTGTCAGAGCAGCAAGTGGTGATGAGTGAGGGCACTAGTCCCTCCAGTTCATCTGATGAAGGCAGCAGGAGCACTCCTAGCAATTTGCCAAAGGCTGCCACGAGACAAAGGAAGAAGAAAACTTCAGACTCTGAAGATGAGGACTATGTGGCAGAGGAAGAGGCCACTTCCAAGAGAATTGAACCAGCTCAAGGCACTAAGCCAGGTCTGAAAATCAAAAGGCCAGCATGCAGGCAGCCCATGTCAAAGGCAAGAGCCTCAACTGAGAAGCCCACTCCCCAAGAGCCAGTTGCTGCAGAAGGCAAGAAAAGGAAGGAGAGGGTGAAGAAGACTGTGGCTAGAGTACTTGGCAAAGCTTCCATCATGGAAGAGGAGGAAGAAGAAGAGGCAGCTGCACCAGCGCCCAAGGCACCCAAGCTAATGGGAGATGCCATAAAATCAGGGGGAGCTGCTTCCAAGGCCAAGCCAGCTCCAAAGCCAAAGCCCAAGAGGAACACACGGAGCATTCCTGCAGCTGAGAAGAACAAGGCCCCAGTGCCTGAGACTGTTGCTGAGGATGAGGAAGAAAATGTCCTAAGGAAGCTAAAGCACAAGATCCCAGACCACAACGATGCTCATCCTGTGGCTGAGGATATAAAGCTCAGGAGAGACTCAGGGCTCAGGAAGTGGAGAGAAGCAGACCCATATGCTTCAAGGAGAAGGACTGCCGTGGACTACAGGTTTCACACCAAGGAGCAGCAGGATTTTTATGAGACAGTGCTGCTAGATAAGAAGCCCATTGTCTGTGATATGCGATGGGTTGATTGAACATACATCAAGGACAATGAGGAGCACTATCCTGGAGTGCAAGACAACTTCATAGCTTGTGGAGTAGCTGACTTTGTTGGGCAGAAGCTCACAAAGTGGAACAAGGAACTTATCATGCAGTTCTACTCCACGGCACACTTTTAACCAGATGGGAGGATCACATGGATGTCTGAGGGTACAAGGTACCAATCTACAGTGGCTGAGTGGGCACAGATCATTAATGCCCCAGAGGAGCAAGATGAGGACTTGGATATCTATGCCAAGAAGAAGATGGACCATAACTCCATGTCCAACATGTACAAGGAGATTCCCAATGAAGCTCTTGACACCTTCAAGTTTGGCTCTGTGCATTACCTTCTGTCAGGGCTCCCGACGATCAATTGGATACTAAGGCACACCTTATTGCCTAAGTCTGGAGATCACAAGATGATCAAAGGCCATGCTATCAACTTGCTGCATGTGTTTGATGTGCCTCAGAAGTTTAAGGTGATGAGCCTCATAGTGGAAACAATTAAGAGGACTACAGCAGATCAGAAGAGGAGCTGTGGATATGCCCCTCAGATTCAGGAGCTCATCAACTCCAAGATGGGCACGGGCGTATATTTGTTGGATAAGGAACACCTGCCCATCCGTCTAGATTTCGAGGACAATGAAGTTGTTATGACTGAGAACGAGCCATCATCTGCTCAAGCATTTGCAAAGAAGGAGAAGGCGAGGAAGGAGAAAGCTGCCAAGATGCCTACTCAAGAGGAGGCATCTGAGTACTTCTTGAAGACCAAACAAGAGCAGCTTGGTTACTTGATTGCATCCACGCTGAGGATTGAGCAAAGTCTGGCCACCCTCACTAAGAATCAGCAGAGCCTAGAGAGGATTATGGAACAGAAGTTCTATGACTTGGATGTCAAAGTAACAGAAGTTCAGTCTGCAGTGGAGCAGCTCCAGGAGGACATGAATGAGAGGAGAGGCAGGACCACGACTCATGCCTTTTCTTGAGTGCCACGAGGTTCGAGGTCGTCTGCACTGCCAATTGCTGACTCAAGAGCCACCACTTCAGCACCAGCTACAGCCTCAGCTCCAGCACCTACTTCAGCTCCAACTCCAGCGACTACTTCAACATCTACAGAAGCCTTCGTCCTTGGAGTGATCCGGACTCCACCACCACCTGAAGATCAAGCCTGAGCGTCGATCTAGTGCTATGCATTTTCTAGGAACTTTTTGGTAACTTGTTGCCAAAGGGGGAGAAGATGTATAGATCATAGGCTTCGAGAGAGAGAGTGTTGCTTTTCTCTCTTGCTTTATTTGGTGGTTTTCAAAATTTTCTGCTTTTGAGTGCTTGATACTATGTCATTATTTGTGAGACATTGATGATCATGTGCTTGATCATAAGCTACACTTAATGCTTGCTTAATGCCATTATCCTATCTATCTTGTGTGATCATTCATTATTCTTGGTGATGAGTGCATGTATTTCATTCTTATCATTTTGAGCGCTCCACCAAGATGTATGTGACATGGAAGAGTAACCCATGACTCTAACTCTTTGTGCATTTGCAGTCCAAAGCAAATTTTAAATATGCACAAATTTAGGGGGAGCTCTTATCACATACTTCTCAAAGCGACGATATATTTCATGCTTATTATCATTTGTCGAAGCTTTGATCTATATGTTGTCATCAATTACCAAAAAGGGGGAGATTGAAAGTTCAACTATCCCAAGGTGGTTTTGGTAATTCATAACAACGTATAGCTCATTGAGCTAATGCTATTCCAAGATGATTATTTCAGGAAAGCTCAATGATTGGCATGGCATGGATGTGAAAGTGGAACCCTCAAAATGCTAAGGACAAAGGATTGGCTCAAGCTCAAAAGCTCAAGACTCTTCATTTTATATTTTAGTGATCCAAGATCACATTGAGTCTTTAGGAAAAGCCAATACTATTAAGGAGGGATGAGGTGTTGCTTAATGAGCCTCTTGCTTCATGTGCTTAGTGATATGCTCCAAAACCCTCAACTACTTTCCCATATCCACATATGACCTAAACCCTAAGCCAAACTAGGTCCTACCGATTCTTCCTATCCGGCGCCACCGAGTTTCACTTGTCATTAGCCACTGCCAAACCCTAGCAATTCGGTCCTACCGATAAGGATCTCGGTCTCACCGAGATGGGGTTGCAAACTCTCTGTTTCCCTTTCGTAACTTTTCGGTCTTACCGAAAGAGCGAATCGGTCCCACCGAGATTGCAATGTAAACTCAGTGTTTCCCCTTTGTAACTCTTCGGTCTCACCGAGTTCCACTCGGTCTCACCGAAAGAGCAAATCGGTCCCATCGAGTTTGCCTGACCAACTCTCTGGTTAGCTAATTACCAAATTCGGTCTCACCGAGTTTGTGTAATCGGTCTCACCAAGATTACGTTATGCCCAAACCCTAACCGAATCGGGCCTACCGAGTTGCATGTCAGTCCCACCGAAATTCCTAACGGTCACTAGGTTTACTACTTCGGTCAGACCGAGTTTTCTGATTCGGTCCCACCGAGATTGGAAAACTGTGTAACGGTTGAATTTTGTGTGGAGGCTATATATACCCCTCCACCTTCTTCTCATTCGAAGTGAGAGCCATCAGAACACACACACCATTCCAACTCATATGTTCTGAGAGAGAACCACCTACTCATGTGTTGCGACCAATACATTGCATTCCTACCATATGAATCTTGATCTCTAGCCTTCCCAAGTTGCTTTCCACTCAAATCTTCTTTCCACCAAATCCAAATCCTATGAGAGAGAGTTGAGTGTTGGGGAGACTATCATTTGAAGCACAAGAGCAAGGAGTTCATTACCTACACACCATTTGTTACTTCTTGGAGAGTGGTGTCTCCTAGATTGGCTAGGTGTCACTTGGGAGCCTCCGACAAGATTGTGGAGTTGAACCAAGGAGTTTGTAAGGGCAAGGAGATCGCCTACTTCGTGAAGATCTACCGCTAGTGAGGCAAGTCCTTCGTGGGCGATGGCCATGGTGGGATAGACAAGGTTGCTTCTTCGTGGACCCTTTGTGGGTGGTTGCTTCTTCGTGGACCCTTCGTGGGTGGAGCCCTGTGTGGACTCGCGCAACCGTTACCCTTGGGTGGAGCCCTGTGTGGACTCGCGCAACCGTTACCCTTCGTGGGTTGAAGTCTCCATCAATGTGGATGTAGGATAGCACCACCTATCCGAACCACGGGAAAAACATCCGTGTCTCCAATTGCGTTTGAAATCTCCAAACCCTTCCCTTTACATTCTTGCAAGTTGCATGCTTTACTTTCCGCTGCCTATATACTCTTTGCATGCTTGCTTGAATTATGTGATGATTGCTTGACTTGTCCTAAATTAGCTAAAATCTGCCAAGAACTAAAATTGGGAAAAGGTTAAGTTTTTATTTGGTCAAGTAGTCTAATCACCCCCCTCTAGACATACTTTCGATCCTACAAGTGGTATCAGAGCCTTGGTCTCCATTTGCTTGATCTCCATAGCTTTTGGTGGTCATAGCCTTGGTTTCACAACCTAGGAGAGTATGGCGCCTAGCGAGGGAAATTATCACCGTATAGGTCCTTACTTTGATGGTACTAATTTTGCTAGTTGGAAGCATAAAATAAAAATGCATATTCTTGGACATAACCCCGCTATTTGGGCTATTGTGTGTGTTGGTTTGCAAGGTGACTTCTTTGATGGGAAAGAACCAAACCGTGAAGCTACCGCGGATGAGTTGAAGATGTTGCAATACAATGCTCAAGCTTGTGATATTCTCTTCAACGGATTGTGCCCCGAAGAATTCAACAAAATCAGCCGCCTTGAGAATGCAAAGGAAATTTGGGACACTTTGATTGATATGCATGAAGGTACCGACTCCGTCAAGGAATCCAAGTTGGATGTGCTTCAAAGCCAACTTGACAAGTTCAAGATGAAGGATGGTGAAGGTGTCGCTGAAATGTACTCTAGGCTTGCTCTCATCACAAATGAGATTGCCGGCTTAGGAAGTGAAGAGATGACCGATAGATTCATCATCAAGAAGATCCTAAGAGCCTTGGATGGAAAATATGATACCGTGTGCACATTGATCCAAATGATGCCCAATTACAAAGATCTCAAGCCAACAGAGGTGATTGGAAGAATTGTTGCTCATGAGATGTCACTTAAGGATAAAGAGGAACTTCACAACAAATCAAGTGGTGCCTATAAAGCCTCATGTGAAGCCCCTACATCATCAAGTGAGAGACAAGACTTCAATGAAGAATTGAGCTTAATGGTGAAGAACTTCAACAAGTTCTACAAGAGTAGAAGCAAAGATAGAAGCTCCAAGTCAAGGTCCTACAATGACAAAAGATCTTCTAGTAGAGAGCGAAACTGTTACAATTGTGGAAGACCCGGACACTATTCCAATGAGTGTACGACTCCCTACAAGAGAAGAGAAGATTCTCCAAAAATAAGAAGCAAAGGATCACCACCAAGGGAAAGAAGGAGTAGAGATGATCGTTATGAATGAAGATACTCACGGAGAAGCAAGGATTCGGAAAGGAAGGAAAAATCATCAAGGAGCTACACAAGACGAAGACATCAAGCTCATGTTGGTGAATGGGTATCCGGCTCCGACTCCGACAGCCACTCCGAGAGAAGTTATCACTCCGACTCTGAAGATACTCAAGATGAAGGTGTTGCCGGTCTAGCACTTGTGTCAACCAACTCCTACGACATATTTGACTCACCAAATGAAGGAATTGGAAGATGCTTCATGGCCAAAGGTCCTAAGGTAACACACCCCGAGTATGTTGATTTCAATAGTGATGAAGATGACTTGTTAGGTGATGATTTGCTTGGTGACAACTCTAGTGATGAATACTATGATGAAAGACCAATTAATCATGCTAATCAAGATAAAACGAATGACAATGATAAGGAGAAGATTGAGGCTCTAACTAAAGAACTAAAAACTCTTAAGTTAGCTCATGACACTATCTTCGAAGATCATCGAGAACTTTTAAGATCTCATGAGAAACTACGCTTTGAAAAGCTCAATCTTGAGCAAGAGAATGAGTTCTTAAAGGCAATCAATGATGATCTCCGCAAGAAAAGTTCTTCTTACATTGCCAAGCGTTTACTCTTATCCACTTACATGCCTCAAGTCAAGTCTAGTAACAAGAAAGATTCTTCCTCTAGTAGTAACAATGATCATGCTAAATCCAATATTGTTGCTTCTAGTAGTTCTCTTGATTCCACTAATGATTCTCTTAGCCAAGTTACACTTGAGCAAGAAAATAGCTTATTGAAGGGAATTATAGAGAAAGGAGTGTACAAAAGCCTTGCCGGGAGTAAGCAATTCGAGGAAATTGTGCGCAAGCAAGGAATGCACCGGAAGAATCAAGGTGTTGGTTTTGAACGAAAGTTCAATGCCAATGGAGTTGAATGGGAAGAAGATCAATACCCCAAGACAAAGTTTGTCCCTCAACAAGAGAAGTATACTTCTTTCAAGGGGACACAAGCTCAAGATGATCTTCCACCACAAGACTACGAGCAAAAAGTCAAGGACAAGCTTCAAGAGGAAATTGATGCATTTGAAGATGCTCCCAAGACCTTAGTCAAGTGGATTCCCAAGACTACTTCAAGTTCCACTTCATCAAGTACAACTACAACTCCAAGGATTCCCATCAAGATGATGTGGATCCAAAAGAAGAAGAACTAGAGAGTTCTTGAGGGTGACTCCGCCAACATACTTCACTCTTATCATTTTGGCAAGAACAAGTGCAATCAACTTCCACATCTTGCACTAGTTCAAGGAGTCACAAACCCTCTTGTTGGTAAGACAAGGGACAAGGTAACCTAAAAGTTTTCATGGACATCATCTTTTGTGTGCATCACTATATGTCTATGGATATCCTTGTTTGTTCCTTGTGGGACTAACCCATGTAGGTATTGAAAGTGCAATTCACTCATATGGATAGCTCCAAGAGATCTACATCAACATTGAGCATCCACATCTTCAATATCTACATGAAGTCATCATCGACAAAACCCAAGGTCAGTTCATCCCTCTTAGGGGGGATATCACATCTAGGGGGAGCTTTACTCTAAGACTTGAGCTAAAGCAACTCTAAAGATGTGAACACAACAATGCCTTATGTAAAAGTGGTAACCCCACTTGAGCTTAAACGATGAGTATGACCTATGATCAAGTGTTCTCACTTGACTCCTAAGTCAATATACTCATATATAGATGACCTAGTCATCGCAAATTGCTTGATAGATGCTAGAATTGGTTGTGCATGCCTTGCCACATATTTCATTTGCCATCTTATTGTGTGAGCATGCTGGTTGCATAATTTACTCATTCGAGGACATCCACTTGTTGTTTTGATTGTTTGGTTTTATCTTCTTTTGCCAAGTGGGTGGACAAGAATGCCTAAGAACCTCCTCTAGCTATCTATGCTTGTTTCGTCTCAAACTCTATTCATGCTGCATCACAAAATTTGATCAAGTCAGATTCGAACCACTCTGTGTGAGGAGCGCTCGGAGTCCCCGATTCGTCATAGACTTAAACTTCCAAAACCTCTTTATGATTCTCGGTCTGACCGATACTCCACTTTCGGTCCTACCGAGATCATTAAGTTGATCTAGGTTTTCGATCTCGGTGCAACCGATTTGAACCTTTCGGTCACACCGAGTTTCAGTAACTGCACGCAGTTATGAATCTCGGTGCCACCGAGTTGTTCCACTCGGTCACACCGACAGGGTCGGGCTATATATAGTCACGGGCAAAATTTGGAAATTTCTCCGAACCCCTTCGCCCGCGCGATAGCCTGCTCTGCCCTCGAGGTCTCCGGATCGTCTTCTCGCCGCCAGCAGCCTCCAGTCGTTGGTCTCCATCGCCGTCAACGGGAATTCTGCCCCGTCGTTGCCGCCGTAGCAAGTCCCCGCCGAACTAGGGTATGGACTTGATCTTTGTGCTATTCCCCAATCTGATTCCTAGCACATTGTGATCATATTGTTTCTAGCCACGTTTGATAAACTTCTATCCAGTCAAAACGCTCATAGATTAGGTTTGATTCGAAAATTCTAGGTTTAGGTTTCCGCCGAAACTATCTCGGACCCACCGAGTTGAAAAACTCGGTCCCACCGATTTGGCTTATGCCATTGCACAAGTGAGACTCGGTCTGACCGAGAATTACTTATCGGTGTGACCGATTTTTGAACTCAGTGAAACCCTAGCAGTCTCGGTGCCACCGAACTGTGACTCGGTCCTACCGAGTTCACTAGTTTAGGTTCCAAAACTGCTTCGGTATCACCGAGTTTGAAAATCGGTAGATCCGAGATGATTTCAGTGGGAAACTAAAACTAAGTTTTTGGATCATTCTTTTTGCAAAAATCTCTGCATTTTGTGATGCTCATCCACTCTATCTCCTCTATAATCTATTCACAGGGTCAGCAGTCAGTTTGCAGCATGTCAGAACAGAGTGATAGCCAGAATCTGTCAGAGCATCAAGTGGTGATGAGTGAGGGCACTAGTCCCTCCAGTTCATCTGATGAAGGCAGCAGGAGCACTCCTAGCAATTTGCCAAAGGCTGCCACGAGACAAAGGAAGAAGAAAACTTCATACTCTGAAGATGAGGACTATGTGGCAGAGGAAGAGGCCACTTCCAAGAGAATTGAACCAGCTCAAGGCACTAAGCCAGGTCTGAAAATCAAAAGGCCAGCAGGCAGGCAGCCCATGTCAAAGGAAGAGCCTCAACTGAGAAGCCCACTCCCCAAGAGCCAGTTGCTGCAGAAGGCAAGAAAAGGAAGGAGAGGGTGAAGAAGACTGTGGCTAGAGTACTTGGCAAAGCTTCCATCATGGAAGAGGAAGAAGAAGAAGAGGCAGCTGCACCAGTGCCCAAGGCACCCAAGCTAATGGGAGATGCCATAAAATCAGGGGGAGCTGCTTCCAAGGCCAAGCCAGCTCCAAAGCCAAAGCCCAAGAGGAACACACGGAGCATTCCTGCAGCTGAGAAGAACAAGGCCCCAGTGCCTGAGACTGTTGCTGAGGATGAGGAAGAAAATGTCCTAAGGAAGCTAAAGCCCAAGATCCCAGACCACAACGATGCTCATCCTGTGGCTGAGGATATGAAGCTCAGGAGAGACTCAGGGCTCAGGAAGTGGAGAGAAGCAGACCCATATGCTTCAAGGAGAAGGACTGCCGTGGACTACAGGTTTCACACCAAGGAGTAGCAAGATTTTTATGAGACAGTGCTGCTAGATAAGAAGCCCATTGTCTGTGATATGCGATGGGTTGATTGGACATACATCAAGGACAATGAGGAGCACTATCCTGGAGTGCAAGACAGCTTCATAGCTTGTGGAGTAGCTGACTTTGTTGGGCAGAAGCTCACAAAGTGGAACGAGGAACTTATCATGCAGTTCTACTCCACGGCACACTTTTATCCAGATGGGAGGATCACATGGATGTCTGAGGGTACAAGGTACCAATCTACAGTGGCTGAGTGGGCACAGATCATTAATGCCCCAGAGGAGCAAGATGAGGACTTGGATATCTATGCCAAGAAGAAGATGGACCATAACTCCATGTCCAACATGTACAAGGAGATTCCCAATGAAGCTCTTGACACCTTCAAGTTTGGCTCTGTGCATTACCTTCTGTCAGGGCTCCCGACGATCAATTGGATACTAAGGCACACCTTATTGCCTAAGTCTGGATATCACAAGATGATCAAAGGCCGTGCTATCAACTTGCTGCATGTGTTTGATGTGCCTCAGAAGTTTAAGGTGATGAGCCTCATAGTGGAAACAATTAAGAGGACTGCAGCAGATCAGAAGAGGAGCTGTGGATATGCCCCTCAGATTCAGGAGCTCATCAACTCCAAGATGGGCATGGGCGTATATTTGTTGGATAAGGACCACGACTCATGCCTTTTCTAGAGTGCCACGAGGTCCGAGGTCGTCTGCACTTCAGCACCAGCTACAGCCTCAGCTCCAGCACCTACTTCAGCTCCAACTCCAGCGACTACTTCAACATCTACAGAAGCCTTCGTCCTTGGAGTGATCCGGACTCCACCACCACCTGAAGATCAAGCCTGAGCATCGATCTAGTGCTATGCATTTTCTAGGAACTTTTTGGTAACTTTTTGCCAAAGGGGGAGAAGATGTATAGATCATAGGCTTCGAGAGAGAGAGTGTTGCTTTTCTCTCTTGCTTTATTTGGTGGTTTTCGAGCTTTTCTGCTTTTGAGTGCTTGATACTACGTCATTATTTGTGAGACATTGATGATCATGTGCTTGATCATAAGCTACACTTAATGCTTGCTTAATGCCATTATCCTATCTATCTTGTGTGATCATTCATTATTCTTGGTGATGAGTGCATGTATTTCATTCTTATCATTTTGAGCGCTCCACCAAGATGTATGTGACATGGAAGAGTAACCCATGACTCTAACTCTTTGTGCATTTGCAGTCCAAAGCAAATTTTAAATATGCACAAATTTAGGGGGAGCTCTTACTTATCACATACTTCTCAAAGCGACGATATATTTCATGCTTATTATCATTTGTTGAAGCTTTGATCTATATGTTGTCATCAATTACCAAAAAGGGGGAGATTGAAAGTGCAACTATCCCTAGGTGGTTTTGGTAATTCATAACAACATATAGCTCATTGAGCTAATGCTATTCCAAGATGATTATTTCAGGAAAGCTCAATGATTGGCATGGCATGGATGTGAAAGTGGAACCCTCAAAATGCTAAGGACAAAGGATTGGCTCAAGATCAAAAGCTCAAGACTCTTCATTTTATATTTTAGTGAACCAAGATCACATTGAGTCTTTAGGAAAAGCCAATACTATTAAGGAGGGATGAGGTGTTGCTTAATGAGCCTCTTGCTTCATGTGCTTAGTGATATGCTCCAAAACCCTCAACTACTTTCCCATATCCACATATGACCTAAACCCTAAGCCAAACTCGGTCCTACCGATTCTTCCTATCTGGCGCCACCGAGTTTCACTTGTCATTAGCCACTGCCAAACCCTAGCAATTCGGTCCTACCGATAAGGATCTCGGTCTCACCGAGATGGGGTTGCAAACTCTCTGTTTCCCTTTCGTAACATTTCGGTCTTACCGAAAGAGCGAATCGGTCCCATCGAGATTGTAATGTAAACTCAGTGTTTCCCCTTTGTAACTTTTCGGTCTCACCGAGTTCCACTCGGTCTCACCGAAAGAGCAAATCGGTCCCACCGAGTTTGCCTGACCAACTCTCTGGTTAGCTAATTACCAAATTCGGTCTCACCAAGTTTGTGTAATCGGTCTCACCGAGATTACGTTATGCCCAAACCCTAACCGAATCGGTCCTACCGAGTTGCATGTCAGTCCCACCGAAATTCCTAACGGTCACTAGGTTTACTACTTCGGTCAGACCGAGTTTTCTGATTCGATCCCACCGAGATTGGAAAACTGTGTAACGGTTGGATTTTGTGTGGAGTCTATATATACCCCTGCACCTTCTTCTCATTCGAAGTGAGAGCCATCAGAACACACACACCATTCCAACTCATATGTTCTGAGAGAGAACCACCTACTCATGTGTTGAGACCAAGACATTCCATTCCTACCATATGAATCTTGATCTCTAGCCTTCCCAAGTTGCTTTCCACTCGAATATTCTTTCCACCAAATCCAAATCCTATGAGAGAGAGTTGAGTGTTGGGGAGACTATCATTTGAAGCACAAGAGCAAGGAGTTCATTACCTACACACTATTTGTTACTTCTTGGAGAGTGGTGTCTCCTAGATTGGCTAGGTGTCACTTGGGAGCCTCCGACAAGATTGTGGAGTTGAACCAAGGAGTTTGTAAGGGCAAGGAGATCGCCTACTTCGTGAAGATCTACCGCTAGTGAGGCAAGTCCTTCGTGGGCGATGGCAATGGTGGGATAGACAAGGTTGCTTCTTCGTGGACCCTTTGTGGGTGGTTGCTTCTTCGTGGACCCTTCGTGGGTGGAGCCCTGTGTGGACTCGTGCAACCGTTACCCTTGGGTGGAGCCCTGTGTGGACTCGCGCAACCGTTACCCTTCGTGGGTTGAAGTCTCCATCAACGTGGATGTAGGATAGCACCACCTATCCGAACCACGGGAAAAACATCCGTGTCTCCAATTGTGTTTGAAATCTCCAAACCCTTCCCTTTACATTCTTGCAAGTTGCATGCTTTACTTTCCGCTGCCTATATACTCTTTGCATGCTTGCTTGAATTATGTGATGATTTCTTGACTTGTCCTAAATTAGCTAAAATCTGCCAAGAACTAAAATTGGGAAAAGGTTAAGTTTTTATTTGGTCAAGTAGTCTAATCACCCCCCTCTAGACATACTTTCTATCCTACAGAGCTGTTCCGATGGCGACAGTATTCCGGACCCCTCTGATCTGCCCAACCGGGTTGGAATATTCATGACCAGAACACAAGCAGCGCTTCATTCTTCGACAGCCGCGACAACGATCTCCGGTTCAGCAG
Organism: Triticum dicoccoides; assembly: GCF_002162155.2. Taxonomy (NCBI): domain Eukaryota; kingdom Viridiplantae; phylum Streptophyta; class Magnoliopsida; order Poales; family Poaceae; genus Triticum; species Triticum dicoccoides. The sequence goes on from NC_041382.1 coordinate 204,598,586, forward strand.
CGGCGACGGCTGCCGGGGCAGGAGGCCCTGTGCGCCCGCCGGCTCAGGTTCTATTAGAACTATTTGATGCGTTGGCTGTGCTTATGGCGGAAGTTAATCCGCCAGATCAGGACGTTCACAACACGGAGATTGCAAAGGTAAAGGAAAAGATCACCCAGGCCAAGGCGGATCTGGCGGCTGAGGACACCAGGATGGCCGCAGAGCGGTCCGCTTTAGACGCATAGGCCTACAGTCTTATGTTGGACCAGAGCGCGTCGCATGAAGTCATGAGGAGGAAGCACCGATCCCGCTTACCTCCGGTTTTCGAGGCCAGAGACCTTTTCAACACTCCAGGACCAAGAGCCGGCAATCCGCTGGGGGGGAACCGGGCAGAAGCCCCTGGGACCGGTGCACCAGTTCAGCCTCGTCAAATGGACCCGCCTCGTCAAAATACCGTCATACCTCAGGATGCTTTAACACCTCCGGGTCACTACTCTAACCCAATGGACAATCTTGTTGCCGCTGCTGCATGGCTGGAGGCCATTCCAATTGAAGGTGACTTGCCGCAGGCAGTAGAGACGCGACGGGTCAAGGAACTTCTGAGGACAGCTTTGGCCCAACAGGAAGCGTACTCATACAGCCGCGACCGGATCCACTCGACCCCCCGTCCAAGCCGGAGTTATAGCAGACATATGGATGAACCAGCAGTGTCGAGTAATGAACGACGTGGAGCACCCCGTGGCAACAACCCGACGGGTGGTGCTGATGACGCTCAGGAAGTGGTGAACCGGGCCCGAGCGTGCAGGGAGGCCGAGTTAGACGCACAGCATCAGGCTTGGCAGCTCACGCCGGTTCGTCCAACCATCTCGATCGAACCTGGTGTTACTTCTAGTTCTTTGGGGGTGCCTTGCCTTATCCTTGCTTTACGCAACGTGCGCCTGCCCAAGGATTTCAAAGGCCCGCGCAAGGTACCAAATTACACGACGGATCAACCTCCAGAGACATGGGTGGAGAGCTATGAGATGGCCATGGAGATGCTTGATGTGGATGACACGGCGTGTGCGAAATACTTCACCATGATGCTTGAAGGAACGGCCCGTACTTGGTTAAAAAGCTTGCCAGCTAATTCTATCAGTTCATGGGCCCAATTACGAGCCCGGTTTATCAGCAATTTCAAGGATACCTGTAAACAGTCTATGTCGATAGTGGACTTAGCTGCATGCGTCTAGGAGGAAGGAGAATCAACGACTCATTGGGTGCGCCGGGTTTCACAAGTGTTGCACTCCTCAGACCACATCAACGCTGACACCACCGTATTAACCCTAGAAGGCAACTGCCGATTTGGGCCTCTGAAGTTGAAATTGGGACGGATGAAGCGTCATTGCACCGACATGGGGACCCTCATGGCCGCTTTGGTGAAATATGCTGATTCTGATAGTACCAAGGATCCCGAATCTGATGATGACAAGACAGGGAAAGGGAAGAAGAACAACAGCTCCAAAGGTCAGCAACATCACTGGGTAGGCAATGGCGAAGGAGGCAAGCGTAAAGAGGATGGTAACATGGACTTTGTGGCTAATACCAACACACAGGACAATGGCCAGCGACGCAAGGGTAGGCCGAATAATCGTAATGGAGCACCCAACCCTAACCCAAACCGCCTAAACTATCTGCTAAGCCAGCCCTGTCCAAGACATGGGACGAAGGAGGAGCCAACAAACCACCTTTGGAAGGATTGCTTTATTATGCAGGAGTTCAAGAATTCTAATAATTTCCGGTATGATCACGAATCTGGCGGTGGCTCAGGGTCCGGGCCGGGTTATGGTGGAGGAAGTTCCGGTTCAGGATTTAATGGTAATCCGGGCGGACATAATAGTCAAAATAGTCAGAACAACCAGGGTGCTTACAACCAACAGCAGCAACAGTCAGGTTACCAGAGCAACCCAAAGCAGTTGAGTAGTGGGCAGTACCATGTCTTTACCACTAGCTTGGACAAGCGAGATCGGAAGGTTCAGAGGCGGGCAGTCAACTCTGTTGAACCGGCCATACCCCGTTATCTACGTTGGTCTGAACAGCCAATCATATGGAGCAGAGAGGATCACCCACCCCAGGTCAATAATCCGGGTCAGTTGGCTCTGGTGGTGGCGCCTCAGGTGGGAGGTTATAAGTTCACCAAGGTGCTCATGGATGGAGGGAGCAGCATTAACATCCTGTACTATGAGACCTTCCGTCGTATGGGACTAACAGATAAGAATCTCAAACCGTCTAATACAGTATTCCACGGTGTAGTGCCTGGCAGATCAGCATATCCCGTTGGTAAGATAGCTTTGGAAGTGGCCTTTGGGGATGATCATGATTCCAGGTCGGAGACATTGACGTTTGAAGTGGTGAAAATCCAAAGTCCATATCATGCCCTGTTTGGGCGACCGGCATATGCCAAGTTTATGGCTCGGCCCTGTTATGTGTATTTGCAGCTCAAGATGCTGGGTCACAAGGGGACAATAACGGTTCACGGAAGCCGCAAAATCGCTTTGGAATGCGAGGAAGGAGATGCGGCTTATGCAGAGTCGGTTTGTGCCACCGAGGAGTTGAAGTACTATAAAGACAATGTTGATCCGGCGGACATGACTCTGTTGAAGAAGCCAACTACGGAGCATGATCCGGCCCTGAAGTTCAAATCGGCAGCAGAAACTAAGCTTGTTGACTTCGTACCTGGCAATTCGTCCAAGCAGTTCAGCATCAGTGCCAACTTGGATCCGAAATAGGAAAGCGCGCTCATCGAGTTCATCCGTGAGAATCGGGACATTTTTGCATGGAAGCCCTCCGACATGCCAGGTGTACCGAGGCAACTCGCTGAGCACACACTTAATGTGGATCATAAATATAAACCGATGAAACAGTTCCTCCGCCGGTTTAACGAAGAAAGGCGCAAGGTGATTGGAGAAGAGGTAGCCAGGCTCTTAGCAGCTGGCTTTATTGTTGAAGCTTTTCACCCCGAGTGGCTTGCCAATCCGGTGCTGGTCCTCAAGAAAAACAGCACCTGGCGCATGTGTGTGGATTACACAGATCTTAATAAAGCTTGTCCAGCAGATCCTTTTGCCCTCCCCCGTATTGATCAAATTATTGATGCTACGACGGGTTGTGAGCGTTTAAGTTTTTTGGATGCGTATTCTGGCTATCATCAGATCAAAATGGCAGTTAAGGACTAGGAGAAGACATCATTTATAACTCCCTTTGGAGCCTTCTGCTATGTGTCTATGCCCTTCGGGCTCAAGAGTGCCCAGGCAACTTACAACCGGTGTGTACAAAATTGTCTTCACAAGCAGATTGGCCGTAATGTACATGCTTACGTGGATGATAACGTAGTTAAATCTAGGGAGAAGGAGACTCTGATTGATGATTTGAAGGAAACCTTTGATAACCTGAGAACATACAAGATGATGCTTAATCCGGACAAGTGTGTCTTTGGTGTACCGGCTGGCAAGCTATTGGGTTTTCTAGTGTCCAACAGGGGAATTGAGGCTAATTCGGAGAAGATCACGGCTATCACCTCCCTGGCTAAACCGAAGTGTATCAACGATGTTCAATGCCTGGCAGGCCGGATTGCTGCGCTAAGCCGGTTTATCAATCGCCTGGGTGAGAAGGCAATCCCTTTGTATCAGATGTTGAAAAATACAGATCAGTTTGTCTGGAGTTCTGCTGCTGATGAAGCATTTGAGGACTTAAAGCGGCAATTGGCCAATCCGCCTGTGCTCGCCGCTCCCGTTGACAAGGAGCCGTTACTGCTATATGTTGCTGCTAATGTTCGGGCGGTCAACGTAGCTATTGTGGTGGAGCGAAAGGAGGCAGGTAAGGAGCATCCAGTTCAACGTCCGGTCTATTATATCAGCGAGGTGCTCGTTGAGTCCAAGCAAAGGTATCCGCATTGGCAGAAGCTGGTGTATGGAGTTTTTATGGCAAGCCGGAAGCTTAAACAATATTTCCAAGGGCACTCAATTACGGTGGTCAGTTCTGCTCCTTTGGGAGATATCATCCAGAACCGGGAAGCAACTGGCCGAATTGCAAAGTGGGCCATAGAGCTGGGGCCGTACGGTTTGAAGTATGTGCCTCGGACAGCGGTTAAGTCTCAAGCACTTGTTGATTTCATCAATGATTGGACGGAAATGCAAGCACCTAAAGAAAAGCCGGATCATACGTATTGGACCATCCATTTTGACGGATCTAGGTAGTTGGAAGGCTCGGGGGCTGGAGTCGTATTAACTTCCCCACGAGGTGATAGGTTTCGTTATGTTCTCCATTTAATGTTCCCTTGTACTAACAATGCAGCTGAGTATGAAGCCTTGCTCCATGGTCTCCGAATGGCTAAGGAGATGAATCTAAGTCGAGTTAAGTGCTTCGGTGACTCGGACCTTGTGGCTCAGCAAGTGTCTGGCACTTGGGACTCCAAGGACCCACTCATGGCAGCATATCGTCGTGAGGTGGATACTGTCGCGGGTTATTTCAAAGGCTATCAGGTGGACCACGTGGACCGGCGGAAAAATGAAGCGGCAGACGCTTTAAGCCGGCTAGGCTCTCAGCGTAAACCGGTCCCACCCAATGTTTCTGGATGTGCTGCACAACCCGTCGGTCAAGATCCCTGGTGAAGAGGATTTGGCTATTCCGGATCCGGAGGCTCAATTGGTGGCGGTTCTTCATGTTATTCCAGATTGGACGCTTCCTTACCTGGCGTACAAGAACCGGGGTGAGTTGCCAGAGGATGAGATTCTAGCCCGACAGATAATCCGGCGATCCAAGTCCATGGCTATCATCAACGGCGAGTTGCATCATTGCAGTATATCAAGAGCTTTTCAACGCTGCATGTCTCCTGAAGAAGGCCGTGAAATTTTGCGTGAGATCCACGAAGGAGATTGTGGTCACCACGCCGGTTCAAAGTCTCTGGTGGCTAAGGCGTTTCGCCATGGTTTTTATTGGTTAACTACTCATGCTGATGCGGAGGATCTGGTCAGACGATGTGATGGTTGCCAAAGGTTTTCAAGGCGTGCTCATGTACCGGCTCAAGAATTGAGAATGATTCCAATTACTTGGCCGTTTGTGACTTGGGGGCTGGATATGGTTGGGCCTTTCAAAAGGTCCAAAGATAAGAAGACCCACCTCCTGGTGGCGGTTGACAAGTTTACAAAGTGGGTGGAGGCAGAACCTGTTAGCAAGTGTGATGCGGCATGGCGGTTCAGTTCATCAAAAAGGTGATTTTTCGGTTTGGCTTTCCGCATAGTATTATCACAGATAATGGTACCAATTTGTCCAAAGGTGCTATGAAGGAGTTCTGCGAACGGGAACACATCCGGCTCGACGTTTCATCAGTGGCACATCCACAGTCCAATGGTCAAGCAGAAAGAGCTAATCAAGAGATCTTGAGAGGCATCAAGCCCCGGCTCATGGTTCCTTTGAAGAGAACGCCGGGTTGTTGGGTAGACGAATTACCATCTGTGTTATGGAGCATCAATACAACACCCAACAGATCAACATGATACACACCGTTCTTCATGGTTTATGGAGCGGAGGCGGTTCTCCCCAGTGATATCCGTCATGATTCACCTCGTGTCACGGCTTATATTGAAGCAGATAACGAGACAACACGACAAGATGCTTTGGACCGGTTGGATGAAGAGCGTGACATCGCAGCCGCCTGATCGGCGATTTACCAGCAGGATCTTCGTCGTTATCACAGTCGCCAGGTCAGAACGAGAACCTTTCAGGAAGGAGATTTGGTGCTTCGGCTCATCCAAGATCAGACTGATATGCATAAGCTATCCCCACCTTGGGAGGGGCCTTTCATGGTCAGCAAGAATCTACACAACGGGTCGTACTATCTGATTGATATTCGAGAGCATAAGGACTCACGTACATCAGAGGAGGAGACTAACAGGCCGTGGAATATAGCTCATCTTCGGCCTTACTATACCTGAGCCATTGGCTATACTTATGTACATATTACGACAATGTATATATTATGATTAAATATAATAAACCGGAACCTCAGCTAAAGTTGGGTATCTGTTCTTTTACATCATGTGAGGTTACATGGAGTTGCTCTAAAGCGGCCTCCGGTTTACCCCTTGAGTTCGCTTTGCTAAAAGCATCGTGTTATATCACTTGGAGGATTGGTCGTGTCCGAACCAATACCATGCCTCTTGATAGGCGAAAGCCACCAGATCACTTGGGGACTTGGTCATGTCTGAACCAGTCATGCCTCTTGATCGGCGTAAGGCCACAGAATCACTTGGGGGCTTGGTCGAACCCGAACCATGACCATGCCATTTGGTTGGCATAAATGCCATGGTTTCATTTGGGGACCTGGCTGACTAGAACCATAGTTACACCTAACGGGAGCTTGGTCGTGTTTGGCCATGGTAACGCCATTTGATCAGTTTAAATAAAACTTTTTGGCAACGGTTTTGTCATTGCTTTTGCTTCGCACTTTTCTTCGAAGGGGGGTTTTGCTTTTCATTGTGTTTTTTAAACCGACAAAAGTTTTTTAACCAATCAATTGACGAAACACAGTTCACGTCAATCCGGAGACTATTTGACCGGTTTGATCCTTGTTGTTAACATCCTCTTATGGAGTAACACGATGTTTATTATAACCCGGCACGGTTTACATGGTAAATCAGCGTCATATATATACAGGAGTTGTTATCTCCTCCAACAGTGTGGGTTTGCAAAACTCCGCTTCAAGATTGGCCAAGCCAACTTCACACTCAACGATGGCAGGTATTATGTATCTCAAAAATTTGATCATATACTTAAAATTTTGTTTTGGATGTTTTGATTTCATATATACAGACATCATATTCCGCCTGATGGTACAACCGCGGTGGCACTTGACGAATTTCTCATTTCAGAAAGTGTTTTGGAAAGTTCATTACCACAGGAAGAACAAGTTATGCACGAAGGCATATCAACATCAAAGGTATCAGCTAGCCTATTACAAGGCAACATGGTGCCCATAATAATATAATTGTTTTTCACAAAGGAGAGGCAGTTTTAAAACCGGCTTCCGGTTCAAGCTTGGTCACCAGCCTGGCCTGAGGGTTGTGGGTCATCCTGTGCCGCTTCAGCCTCCGTTTCTCTACCCAGTGGCTGGAAATCCACAGTTGTCCAGTCGATTCCCATTAATGCTTGAAAAACAGCTTCATCATGGATCAATAATGACGGGTCAATATCGGGAGTGTAAGTATGCTTACGGATTGGAGGGATCAGATTTTCCGATTCATGGATTGGTGCAGCTATTCGCTTGTTCTGACTGTCATATTGCGCTTGATAATGAGACAAGTCTGCTTCCTCAGCCAACTGACAAGCTAGTGGACGTACCTCCCGGTTTATTGCTCGCAGATCCGCTTCACCAAATTCTGACCCGTCTTCCTTCAAGCTGGGATAGCCCTGAGCCGCTTCAATAGGATCAAAATCCGGCACCCAGGCTTTTGGCCGGATTAAGGCATTGATTGCACCGGTTCGAGCAGCAGATTTCTTCAGCTCTTCAACCCAGGCAGGAAGCACTAACAGTTTCATCAGAGTATCTTGAATCAAAGTGGGCGCCGGTTTGTTATGAGACGCGGTGCAGATGATCCGTTGGGCACCAGTATACAATTGTTCAACCAATGTATAGGCGGCTTTCAATTTCTTCCGCACATCTGACCCCAAGTGACCAATGCGTGTCCCTGAAATACCATAAAGGGTTAATAAACCGGCGACTCTGTAAGAAGGCAGAGCCAATTCAGAAGGCAAGCTGGCTTACCAAAGATAGCAATGGTCATGGCATGAACATGCCGCTTTATGCTGGTTAGTTCATCCGTCACTGGTTTTGGTGGCCCAATCCGACCGTTTCTTCTTGAAGTTCTCCTTAAGTTGTTCCATGGCGCTTAAAGCACTGGCCAACTCCTCTTTTGCTTTGGAGGTTTCAGTCTGTTGGGTTTTCAGGTTTTCTTGAAGATCGATGACTTGGTTTTCTTTCGTCGTCAGCTCCGCCTGCATGCATACAGATATATGTGTCAACAAATCGGTAGAAGGATTCAAGTACCAACCACATAACAAGTTATGCGCTTAGCACTTGGGGGCTAATGCATATTCGATCTTCATCTTTCAATTGTTTACAAAGTCCCAAGATCAATACAAGTATTCAACTTGGCACTTGGGGGCTAATGGCTATTTGATCATATATATTCTAATGCGGCAGTTTCAATTACTTAAAGTACCGGTTTAACTACGCTAAGTTGAACCGGACCTTGGGGGCTACATCAGCAAATTTCAAAGCATCAAGATTTATATTATTAAGTCCCGGTTTGAAAGAATATTTCAAACCGGCCCTTGGGGGCTACATCAGCAAATTTCAAAGCATCAAGATTTATATTATTAAGTCCCGGTTTGAAAGAATATTTCAAACCGGCCCTTGGGGGCTAGGAGAGTCAGCAAGAATGGAATCATACAAGCAGGAAGGAGCATATGGAAGTTACCTCATATTTATCTTTCATCATATTAACTAGACCGGCTTCGTAGTCACGGCTGGTATACAGCCGGTTCAGATAGCCGGAATGGATATCTTGGGCGTTCAGAGCAGCATAAGTCGTCAGATCAGCGTTCCACTTGCCTTTGCCAAAGGCAGCAAATTCTTCCTTGGCAGAATGTTTTGATAAAGCGACAGGATTGTTTGGCTCAGTATGGCCAGTGCCAGTAATGACAACCTCATCATCCTTGGTACCGCCGGTTTGCACTAGAGCTGTTGGCTTGTTAGTAGTTTTCGTTGGACCGGTGGAGCTTTCAATCCGGATGGAACCTGTGGGCTGATGGATAGGACCTGAGGTATCAGTAGGTCTCTCTTCAGCAATAAGATCATCATCTTGCTGCGGTGGATCGTTGAGAATATCCTCAGGAATAGCCGCTTCAACATTGGGCGTCTTGTCTGCTTCAAGAACGACATCTTCTTCGGCCGCTTTGTCCAGGCGGGCTTTCTTGCTTGGCCTAGGTTTGGCCCTGAGAAGAATAACAAAATCAAATACAGCATATGTTCTAAGGCAATGTACTGCAAACATCACAATAAGTATAGCTTACCCAAGCACCGTTTTGAGCGGGGGGAGCTGAGTAGCCGATGACTCGCCAGAAGATGAGTGGGAAGTAACCTGGTAATCGGAGTCAGACGGATTAAGAGGTTGACGAAAGCAGCCCGCTTTAGGACAAGCACCGACAAGCAAATTAGAGACCTCGGAATGGCGTTTCCGAACCGGACTGTTCGGTAAACCGGCGGAGGTAACTACCTGGCCGCTGTGCCGGGTGGTGCGGCGAGCTTCGTGTTGTTGGGTCTTCATAAGAAGTTTAGGATCCAAATAAGAAAGAGGATGAGAAAATTTAACTTTCCGGTTTGCCTGGCGGATTTTTTGTGAAGGCAAAGTTTCTGAATCGGAAGAGAGAATAATTACCTCTACAACATCCGCGTGGCTGGCTTCGGCATCATCCTGACAAATATCATCATCAATAAGATGCATGAAAAATAAACCAAGTGAGTCAAGCTCTACCTCAAAGTCCGGATTATCCACCTCATCATCAGGGGCCGGATTAGAAGATGCAGTGGTTCTTTTCCTGTGGGCAGTCTTCTTCACAACTTTAGTCTTTTGCCAGGTTGCTCTTTCCGGTTTGTCTGATTTTTCTGGTTTCTCCTGTGTCGGGGGACTAATCCACGAACACCTATGGGACCGGCGGACCGAGTCCCTTTCGGTTCGGCGGGGGCGGAGGTCGTGCAAAGAGCGGATCGAGGCGAAACACACGAGCAGTTTACCCAGGTTCGGGCCGCACGGATGCGTAAAACCCTACTCCTGCTTTGTGGTTTGTATTGAGTTCTTGCTCGGGAGCGCCGAGTGCTACCGTACACACCAGCAGCTAACGAGACCGAGCGTGACTGTTCTGTTTTTCCGAACCCCCCTCTACGTTGCGCATGGGCCTCCTTTTATATGCTCAAGGGGTCACCGACAGGTGGCAACGGAGACGAAGGGTAAAAATGAAAAAGGTGATGCGGTAGGTACAGCTACCTGCTACAATGTATCATACCTAACCCCGACGGCAGGGGACAAGGGCCTTAAATGCCCGTCTGCATCGCCTAAACAGTGTAAAAGGGACCGTCAGGGACGCCATCGCTCGCCACGATGGCAATCTTGTCAGCGCCGCTTGCCACCGATCGCCGCTGGCTGCACAGCCGCCCACCACGCATGCCTGGAAGGGTCCCAGAGCGACACGTTGGTGGATGTGCTGGAGCGCGGGCACAGAGTGGTGGCTTGCCGCGGCAAGCGCCTTGCCGCGGTCGTTGTCTTGTCGCGTCCGGGAGCTTGTCGCTCACCGGGCCTTGTCGGGACGTGTGGCGCGCCGCGGCAAGTTCCTTGAGATGCCTTGGGTGGCCTTCCCGGCAAGCTCCTCTTGCCAGGGTCTTGAGGTGCCTTGGTTGGCCTTCCCGGCAAGCTCCTCTTGCCGGGGTCTTGACTTGGATACTTTGCTCTTGAATGGCTCCAAAGGAACCACGGAGGACCTTGGCGGTCACCCGGCAAGCCTTGCCGCGGGATGCTGCGACTGCCCGTGCACAAGTTCGGGATACTAGGGTACCCCTACTCTAGTACACCGACAGGAGCCCCCGGGCCTGGGCCATACACGGTGCCGAGCGCTGTTGGGCCAGGCCCAAAATAGGGCACGGGCACGCGCGGCCTAGGTTACGCCGTATCTTTCTCCGTATCCACCGCGCCCTCCCCGAACGGCACGCGTTGAATGCGGCGTCGTGGGAGAGATCGTGGGGGGTTTCTTTATTCAAAAATGTGGAACGTCCGCCCCCTCCCTCTTTATAAGCAGGGGAAACAGGGGTAGTTCGCCCATTTGCCAGTTGCTGCTCCAATCTCAGAAATCTCCGCCACTCCCTCGTCTTCCCAAAGCCGAAAGAGAGCAGCGCCCCGCCCCCCATCGCCACCAGCACCACCAACGCCGTCGACCTCCTCCACCACTTCCGCCATGGCTCCAAAAGCCGACAAGGGGAAAGCTGTGAAGTCGACCGAGGCGCAGCGGCTTGCGGCGCTGCGAAAGGAGCGGGCAGTCTCCCCCCCAAGCTTGCCGCGAAGGAGCTGAGGGAGAACTATTACCTCTTCTGGTTGACGGAGACGCGGGCGCACCCGCGCACGAAGGTACTTCCAGCCACCGCTTGGAAGACAGCTCCAAACGGATACCCTTTCTTTGCCTTGTTCTTTTACCGCGGGCTCTGCCCACCCTTCTCTGAATTCTTCTGCGATATGATGAACACCTACGGGTTCCACCTCCTTAACTTCACCCCCAATGCCGTTCTGACCATGGCAGTTTTCGCACATCTTTGCGAAAACTTTGTTGGAGTCCATCCCAATGTAGCCCTCTTTCGCCATTTCTTTATACCCCGAGTAGAGAGAGGAGAGCCTTTATCCGGCGGAATTGCCTGGATCTCAAGGGCCGGCAAGAAGGAAACTTATCTGGAGGGAGAGTTCCGCGGCAAGTGGGAGGAATGGAGGGCAGACTGGTGCTAGATTGACGAGGAGAACCCGCAGCCGTTTACCACCCGGCGCCAAACCCCAGTAGCACGCGACAGCGATTGGAGTGACGTGGCCCCGGAAGACGACAGGCTGAAGATTGCTGTCACCCGGATCCTGCACCTCAGGCTTGCCGGGCTCACTGTAGGCGCTGTTGGCGCAGATTTCCTTCGCCGCCGCATCGCCCCTCTGTAGGAACGAGGAAGACCCGCCTAGGAGTTCAAGAATGCGGCAGATATCATGAGGCTGCGCCCGGGCCTCAACTTCAACTTCACTGTCCTGGAGCTCAACGCGATGCTCCAGGAGCTGTTCAAGTACGACCACCAACATCCCGAAGTTTTCAGGTTGCCGGGGGGCGTCGTTCCGCTGTGCAACAATTCCTCGCTCGACCGCATCCGGGCAATGATGCCGCAGTGCGACTCGCACGGGATTGTCCCAACTTGGCAAGAGCCTGCGGACGACGTCGTGCAGCAATTCTTCAATGGCTTGGTAGAAGTGGCGATCCGCCCCGACGAGAAGGACAGCCTCACCCGCGACACCACCGATGAGGAGATGACATGCATCGCCACCAGGCTGGAAGAGGCGGCGGCAGCCGCAGCCGCGGGCGAATTTGGATTCACCGTGGAAGAGGCAGATGCAGCAGAGGCGGGAAGCCGTGCCGAGCGAGAGGAGCGCGTCAGCGAGAAAGAACTTGCCGGGCATGGCGCCGGGTCGAGTGAGCCCGCCAAGGATACGAGCGGCTCGCTGGAGATCAACTCGTCTTCCACCTCATCTTCGGACAGCTCGCCGCAAGCAGAGCCTCCATCTCCACCAAGAAGGCGCCTCCGCAAGGCCGGGGAGGTAGCGGAGCGGCAAGCGAGTCAACAGCCGCCGCTCCGCGTGACATGCTCCACCACGGCAAGCACCGTTGCCGCGGGAGCATCTCACGCTGCAGCGGCAACTGGAGCGGGGTCCTCCCGGACCACCGCTTCCGCTCCTACCGCTTCTCATGCCGCGACGACAGCTGGAGCGGGGTCGTCGCAGACCACCGCCACTGTTCCCGCCAAGCGGTCAAGGGAAGCCACTCCTCCGCCTCCTCGCGCCGGACGTGAGCCGGACTTCGACTTCTCCGCGTTCAGCTCCGACGAGGAAGAGGAAGAACAGTAAGATTCTCTTGTTGTACTTGTAGTTCTTCGATTCTTGCTGTTTTGTCTTGTATCCCACTTGCTTTACTCTGAACTTATTCCTTTTCAGGACTCTGGCCCAGAGAGCAGCGAAGAGAGCCAAGGCCCCGGTGATTATCATCGAGGATGAACCCACGGCGACGGCAGGGGGTGCACCCGAGACAACCTTGCCGGACTCGGCAACTTTTCTCCAGAGCAGCCCCCAGCGTAAGTATCTGGTTTGCTTTCCGCTGAGGTGCGCATGGATACTCTGTCTTTGCTGATATCTGACTGCTGGTCTGTGTAGGAGCAGAGCAGCCCCACCCGGAGCCAAGGGAGAGTCCTCCGGCAAGGGAGAGCTTTCCGGTAAGGGAGAAGTCTCCGGCAAGGGAGAGTTCTCCGGCAAGGGACAGCACCAGCGGCCTCCTGACGGCGGAGACCACGACTGGAGAACCCGGTACAGGTAATCCTTTTGCTTCGAAACTTCCCTTGGGTTCTTCTTCTTTTGATCTTCTTCTTGTTGAATATTTGCTTGACTCTTCTCCCTTTTCCGGCTGTCAGACCCATCTGCTACGGAGCCGATGGAGACCGAGGTTGTCGCTGAAGAAGCAGCCGGTGCTGACGATCCCGCCGGCGCAGAGGCCGCCAAGGCTGCCGCCGCAGCAACTGGCGAGGGGTCTGGCGATCGTACTGACGACCCTGAGGCCGCAGGAGCGCCAGGCGCTACGTCGACTGCCGACCCGTCCGCCGCTGCCGCAGCGCCAGGCTCCGAAGAGCCCCAGCCAGGCGTCTACTTGAAGGCCGACGATGGCGTCTTCATCCACCTCCGCTGGGCGTCAAGCTCCAGGGCGCCGGTCGAGGGAGAGATCTTCGACGGGGAGGTGCTCGCCTCTGCTGGGCTAACGCTGGTTGACGCGCCGAGCAGCAGCAGCAACGAGCCCGAGGAAGAGCGGCTGTTGCAGAAGTTGTTCTCGCTCTACCGCGCGCGGCAAGCCAAGCTGGAATCCCGCGAGGCGCTTGTCGCGAAGGCGGGAGCAGACATCGAGAAGCGCGCGGAGGAGCTCGGGGGTTTCCACCAAGAAGCCCTCCGGTCCCTGGCGGAGGAGCGGGAGCAGCTCGCCGAAGCGCAGAAGGCCTTCCTCCTCGAGAAGGCTGAAGTCAGAGAGCAACAGCGGCTTGCCGCTGAGAAGCTATCTGCGCAGGAAGGCGAGCTGTCGCAGCGGAAGGTCAATCTTGACGCCCATGAGGAGGAGCTTGCCGTGCGCGAGGAAAAACTCGGCGGAGCCCTCAAGCAAGAAGAGGATGCTGCCACCACCGCCGAGGCCGCCAAGAAGGAGCTGGAGACGAAGGTGGCGCAGCTAGAGGTCGATCTCGCCGAGAAGGGAAAAGAGCTCAGCGCCGCCAAAGACTCCAACGCGGATCTTGAGTTGAGGCTGTCCACTTTGACCAAGACGCTGGACGGCGCCAAGGAACAGGAGGCGGCCTTGAAAGAAGAGATCAAGGCCGACAAGGCGCTGCTGGAGAGTGTTTCCACCACCCAGAATGCTTTCAGGGAGACTGTGGAGCACTGGACGGAGAGTCTTGTGAATGCTGCCACAGACATTGACAGGGAGTTGGCGCAGCTGGGGATGGAGGATCTCGGGTATCCCTCCGATGAGAACCTCCAACCCAGCGCCAAGCTCGTCTTGTTCTTCAAAGGCGTGGCGATGGCCCTTCAGCGGCTCCGGGAGAAGATCCCAAAGCAGCTGGCCAACGAGTCGCGCAAGATCTGCGCGGGAGCTCTTCAGAAAGTGTTGGTGAAGGTGGCCTTCCGCAATCCGGGCCTCAACCTCACCAACGTCCTTAGGACCCTGCCGCCGGATGCTGATCTGGAGGCGCTCAAGACCCTTGTCGCGCCCATTATGGACAAGGTGAGCGGGATCAAGAGGATCGAAGGCGATCGCGTAGACTAGGCCGCCTGTTTCTTCTTTCCTTGTCACTGTTTATCATGTTATGAAAACAATCCGTTAGAGCCGCAACAAGCTATCTTGTAATATAGCTCTATTCTGGGTAATGATTGCAATGTTATTCCCTTTACTTGATTCCTCCCTTTGTATGTTTTTGCCCTACGCTTTTAGGGAACTTGCCGGTGCAGGCACCTTAGCCGCGAGCGCTGAGTGCGGAACGTCAGCAGCCTGCTGGCGGTGCCGTTACCGACAAGAAACCTTGTCACAACTAGTCGCAGCTCACTTAAGTTGTTGAGCGGACTCGAAACAAAGTAAGGGCGCAACTAGCTACGAGTTGGTTCCTCCGTGCACAGGTTTTTCATACAAAGTGCGGTCGTTCAAGGGAGATAACTAAAAAAAATCTGATTGCTCAAACTTTGGCAACTTAGCTTTTCTGTTGTTTGCTTCCCGGCAAGGCAAAACTTTCTTGAACGACGCCTGGTCCATACCATTATCTTCTCCTTTCCCCCCCGGCAAACTTGTGGGCGAGGGAACCTTCCTTTCCTTGAGAAAAAGGAAAGAAGAGAAAATAAAGATATGGAGCCTTACGGCTCGTTATTGCTTACCGGGGAGTAGGTGCTGCACAAAGTGTCAGATAACACATGCAAAAAATAGAAAGCATGAAATTGACAAGATGTGCGGAGCACATGAGCTTTACTTATGCACGGGGTCTGCGCCCGGCTTTGTACAAAGGATTACATGCAACAGCGGCAAGACTTGTACAAAAGGTGGTTGCCAGAACAGGTTCCGGCAACCGCGCCTTACGGGTAAAACTTACGGAGATGCTCAATATTCCAGGAGTTGCTCACCGGAATGGCATCTTCGGTCTCAAGGCGGACAGCGCCAGGCCTAGTGACTCGTTTCACCCGGTAAGGGCCTTCCCACTTTGGCGTCAACTTGTTGGAATTCTTGGCGGACTGAACACGCCGAAGAACAAGGTCGCCTTCCTCGAAACTTCTGGCATTAATTTTGTGGCTATGGTAGCGGCGCAAAGCTTGCTGGTAGCGAGCAGCTCGCATAGCAGCCTGAAGACGGTCTTCCTCAAGGAGCAGCGCGTCATCTTGTCGCAGCTGCTCTTGCTCAAGCTCATCATAAGCGAGCACTCGAGGTGACCCGTATACGAGTTCCGTGGGGAGAACTGCCTCTGCTCCATAGACTAGAGCGAAAGGTGTCTGTCCAGTGGCTCGATTTGGCGTCGTTCTGATCGACCAAAGAACCACCGGCAGCTCCTCGATCCAGTTTCTTCCGCACTTGTGCAACCTGTGGAAAGTTCTGGTCTTGAGCCCTTGCAGCACTTCAGCATTTGCCCTCTCCGCTTGACCGTTGCTTCTCGGGTGAGCAACAGAAGCGAAGCAGACCTTGGCGCCAAGATCTTGGACGTACTGCATGAAGGTGCGGCTCATGAATTGCGTACCGTTGTCGGTGATTATCCTGTTAGGGATCCCGAAGCGGCAAACAATCGACCTGAAGAACTTGACTGCTGACTGTGCTGTCACCTTCCTCACAGGTTCCACTTCCGGCCACTTTGTGAACTTGTCGATTGCAACGTACAAGTACTCAAAGCCCCCGATTGCTCGGGGAAAGGGGCCGAGGATATCGAGCCCCCAGACCGAAAATGGCCAGGATAAAGGGATCGTCTGGAGAGCTTGAGCTGGTTGGTGTATCTGCTTGGAATGGAACTGGCATGCTTCACACTTGGTTACTTGTGCAGTTGCATCCTGGAGGGCTGTCGGCCAAAAGAAACCTTGCCGAAATGCTTTGCCGACAAGTGCTCTTGCGCCAATGTGGTGTCCACATATGCCTCCATGTATCTCTGCCAACAGCTTTTGTCCGTCTTCCCGGTGAATACACTTCAATTTCACACCGTTGAGTCTTCTTCTGTACAGTGTCTTGTCGACAAACTGGTACATACTTGACTGCCGGGCTACTCTTTCCGCTTCTTCTTGCTCTTCGGGAAGTTCTCCTGTCTGAAGGAAACGGACAATCTGCTGCGCCCATGCTGGAGCTTGTGGCTCGACAACAAGGACTAAGGGCAAATCTGCTGCTGCGGGAACATCCGCTTCTACGGCGAGAACCTGCGGCTCTGCCGGAGCTTGACGTTCCCCCGCAAGCTTGCCGGAGCAAAACTTGTCGGGAGCTTCTGCTTCAACGGAACAAACCCTAGGGCTTGCCGGAGCATATTGCTCCTCAACATTCTTGGTGTTGATCTTGGGGACCTTCTTGGTGGCGGCTTCGGGAAGCTCTACTGGAAAATAGTCACCAGAAATCAACTTCCTCTTCTTGCTCTGTCCAGTTGATGGCGCTACGGACGGTTGAGTCAGCTTGAGCACAAAGATCCCTGGTTCCACAGGTAACTTAAGTGCGGCGCACTTTGACAGGCCATCGGCAATGGCGTTCTGAGCTCTTGGAACATGCTCCATCTGTAGGCCGTCAAAGTGCTCTTCTAGCTTTCTCACTTCGTCAACGTAGGCTTCCATCAACGGACTTTGATAGCTCTTGTTCACTTGGCGGACGACAAGCTGTGAGTCACCCCTGACAATGAGCTTCTTGATCCCAAGGTCTGCCGCAATCCTGAGACCGGCAAGCAAGCCTTCATACTCTGCAGTATTGTTTGTTGCTTTCTCCTTGGGAAAGTGCATCTGGACTACGTACTTGAGGTGCTCTCCGGTGGGTGCGACAAGCAGCACGCCAGCGCCGGCGCCTTGCAGCGAAAAGGCACCATCAAAGTACATCAACCACTCTTTGCTTGCTTCCTTGATGGGGATGCTCGTTTCTGGAATTTCTTCGTCTGGTGTTGGTGTCCATTCTGCTATGAATTCTGCCAATGCTCTACTTTGGATAGTTGAAGTACTCTCAAACTTGAGGCCAAAGCTTGACAGTTCCAGTGCCCACTCAACAATCCTACCTGTCGCTTCTGGATTCTGTAGTATCCTCTTCAACGGAAAGCGAGTGACAACTGTGACCTCATGTGCTTGGAAGTAATGGCGCAGCTTTCTCGAGGCCATGAGAAGGCCGAAAAGCAATTTCTGCACGCCAGAGTACCTTGACCTAGCCCCCTGCAGAAGGGAACTGACAAAGTAAACTGGGCGCTGCACCATTCTCTTCTGTATCTCCTCGCGCGCCTGCGCAGACCCATCCTTGTCGGGACCAGAGCTTGTCGGGGAAGCCCCCTGCTTGTCGTTGGATGTGCCTGCCGTGGTTGTTGGCTTGTCATCTGCCTCCCTCTCCGCTACTAACGCAGCACTAACCACTTGATTGGTTGCTGCTATATACAGCAGCAACTTCTCTTGTGGTTTAGGTGCGACAAGTATCGGAGGAGAGGACAGGTATCTCTTCAAGTCTTGCAGCGCAGCCTCCGCTTCCGGAGTCCATTTCATTGGACCTGCCTTTTTCAATAATTTGAAAAATGGCAGGGCGCGCTCAGCAGACCTAGAGATAAACCTGCTGAGAGCATCCACGCAACCGGCAAGTCTTTGTACATCCTTGACGCGCTTTGGTGCTTCAATCTGCTCAATGGCCTTGATCTTGTCGGGATTGGCTTCAATTCCCCGCTGAGACACGAAGAACCCGAGAAGGTTGCCGGAGGGGACTCCAAACACACACTTCTCGGGGTTGAGCTTGAGGCTGATCTTGCACAGATTTGCAAAGGTCTCGTCTAAATCTTGGATCAGAGTTGCCTTGTCCTTGCTCTTGACCACTATATCATCCATGTAGGCTTCCACATTCCTGTGTATTTGTGGCTCAAGAGCGACATGGACTACTCTTGCAAATGTTGAACCAGCATTTTTTAAACTGAAAGGCATCCGTATGAAACAGTACGTGCCACATGGAGTAATAAATGCGGTCTTCTCTTCATCCTCTTCTGCCATGAAGATCTGATGGTATCCTGAGTATGCGTCAAGAAATGAAAGCAAATCACATCCGGCTATGGAGTCAACAATCTGGTCAATGTGCAGCAAAGGAAATGGGTCTTTGGGACAAGCTTTGTTAACATCGGTAAAATCGATACAAAGTCTCCATTTCCCGTTCGCCTTGCGCACGACTACAGGATTGGCCAACCACGTAGGATGGAGCACTCCTCTGACAAGGCCTGCTGCTTCCAACTTCTTGATCTCTTCTGCGATGAATTCTTGGTGCTCCACTGCTTGCTTCCTGACCTTCTGCTTGACGGGCCGCGCATGAGGACAAACGGCAAGGTGATGCTCAATTACTTTCCTGGGAACACCAGGGATGTCAGACGGTTGCCACACAAACACGTCGACATTCGCCCGCAGGAAAGCAATGAGCGCGCTTTCCTATTTGGGGTCGAGAGTGGCACTGATGGTGAAGGTACCACCAGTGCCGTCCTCCTTGGCGGACACCTTCTTCGTCTCTGGCGGAGCCGCCATTGTCTTCTTACACTTGCCGGTGGAGCTCGATGGTGCTTCCTCGACGGCAGCGCAACACTCCGAAGAGGTGCACTTGCCGGAGTGGGCATCAGAACTCTTGCCGGACTTGGTCTTCTTCTTCCCCCCGGGAGCTTCAACGGCAAGTGACTTGCGGTCTGTTGCGGCTGCCGCTTCCCGGTAGATCTTGTCGGCGCAGATAAGAGCATCCTTCTTGTCGCCGGGGACAGAGATGACGCTTATCGGGCCTGGCATCTTCAGCATGTTATATGCGTAGTGAGAGGCTGCCATGAACTTGGCGAGTGCTGGACGACCAAGTATCCCATTGTAAGGCAATGGAATATCGACAACGTCAAAAGTGACCCTCTCAGTCCTGAAGTTCAGCTCGCTGCCAAATGTTACTGGCAATGTGACCTTCCCCTTCAGCTTGCTCCTTCCCGGGTTAATTCCTTGGAATGTGCCGGTCTCTTCAAGCTCGCTGTCAGGGATCTGAAGTTTCTGGAGTACAGCGGAGGAGATCAGGTTCAAGCCGTCCCTGCCATCAACTAACATCTTAGTGACCTTGAGGTTGCGGATAGTTGGTGAAACCAACATCGGCAAGCACCCGACCGCAGTTGTGCGGTCAGGGTGGTCCTCAATATCAAAGATGATAGGCGTGCTGGACCATTTCCGAAGCTTGCGTGACTCGACAGGTGGTTCTGCCGCATTGACTTCCCGCACCCACTGCTTGAGTTGGCGGTGCGAAGTATGCAGAGAAGCACCACCGTCAACGCACAAGACCTCTGTGGCTTTCTGGAACTCCTGTTCGCTGGTCTCAACATCATCCATGTCTTCGTCGTCGTCGTCGTCTTCATCCTTGTCGCGGCCGCGGGGAGGTCTGTCTCCTTGCCGCTGCTTGGCCTTGCCGCGGCGTCCTCCCCGGCCGGCGCGCTTCTTGCCAGATTCTCCAGCGCCTTCTTGGGCCCTCTCCTTGTCTCGTCGCTCGTACTCAGCCTTTTGTTGTTGGACAAGCTGCTCGACCTTCTTGCAGCTCTGGAGGTCATGGCCCTTGGTGCGGTGAATCTTGCAGTACTGCTTGTCGGTGCCGTCCTGCTTGTCGGCGACTGCCACAGCCTGGCAGTTGGTGCATGCGGCAATCTCCTTGCCAGAGCTACCAACTTTGGCTTTCTTGGCGCCACCTTCGTTGCCGGACTGCTCAACGACTAGCACATCTTTGCCTTTCTTCTTCCTGTTCCGCCGCCGGTTTTTCTTTGCCGGGGCAGCATCCTCACTGTCAGATCCTCCTGCTCCTATATTCTCTCCGGGGAGTTTCCTCCCTTATTCAGCACGTGCACACTTGTCGGCCAGGGCATACAGCTCACTGACGTCTCTGATCTTGCACATCGCCATCTCCTCCCGCATCCTGCGGTTACACACGTTCTGATGGAACGCGCTGATGACCGCGGCAGGGTGGACATCTGGGATGTTGTGCTGTACACGGCTGAATCTCTGAATGTACTTGCGCAGGGGCTCTCCTTCCTTCTGGGCGAGCAGATGAAGGTCACTCTCTTGGCCATGAGGTTTGTGGCCGCCTGTAAAGGCGCCGACAAACTGATGGCACAGGTCTGCCTAGGAGGATATGGAGTTGTCCGGCAAGTGCATGAGCCAGGACCTGACGTTGGGTTTGAGCACCAGCGGGAAGTAGTTGACAAGGATCTTGTCGTCCCGTCCCCCTGCAGCATGCACCACGATGGTGTAGATGCTGAGGGACTCCGATGGATGCGACTTGCCGTCGTACTTCTCTGGTACGTCTGGCTTGAAATTCTTCATGCTGGGCCACTGGACTTGCCGCAGCTCACGAGTGAACGCAGGGCAACCTACCGCGTACGGCAAGTCGCCTGGTTCCCCTGGCGCATGCATGTCGACAGAGGGGCCAGCGCGCTGGTCTGATTGACGTCGCGCTTCTCTTCGGCGCTCGATGCGAGTACGAGCGTCTTCTTGCTGTCGTTCGTGAAGAACTTGGCGCTGATCGCGACGAGCTCGTGGATCTGATGACGTGGTGGAGTCGCTGTCGAGGTGGATCCGGTGAGTCGGCGATCTTGGCCTTCGGGGCGGAGAGTGCACAGTAGTTGCACCCCCACCGGTCTTGTCGCCACCGGCTCATGCCTGGCTGACTTGCCACGGCTGCGACGTGCTCGGCTGCCGCTGAGTGCCGCCGTTGGCGAAGCTGATGAGATTCTGAATGGTGGCCCTCCAGTCGTCGATCTTGTCTGCTGTTGGAGGGTAGTCTAGGAGCAGTTGAGCTCGCGCCAAAGCTTCTGCTGCAGTGGCGGGTGGTGGTGGCGAACGGTGCGAGGAGTGGGATATGCTCGGACTTCTAACTATGTTAGAAGGAGCAGTATCCCGTCCAGGCGACCGCGCCTCGCTCATGCTAGCATGTTGGTGTGCATGCTGGTCTGGAGCACTCCGAGACCCACCAGCTCGATCTTGGTCCTGCAAACGCATGGTACCGTGAGTACCATGACGCTGCCGGTCCCGCACCTCCTGAGGTGGGCGCGGTGCATGTACGGACGCCGAGGTCTTGGAGTGCGCCCGGTCGTTGTGGGAGCCGGCTACGCCGCCGATGTGCAGCGCGGCCTTGTCCTTGGACCTGCAAGCACCGTGAGCCCCCTCGTCGACGCCCGTTCTTCCGCCGGCGCCCGCCCCGTCAGCCGTTTGCTCCGGTGGTAGCAGGGCGTACGGAGCAGCCGCCTCCGGAGCCTTCTTCTTCGGCGGCATGTCGATGAAGATGATGGAGATCTAGCTCGTGTGAACGCCGGATCTGGTTCACACAACCTCGACGCCCCTACCTGGCGCGCCAAAGATGTCGGGGGACTAATCCACGAACACCTATGGGACCGGCGGACCGAGTCCCTTTCGATTCGGCGGGGGCGGAGGTCGTGCAAAGAGCGGATCGAGGCGAAACACATGAGCAGTTTACCCAGGTTCGGGCCGCACGGATGCGTAAAACCCTACTCCTGCTTTGTGGTTTGTATTGAGTTCTTGCTCGGGAGCGCCGAGTGCTACCGTACACACCAGCAGCTAACGAGACCGAGCGTGAGTGTTCTGTTTTTCCGAACCCCCCTCTACGTTGTGCATGGGCCTCCTTTTATATGCTCAAGGGGTCACCGACAGGTGGCAACGGAGACGAAGGGTAAAAATGAAAAAGGTGATGCGGTAGGTACAGCTACCTGCTACAGTGTATCATACCTAACCCTGACGGCAGGGGACAAGGGCCTTAAATGCCCGTCTGCGTCGCCTAAACAGTGTAAAAGGGACCGTCAGGGACGCCACCGCTCGCCACGATGGAAATCTTGTCAGTGCCGCTTACCACCGCTCGCCGCTGGCTGCACAGCCACCCGCCACGCATGCCTGGAAGGGTCCCAGAGCGACACGTTGGTGGATGTGCTGGAGCGCGGGCACAGAGTGGTGGCTTGCCGCGGCAAGCGCCTTGCCGCGGTCGTTGTCTTGTCGCGTCCGGGAGCTTGTCACTCACCGGGCCTTGTCGGGACGTGTGGCGCGCCGCGGCAAGTTCCTTGAGATGCCTTGGGTGGCCTTCCCGGCAAGCTCCTCTTGCCGGGGTCTTGAGGTGCCTTGGTTGGCCTTCCCGGCAAGCTCCTCTTGCCGGGGTCTTGACTTGGATACTTTGCTCTTGAATGACTCCAAAGGAACCACGGAGGACCTTGGCGGTCACCCGGCAAGCCTTGCCGCGGGATGCTGCGACTGCCCGTGCACAAGTTCGGGATACTAGGGTACCCCTACTCTAGTACACCGACATCCTGCGGCAGTTTTTTGCTCCAAAACGGATCATCGCCCTGATTATGAAGACACTGATATTAAAAACAATGACCAGACATATCAATAACAGATTTAGCAAAGAGAAAAATCAAAGTCTTACAGCTGGCGGTTTGTTGGTGGCACAGAAAGGAAGCAGGCCGGTTCTAGTGCAAACGTGTTCCGATTCATTCAGTATCTTATGCACAACCTCTGTGATTTCTTCACCGGAGAGCTGGAGTTTTGAATGTCGTGGTGGGTCATCAACACTGTCAGTATACTCGCACATCAAACTGGAGCGCTGACTAAGGGGCAGTATGCTCCATGATATCCAACAGCGAGCAAGATCAACCCCTGTTAAACCATTGGCCATAAAGGCTCTGAGCTTTGATAGCTGAGGAGCATATGTACTTCTCTCCTGTGCAGTCAATCTTTGTGGAAAAGGGTGTGTGTTGCTGAGCCGCTCCGGTCGAAAGCCAGGCAAGGGATTCTCACCAGCAGGGGAGGTGTCTTTGGAGTAGAACCATGTCTGATTCCATTCTTTGGGGTGGCTATTCAGTTTGGCGTGAGGGTATGTGACCTTTTTCCTTTTCTGAATCGCCACGCCACCCAACTCCATATTGGAGCCGTCAGTAAACTCAGTACGACGGTTTAGATGGAAAAGGTCTCTGAACAATTCCACTGTGGGCTCCTCTTGAAAGAACGCTTCACAGAGCACTTGGAAGTGACACATATTTGTAACAGAGTTGGGGCCAGTATCTTGTGGATGGAGCTGGAAATCGGCTAAAACATCCCGGTAAAATTTAGAACCGGGCGGTTTAAAGCCCCGGGCTAAGTGATCTATGAAAACAACAACCTCTCCTTCTCGAGGTGTGGGAGGGCATTCTTTGCCAGGAGCCCTCCAATGGATGGTATCTTTGCTGCCTAAAGCGACAATCAAGACTAAATCGTCCAGTCCAGCCTCTGTGACGCGAGAAGGAACCCAATTGCACTCATACACTTGCTTGGCCATGATGGAATCTACAAGGTAGAAGATCCCGATTCAAAAATGCATTGATTAAAGTGCACTGGTATGTACAATGTTAAACCGGAGACAGCTCTATCTAAACCGGAGTTTTATGAAGCAACAGCTGTAGGCGGTTCAACAAGGGGACTAATGGTATATACTGGTCTGGCAATTTTTCTATAAAGTTAAACCGCCGGATCTAAGCATTGAAACAGTTGAGATTGCAGATAGATAAGTGTACAGAAACAGATTTCACAAGATTTCTCTACAGCAATGGATCTGAAGCAAGTTCAGAAAAGAAGGAAAATATTCAAGGTTCAAAAAAGAACAATATCGAATCAATGGGCAGAGATACAGGTAGAGCTACGGTCTTGAGGCATATGAGTAAAGGCGGATGCTAAGAACTACCGCTACACAGAGCACAGGTTCACAGGTTCATCTAGGATCTATCATATGAGTACGAAGCAGACGATGAACTCTGAAGAACTTGGAAACCCTAGAACGGATCTACGGAGGAAAAGGTGAAGAACTCACCGGAGCCGAGGAAGAAACAGAAGGTCGCCACGATGCTCTGGTACAGTCAGGGTGACGCAGCGGCCAAGGTTGGAGCAGAGGTCGTCGATGGCGGCGGAGCTCCGAAGCTGGACGACGCGAGGAAGACGAAGCCGAAGGGCACGAAGGGGAAAAAGAAATGACCCTTCGGTCCTATTTATAAGGCAAGGGACAGGAGTCAGGCGCGAAAATAAAGGGACCGTGGGTTTGGAAATGAAGTTGTCACCTTAATTGTCGGAGACCTATTAAACAAAAAACAAAAAGGGGGTATCATGGATAAGGTTCTTTACAACAGGTGATGTCACGCCGGTTTACAACAACCAGAGAAGATGACATCACGGCGGTTCAACAAATTACAAGAAGATGTTGAAGGTGAAGATTTTTGCTAAGGATTGACATGAACCTGTTCAAATCAATCTGGGGCCTAATGTTGGGGATATTACTACTGGGCGTAAACCGGCCTATCTGGGCCGGGTTAACTTCATCAGTAGTTTATTATGTTAAAGCCCAAGAAGGCAGATGAGAGCTCAAGGCCCATGGTCGGTTAAGTCCTGTAGCCGTAAACCGGCGTTGGTATGTAACTTGTATTGTAAGTTAGGAATAAGTAGAGACCAAACCGGACACATCTATGAGCCGGTATTGGGAATCTGTGAACCGACGGGCGTCACCCGTGTATATAAGGGGACGACCCGGCGGCGGTTCAGAGGACAGACAACAACTCGAGACATAGGCGAAGCTTGTTTGCTTCGTAGTCATCGAAACCCCATCAATTCCATCACAACTAGACATAGGCTTTTACCTTCGTCGAAGGGGCTAAACTAGTATAAACTCTCTTGCGTCCTTGTGTCCGCTTTAACCCCTTCAAGCTAACCCGTCGTGATGGCTCCACGACTAAGTCCTTTCTCTAGGACATCTGCCGTGACAATTCCATGACAGGTTGCATATTGACGGAACACCACATCAATTATTTGGTTCTCTCTCGTTTAGGTACCCAACAATATTAAATGTTGTTAAACATGGCAAGAGGTGAGGCATAACAAAACTACACCATTTAAACAATTTAAATGAGGCCGGATAAAAAAAATAACGAATCCGGTAAATCCCCATATGCCTTAGTAATTAATGCAAACAACAGTTTTAAACATTTTAATTGTTGTTATCATGATGCGGATGACATGTGCAAGTTTTATGCAATATTTATGAAAAAGTTGATAAGAGCATTTTATGAAGCATTTTTCACCGTGGTAGAAAGAAAGGGGTGCCACGACGACGAAACAGAAATGGTGCCATGGCAACATTCTGGTTCCCGTAACTCGATTGAGATGCTGGTGAAAAGAAAGTGTGACGGGAGCGAGTCACGCAAGGATGGTGGGGTGATCCCGGATACCAGGTTCCCACGGGTCGACGGTATGGCAAACGAAGGGAGACGTGTAATGACAACTCGGACACGGCGCACACGCGGACATCACATACAACATGCATTTGTCCATGGTGGTTGGTCCGGCAGTTATACCTTCCAAGGGTGCATTTCGAGGCGAAATGAGTCGGTGCAAAGTAGAGGAAGTAGACGTTCTCGCGACGGTAGAGGAAGTAGTGGTACACGTCTCGGAGAAGGACTTGACGCATTCGATGTTTCCGAGGGCGACGGTAGGGGAACTTGGCATTAGTGCTACACGGGTCTTCGGTGACGGTCGATGGACACGGCAAACGTAGAGGTACTATGCTTCGGTCGTCGTGGTACTTAACGATAGTAGTGGTACAAGGGTTGTAGCCAGCCTTGTCGGTTCATCGTGTAGTCGTAAACGTTCCGTAGATGTTCATGTCGTCGAAACCGTTCGGATCTTGGAGCGATGGTAGTCGTTCACTTGGCGGTCTCGACGGATTCGAAAGGGTACTTGGCGGTCTGTCGTGGTACTTGGCGATGTTCCCTATTCAATGGTCGTTGGACTTGGCGTCCCAGCCCGTAGTCGTTCGGGCATCGTGGAAGAGCTTGACGCTCACGGGGTCTCGGTCTCGACAAGAGAAGGCAGCGGTGTTGGAAATATGCCCTAGAGGCAATAATAAATTGATTATTATTATATTTCCTTGTTCATGATAATCGTTTATTATCCATGCTAGAATTGTATTGATAGGAAACTCAGATACATGTGTGGATACATAGACAACACCATGTCCCTAGTAAGCCTCTAGTTGACTAGCTCGTTAATCAATAGATGGTTACGGTTTCCTGACCATGGACATTGGATGTCGTTGATAACGGGATCACATCATTAGGAGAATGATGTGATGGACAAGACCCTATCCTAAGCCTAGCACAAGATCATGTAGTTCGTATGCTAAAGCTTTTCTAATGTCAAGTATCATTTCCTTAGACCATGAGATTGTGCAACTCCCGGATACCGTAGGAGTGCTTTGGGTGTGCCAAACGTCACAACGTAACTGGGTGGCTATAAAGGTACACTACGGGTATCTCTGAAAGTGTCTGTTGGGTTGGCACGAATCGAGATTGGGATTTTGTCACTCCGTGTAAACGGAGAGGTATCTCTGGGCCCACTCGGTAGGACATCATCATAATGTGCACAATGTGACCAAGGGGTTGATCACGGGATGATGTGTTACAGAACGAGTAAAGAGACTTGCCGGTAACGAGATTGAACAAGGTATCGGTATACCGACGATCGAATCTCGGGCAAGTACCATACCGCTAGACAAAGGGAATTGTATACGGGATCGATTGAGTCCTTGACATCGTGGTTCATCCGATGAGATCATCATGGAACATGTGGGAGCCAACATGGGTATCCAGATCCCGCTGTTGGTTATTGACCGGAGAACATCTCGGTCATGACTACATGTCTCCCGAACCCGTAGGGTCTACACACTTAAGGTTCGATGACGCTAGGGTTATAAAGGAAGCTTGTATGTGGTTACCGAATGTTGTTCAGAGTCCCGGATGATATCCCGGATGTCACGAGGAGTTCCGGAATGGTCCGGAGGTAAAGATTTATATATAGGAAGTCCTGTTTCGGCCATCGGGACAAGTTTCGGGGTCATCGGTATTGTACCGGGACCACCGGAAGGGTCCCGGGGGCCCACCGGGTGGGGCCACCTGCCCCGGGGGGCCACATGGGCTGTAGGGGGTGCGCCTTGGCCTACATGGGCCAAGGGCACCAGCCCCTAGAGGCCCATGCGCCAAGATATAGAAAAAAGGGGAGAGTCCTAAAGGGGGAAGGCACCTCCGAGGTGCCTTGGGGAGGATGGACTCCTCCCCCCCTTCTTAGCCGCACCCCTTTCTTGGAGGAAGGGGCAAGGCTGCGCCTCCCCCCTCTCCCCTGCCCCTATATATAGTGGAGGGGAGGGAGGGCATCCATACCTGAGCCCTTGGCGCCTCCCTCCCTCCCGTGACACCTCCTCCTCTCCCGTAGGTGCTTGGTGAAGCCCTGCAGGATTGCCACGCTCCTCCATCACCACCACGCCGTTGTGCTGCTGCTGGATGGAGTCTTCCTCAACCTCTCCCTCTCTCCTTGCTGGATCAAGGCGTGGGAGACATCGTCGAGCTGTACGTGTGTTGAACGCGGAGGTGCCGTCCGTTCGGCACTAGGATCATCGGTGATCTGAATCACGACGAGTACGACTCCAACAACCCCGTTCACTTGAACGCTTCCGCTTAGCGATCTACAAGGGTATGTAGATGCACTCTCCTTTCTACTCGTTGCTGGTCTCTCCATAGATAGATCTTGGTGATACGTAGGAAATTTTTTGAATTTCTGCTACGTTCCCCAACAGTGGCATCATGAGCTAGGTCTATTGCGTAGATTCTTTGCACGAGTAGAACACAAAGTAGTTGTGGGCGTCGATATTGTTCAATATGCTTGCCGTTACTAGTCTTATCTTGATTCGGCGGCATCATGGGATGAAGCGGCCCGGACCAACCTTACACGTACGCTTACGTGAGACCGGTTCCACCGACAAACATGCACTAGTTGCATAAGGTGGCTGGCGGGTGTCTGTCTCTCCCACTTTAGTCGGATCGGATTCGATGAAAAGGGTCCTTATGAAGGGTAAATAGCAATTGGCATATCACGTTGTGGTTCATGCGTAGGTAAGAAACGTTCTTGCTAGAAACCCATAGCAGCCACGTAAAACATGCAAACAACAATTAGAGGACGTCTAACTTGTTTTTGCAGGGTATGCTATGTGATGTGATATGGCCAAGAAGGATGTGATGAATGATATATGTGATGTATGAGATTGATCATGTTCTTGTAATAGGAATCACGACTTGCATGTCGATGAGTATGACAACCGGCAGGAGCCATAGGAGTTGTCTTTATTTATTTGTGACCTGCGTGTCAACTTAAACGTCATGTAATTACTTTACTTTATTTCTAACCGTTAGCCATAGTAGTAGAAGTAATAGTTGGCGAGGCAACTTCATGAAGACACGATGATGGAGATCATGATGATGGAGATCATGGTGTCATGCCGGTGACGATGATGATCATGGAGCCCCGAAGATGGAGATCAAAAGGAGCAAAGTGATGATGGCCATATCATGTCACTATTTGATTGCATGTGATGTTTATCATGTTTATACATCTTATTTGCTTAGAACAACGGTAGTAAATAAGATGATCCCTTACAACAATTTCAAGAAGTGTTCTCCCCTAACTATGCACCGTTGCGACAGTTCGTGTTTCGAAGCACCACGTGATGATCGGGTGTTAGATTCTAACGTTCACATACAACGGGTGTAAGACAGATTTACACACGTGAAACACTTAGGGTTAACTTGACAAGCCTAGCATGTACAGACATGGCCTCGGAACACGGAGACCGAAAGGTCGAACATGAGTCGTATAGAAGATACGATCAACATGAAGATGTTCACCGATGATGACTAGTCCGTCTCACGTGATGATCGGACACGGCCTAGTTTGACTTGGATCATGTAATCACTTAGATGACTAGAGGGATGTCTATCTGAGTGGGAGTTCATAAGATGAACTTAATTATCCTGAACATAGTCAAAAGGTTTTTGCAAATTATGTCGTAGCTCACGCTATAGTTCTACTGTTTAGATATGTTCCTAGAGAAAAATTAGTTGAAAGTTGATAGTGGCAATTATGCGGACTAGGTCCGTAAACTGAGGATTGTCCTCATTGCTTCATAGAAGGCTTATGTCCTTAATGCACCGCTCAGTGTGCTGAACCTCGAACGTTGTCTGTGGTTGTTGCGAACATCTGACATACACGTTTTGATAACTACGTGATAGTTCAGTTAAACGGTTTAGAGTTGAGGCACCAAAGACGTTTTTGAAACGTCGCGAAACATATGAGATGTTTTGAGGGCTGAAATTGGGATTTCAGGCTCGTGCCCATGTCAAGAGGTATAAGACCTCCGATGACTTTCTTAACCTGCAAACTAAGGAGAAAAGCTCAATTGTTGAGCTTGTGCTCAGATTGTCTGAGTACAACAATCATTTGAATCGAGTGGGAGTTGATCTTCCAGATAAGACAGTGATGGTTCTCCAAAGTCATTGCCACCAAGCTGTTAGAGCTTCATGATGAACTATAACATATCAGGGATAGATATGATGATCCTTGAGGTATTCGCGATGTTTGACACCGCGAAAGTAGAAATCAAGAAGGAGCATCAATTGTTGATGGTTGGTGAAACCACTAGTTTCAAGAAGGGCAAGGGCAAGAAGGGATACTTCATGAAACGGCAAATCAGCTGCTGCTCTAGTGAAGAAACCCAAGGTAAAACCCAAACCCGAGACTAAGTGCTTCTGTAATAAGGGGAACAACCACTAGAGCAGAATTACCCTAGATACTTGGTAGATAAGAAGGCTGGCAAGGTGGATAGAAGTATATTGCATATACATTGTGTTAATGTGTACTTTGCTAGTACTCCTAGTAGCACCAGGGTATTAGATACCGGTTCGGTTGCTAAGTGTTAGTAACTCGAAACAAAAAGCTACGGAATAAACGGAGACTAGCTAAAGGTGAGCTGACGATATGTGTTGGAAGTTTTTCCAAGCTTGATATGATCAAGCATCGCACGCTCCCTCTACCAAAGAGATTGGTGTTAAACCTAAATAATTGTTATTTGGTGTTTTGCGTTGAGCATAGACATGATTGGATTGCGTCTATCGCAATACGGTTATTCATTTAAGGAGAATAATGGTTACTCTGTTTATTTGAATAATACCTTCAATGGTCTTACACCTAAAATGAATGGTTTATTAAATCTCGATCGTAGTGATACACATGTTCATGCCAAAAGATAGTAATGATAGTACCACCTACTTGTGGCACTGCCACGTAAGTCATATTGGTGTATATGCATGAAGAAACTCCATGCAAATGGACCGTTTTGACTCACTTGATTTTGAATCACTTGGGACATGCAAATCATACCACACGGGCAAGATGACTGAAAAGCCTCGTTTTCAGTAAGATGGAACAAGATAGCAACTTGTTGGAAGTAATACATTTTGATGTGTACAGTCCAATGAGTGCTGAGGCATGTAGTGGATATTGTTATGTTCTTACTTCACAGATAATTTGAGTGGATGTTGAGTACATTTACTTGATGAATCATGAGTCTGAATTATTGAAAGGTTCAAGTAATTTCAGGGTGAAGTTGAAAGATCGTCGTGACAAGAGGATAAAATATCTATGATATGATCATAGAGATGAATATCTGAATTACGAGTTTGGCACAGAATTAAGACATTGTGGAAATAGTTTCACAACTAATACAGCCTGGAACACCATAGTGTGATGGTGTGTCCGAACATCATAACTGCACCCTATTGGATATGATGCATACCATGATGTCTCTTATCGAAGTACCACTATAGTTTATGGGTTAGGCATTAGAGACAACCACATTCACTTTAAATAGGGCACCACGTAATTCCGTTGAGACGACACCGTTTGGAGAAACCTAAGTTGTCGTTTCTTAAATGTTTGGGGCTGTGACGCTTATGTGAAAAAGTTTCAGGATTGATAAGCTCGAACCCAAAGCGGATAAAATACATCTTCATAGGACACCCAAAAACAGTTGGGTATACCTCCTAATTCAGATCCGAAAGCAATAGGGATTGTTTCTTGAATTGGGTCCTTTTTCGAGGAAAGGTTTCTCTCGAAAAGTTGAGTGGGAGGATGGTGGAGACTTGATGAGGTTATTGAACCGTCACTTCAACAAGTGTGTAGCAGGGCACAGGAAGTTGTTCCTGTGGCACGTACACCAATTGAAGTAGAAGCTTATGATAGTGATCATGAAGTTTCGGATCAAGTCACTGTCATACCTCGTAGGGTGACAAGGATACGTACTACTTCAGAGTGGTACAGTAATCCTGTCTTGAAGGTCATGTTGCTAGACAACAATGAACCTACGAGCTATGGAGAAGCGATGGTGGGCCCAAATTCCGACAAATGGTTAGAAGCCATAAAATCCGAGATAGGATCCATGTATGAAAACAAAGTGTAGACTTTGGCAGAACAACTCAATGGTCGTAAGGCTGTTGAGTGCAGATGGATTTTGAAAGGAAGACAGACAATGATGGTAAGTGTCACCATTGAGAAAGCTCGACTTGTCGTTAAGATGTTTTTCGACAAGTTCAAGGAGTTGACTACGATGAGACTTTCTCACTCGTAGCGATGCTAAGAGTCTGTTGGAATTATATTAGCAATTACTGCATTATTTATGAAATCTTGCAGATAGGATGTCAAAACATTGTTTCCTCGACGATTCTTGAGGAAAGGTTGTATGTGATACAACCGGAAGGTTTTGTCTATCCTGAAATATGCTAATAAGTATGCAAAGCTCCAGCAATCCTTCTGAGGACTGGAGTGAGCATCTCGGACTTGGAATGTATGCTTTGATGATGATCAAAGATTTTGGGTGTATACAAAGTTTATGAGAAACTTGTATTTCCAAAGAAGTGAGTGGGAGCACTATAGAATTTCTGATGAGTATATGTTGTTGACATATTAATGATCAGAAATGACGTAGAATTTCTGGAAAGCATATAGGGTTATTTGGAAAGTGTTTTCAATGGAAAACCTGGATTAAGCTACTTGAACATTGAGCATCAAGATCTATAAGGATAGATCAAAATGCTTAATAGTACTTTCAAATGAGCACATGCCTTGACGTGATCTTGAAGGTGTTCAAGATGGATCAGTCAAAGAAGGAGTTCTTGCCTGAGTTGTAAGGTATGAAGTTAAGACTTAAAGCTCGACCATGGCAGAATAGAGAGAAAGGAACGAAGGTCGTCCCCTATGCTTAAGACATAGGCTCTACAGTATGCTATGCTGTGTACCGCACCTGAAGTGTGCTTTACCATGAGTCAGTCAAGGGGTACAAGAGTGATCCAAGAATGGATCACAGGACATCGGTCAAAGTTATCCTTAGTAACTAGTGGACTAAGGAATTTTCTCAATTATGGAGGTGGTAAAAGAGTTCGTCGTAAAGGGTTACATCGATGCAAGTTTAACACCTATCCGGATAGCTCTGAGTAGAGATACCGGATACGTATAATGGAGCAACAATTTAGAATAGCTCCAAGTAGAACAGTTATTTGGAATAGCTCCAAATAGAACGTGGTAGCTGCATCTAGGAGATGACATAGAGATTTGTAAAGCACACACGGATCTGAAAGGTTCAGACCCGTTGACTATAACCTCTCTCACAAGCATAGCATGATCAAACCCAGAACTCATCGAGTGTTAATCACATGGTAAATGTGAACTAGATTATTGACTCTAGTAAACTCTTTGGGTGTTAGTCACATGGGGATGTGACCTTGAGTGTTAATCACATATCGATGTGAACTAGATTATTGACTCTAGTGCAAGTGGGAGACTGTTGGAAATATGCCCTAGAGGCAATAATAAATTGATTATTATTATATTTCCTTGTTCATGATAATCGTTTATTATCCATGCTAGAATTGTATTGATAGGAAACTCAGATACATGTGTGGATACATAGACAACACCATGTCCCTAGTAAGCCTCTAGTTGACTAGCTCGTTAATCAATAGATGGTTACGGTTTCCTGACCATGGACATTGGATGTCGTTGATAACGGGATCACATCATTAGGAGAATGATGTGATGGACAAGACCCTATCCTAAGCCTAGCACAAGATCATGTAGTTCGTATGCTAAAGCTTTTCTAATGTCAAGTATCATTTCCTTAGACCATGAGATTGTGCAACTCCCGGATACCGTAGGAGTGCTTTGGGTGTGCCAAACGTCACAACGTAACTGGGTGGCTATAAAGGTACACTACGGGTATCTCTGAAAGTGTCTGTTGGGTTGGCACGAATCGAGATTGGGATTTTGTCACTCCGTGTAAACGGAGAGGTATCTCTGGGCCCACTCGGTAGGACATCATCATAATGTGCACAATGTGACCAAGGGGTTGATCACGGGATGATGTGTTACGGAACGAGTAAAAAGACTTGCCGGTAACGAGATTGAACAAGGTATCGGTATACCGACGATCGAATCTCGGGCAAGTACCATACCGCTAGACAAAGGGAATTGTATACGGGATTGATTGAGTCCTTGACATCGTGGTTCATCCGATGAGATCATCGTGGAACATGTGGGAGCCAACATGGGTATCCAGATCCCGCTGTTGGTTATTGACCGGAGAACATCTCGGTCATGACTACATGTCTCCCGAACCCGTAGGGTCTACACACTTAAGGTTCGATGACGCTAGGGTTATAAAGGAAGTTTGTATGTGGTTACCGAATGTTGTTCGGAGTCCCGGATGAGATCCCGGACGTCACGAGGAGTTCCGGAATGGTCCGGAGGTAAAGATTTATATATAGGAAGTCCTGTTTCGGCCATCGGGACAAGTTTCGGGGTCATCGGTATTGTACCGGGACCACCGGAAGGGTCCCGGGGGCCCACCGGGTGGGGCCACCTGCCCCGTGTTGGAAATATGCCCTAGAGGCAATAATAAATTGATTATTATTATATTTCCTTGTTCATGATAATCGTTTATTATCCATGCTAGAATTGTATTGATAGGAAACTCAGATACATGTGTGGATACATAGACAACACCATGTCCCTAGTAAGCCTCTAGTTGACTAGCTCGTTGATCAATAGATGGTTACGGTTTCCTGACCATGGACATTGGATGTCGTTGATAACAGGATCACATCATTAGGAGAATGATGTGATGGACAAGACCCAATCCTAAGCCTAGCACAAGATCATGTAGTTCGTATGCTAAAGCTTTTCTAATGTCAAGTATCATTTCCTTAGACCATGAGATTGTGCAACTCCCGGATACCGTAGGAGTGCTTTGGGTGTGCCAAACGTCACAACGTAACTGGGTGGCTATAAAGGTACACTACGGGTATCTCTGAAAGTGTCTGTTGGGTTGGTACGAATCGAGATTGGGATTTTGTCACTCCGTGTAAACGGAGAGGTATCTCTGGGCCCACTCGGTAGGACATCATCATAATGTGCACAATGTGACCAAGGGGTTGATCACGGGATGATGTGTTACGGAACGAGTAAAGAGACTTGCCGGTAACGAGATTGAACAAGGTATCGGTATACCGACGATCGAATCTCGGGCAAGTACCATACCGCTAGACAAAGGGAATTGTATACGGGATCGATTGAGTCCTTGACATCGTGGTTCATCCGATGAGATCATCGTGGAACATGTGGGAGCCAACATGGGTATCCAGATCCCGCTGTTGGTTATTGACCGGAGAACATCTCGGTCATGACTACATGTCTCCCGAACCCGTAGGGTCTACACACTTAAGGTTCGATGACGCTAGGGTTATAAAGGAAGCTTGTATGTGGTTACCGAATGTTGTTCGGAGTCCCGGATGAGATCCCGGATGTCACGAGGAGTTCCGGAATGGTCCGGAGGTAAAGATTTATATATAGGAAGTCCTGTTTCGGCCATCGGGACAAGTTTCGGGGTCATCGGTATTGTACCGGGACCACCGGAAGGGTCCTGGGGGCCCACCGGGTGGGGCCACCTGCCCCGGGGGGCCACATGGGCTGTAGGGGGTGCGCCTTGGCCTACATGGGCCAAGGGCACCAGCCCCTAGAGGCCCATGCGCCAAGATATAGAAAAAAGGGGAGAGTCCTAAAGGGGGAAGGCACCTCCGAGGTGCCTTGGGGAGGATGGACTCCTCCCCCCCTTCTTAGCCGCACCCCTTTCTTGGAGGAAGGGGCAAGGCTGCGCCTCCCCCCTCTCCCCTGCCCCTATATATAGTGGAGGGGAGGGAGGGCATCCATACCTGAGCCCTTGGCGCCTCCCTCCCTCCCGTGACACCTCCTCCTATCCCGTAGGTGCTTGGTGAAGCCCTGCAGGATTGCCACGCTCCTCCATCACCACCACGCCGTTGTGCTGCTGCTGGATGGAGTCTTCCTCAACCTCTCCCTCTCTCCTTGCTGGATCAAGGCATGGGAGACATCATCGAGCTGTACGTGTGTTGAACGCGGAGGTGCCGTCCGTTCGGCACTAGGATCATCGGTGATCTGAATCACGACGAGTACGACTCCAACAACCCCGTTCACTTGAACGCTTCCGCTTAGCGATCTATAAGGGTATGTAGATGCACTCTCCTTTCTACTCGTTGCTGGTCTCTCCATAGATAGATCTTGGTGATACGTAGGAAAATTTTTGAATTTCTGCTACGTTCCCCAACAAGCGGGGCAACGTCCTTGACGGATGCAGCTTGTGCAGGGGAACCATGGCGAGGCCGAAGGTGGGGTCTCGAGCAGGAGGTGTCCACACCTGGAGCAGAGGAGGTGGTCGACGTCGTGCACGAGGCGAGGTCGATGAAGGTCGCAGGTTGAGGGTGCTGCAGGCGGGAGCGGCTGAAGATGGTGGGGGAGCCACATAGCTCGACGGAAGCAGGGGCAGCGGAGCTCGCGCATCGGGCGGTGACACTGGACGAGGAGGAGGCTTGGCAGCCGTTCTGGAGCAGGGAAGCAGAGGGGGCGACTGGCATCGATGAGATGGTGCAGGGCAGGTCGGGTCGCCGGCGCGGGCGCCATGGCCGGAGGCGACGTGGCTCCGGTGGCACAGTGTCTGGCAGGGCCCCGTCGGCAGCCTCCGGCGAAGGAGCCGAATGGTGGTGGGGCGACGGCGGCACTGGAGGGACGGGGGAAGGGAGCGAGGCGGCAGAGTTGGGGGTGCTGGCGCAGGAGCTCCTCTCCCTGTGTGAAGCATGTGGCGGCGCTAGGAGAACGAGAGGGGGAGGGTTGTGGGAATCGTGCAGGAGAGATGAGGGAGATGGGGATCGGACTGTGTGCGTTGCACTCTCCTGGCGGCTAGGGTTAGAGAAAAGGGGTGCGGCTGGCCTTGGTGGTCTACGCTGGAAGAATGGGCCGGCCTGGGAAAGGATGGCCTCGGGTGGGCCGGCGTGAGAGGTTGGGAGGCCCAGGAGGCCGGCGGCGCAAACTCTCTCTCCCTCCCTTATCAACTTCTATTTGCTGCAAAAACAAAAATAGAGAGAAAAGTACAGAGGGTTAGGTGATGAAGTAGGGATGGAGGAACATATTTCTGGAAAACATGAAATATGTCCGATTTAATCAAATTAGTTTGGGAATTTTTACAGACTATAAATTTAAACATGTTCGAATTTAATTCAAACTTGCATGAATTTATAACCTAACCAAACTGAAGCCAAATGGGCTTAAATTTTATATGATGACCCTACATAATAAATATGATTTATGGGCAAAAGATGAACATTTATTTGAGCAAATCTATTTGCAACTCAAATAAATAGAGAAAAGGAAAAAAGGAAGTGGCATAGGGATTTGAAACTTGGGTGAAACCAAGTTGGAAGTGAGCATGGGGTTGATGGAAGGATCAAGAGAAGAACAGAAGTTGCAGTGCACACGAGCAACTAAATTAAACAAACACAACAATGGTATGGAGAAGATGCATGATGCAAAATAAAACAAACATCACAAGCGAGCAAGCACGCATGAACATGATGGATGCAAAAGCACATGGCAACATACATGAAGATGGAATGCCAAGGTGAAAATAAAAGATAACACAAGCATGATGATGCAACAATTTAAGATAACACACGGCGACAAGGAGAAACATAGACGGCGTCTGGAGCATCGGTCTTGGGGCGTTACAACACTCCACCACTATGAGAGGATCTCGTCCCGAGATCTAGAATGGCAACGGAGGGAAAACGGAAGAGAAAGAGAAGAGGTAAGACTAAGTTGCTTCTTTGACCAATGAGTGAAAACAAAGAACCTTGAAAATGTTAAGCCATATCGAGAAAAGAATACAACGGAGATAAATGAAGTTTAAAGCACTCCGGTAGGGAAGAGGAACAAGGAATTACAAATTTGGACAACACTTCGGTTGAAAAGAGATGAAAGACTTGATAAAATGAAAGAGTTTGAGCAAAGGGGCACAACATTCCGGTTAAAAGGATAAGCATGAAAAGGACAAGAAGAAGGTTTGAAGAGAGCAGCAACACAATTCCTCCAGGAGGGAGAGAAATAGAAGATAGATGATTAAAATAAAAGAATGGAGAAGAAAATGCCAACTTCTGCCACAAAAGAGTTTGAAAAGGCATCTTTAGGAGAAGGGTCGAATGGAGTTGTTGGAACATCAACAATGAAAGGAATACGCTTGATATGGTCTTATGGGATACATCTCAAATTATGAGGTGACAACCAGCCACTCACGGGAAGAAGAATTGGATTGATATGAACAAGGAGACGAGAAAACTATTTCACCGGGAGAATAAAAGAAGAACTTGGGTCACTTATGAGCACCATAGATAGCAACAATCCTTAGGGAAGGCTTTTGGTGAAAAATAACCCAAAATACTTCCAACGAAGAGGTTGATGGATTTAAAACATCTCATACTTGATAACTTGTGAATCATGAAAACATGAACTCAAATTATCAAGAATGACATAATACCACCCCCAATGATATGGAAGAAAGAATTGCACTCCGAATTGCAAAATGAAGAATGCTTGAGCTCCTTAAAAGAATCTCGATGAAAACTTTGAGAAGGAATTAAATCCTTGATGAACCATCATGTAGAACCTTCATGAAGAACTCCGGTAATAAAAGAATGATCCAAAATAATTGAATGATGAAAAGAATAAGATTGAAGCCTTGCAATGATTTAGATAGAGATCTCCGTGATAATATAATTGAAAGAGGTTGGAACTCCGGGAAAAAGAGAAGATGAAACAATTGAAGCCGAGAATTTGATGAGCCTCCGGAATAAGGAATTGAATATACTCGATGAAACAAGAATAAGAATTACATTATGCGTATCCTTCACCAATTAAATTGATGACGAGCAAACGGATTTGGCATAGTACTTATTCTCGAAAAAAAGATTAGAATAGATATAGCACAACTTGAGAATGTCTTCGATGATCCCCCGGTAGGATGACATAACGGATGAATTGATACGAAAATAAAGGAAGCGAAATCTTGAACGAACCACCATAAGAATTGAAAAAGAGCGAAGTAAAGGGATGAATCACCGGGTAAGAATTGTGAAATGAATGACGATACTTGAGACAATCTAGATACATGAGAACGAAGGGATCATGATTGATTAGAGATCACTTGAACGATGCACCGGTAAGATTGGAGAATGATGACTAAAAGCTGAGAATGAATAAATCTGAGATGATGGACTCCGGAGGAAGGAAAAGAATTTTCGCGATCAAAACAATTATGAGAGGATGGCCTTGGACTAGAACCACGAATCTCTGAGAGAACGGATAAGATATGGAGGTAAAACTCTTCTTCGGTCTTCAAATCTCCGAGAATGACGATGAGAAACACCACCATGAATTATTTAGAAACTCCGGAAGAATCAAAACGAAGAGGTTGAGCCAACGATGAAAAGAATTTGACAGATCTTGGAGAAGTACATCTGACTGATGAAAATTCATTCTTACGTCAAACTTTGAAAAGAATTTGGGAGTAACTCCGGGAAAAATTAGAAGAGCCAGGTAAGATCCTGGGAGAAGACCTGTGGGTTAGGGCCCACTGAAAAGAAACACCGTTGAAATGATTACTTGAAAAAGGAGAATTCACCGGTTGAATTAAATGGTTTGAATAAGATAACATTCTCGAAAGATCTTGAACGGATTGAGAAGGAAACGAATCATCCAAGATATTTTCAACACTCCGGAACAACAGAATAGCGCGAGGTGAATGATAAAGAGGTGCACCGGTAAGAAAAGGTATTTGAAACGAGGAAAAAGGATATGATCCACAAAGCTTGACTTGGTTCCACCGGAGAAGAAAAAGAATGAATAATGGTGAACTAGAAGCTCCGTTAGAATCTTCATGAGAAACACCGGATAAGAATGGAGAGACTTCCATCGATAAAATGGATACTTGAATAAGAAATCTGAGTCCTTGAAGAAAAAGGGTGGGTGGGTGGGAAAAACACAAAAGCAACTTGGAGACGGATGAAACAAACACCGTTGAGAATAACTAATACTTAATCTTGCGGATGTTGAAATGATCGGATCCACTTAAAGAGAAGCACACCCATGAAAAGGATTGACATGACAAACTCGATGATCGAGAAGGATTAGTATTCACATAGGAATATGAGAACACCGTTTAGGAAAGGTATGGAATCACACTTGACATTGAAGCAACTCGAATACCACAACTCAAACAAAACAAAGGTTTGGCTTGCGAAATAAGCCGAACAAACATATGATAGAGATTTCGTCCGAAGTTTTCGTGGTGGGGCCTACACGGGCTCAATCGTACAGCACCATCATGTACAAGGCAGTGCACATGACATACGAAGCGTCCCCGAGTCGGCATAGCCAAGGACTCTTTAAGACACAACGAGACCACTGTAAAACCAACCGTGAATAGGCGGACCACTAGACGTCGAACCCCAATTTCGTATCATACATCTGTCGGAAAGATATCCTAAGAGCTACTTGAATTCCCACTTATAAACTCTCGAAATTTTCCGGTTATGCAATCAGGTGTTGGGGATACAGGGGAAGCATAATATCTCACCCAAAACTAGCAAATCCTACATCCAGCTATATCCATCCTTCAACACATAACCAAGAAACTTTCGGAAATCATCTACCTCAACCTTCGAAAAGCATCCGTTATACGAGTTATGGCAATACCCCCAAACTCCCGCCCCAGTACTGGGTGGCGTCGAGGTTATCTCACCAACAACTGCATAAAAGAGATTTTCGATGTCGGCGAACTAAGCTCAGGTATTCCAGAACTGCAACAATAAAATTGTGACGACAACACCTTGGAGCTCAACTCCCCGGGACACTGCCACAACCCCTAAAGACAGGAGGCACCAAGAACAATGTTCTCGTCACAACACCATCGAAACGATTCCAAGATACCCGCGTGATCCTAAATTTTTTTTTAGTGAAATTTGAGAAGTGAATAGTCAAAACTCTACGTCAGGATGCCTTACCAGAGCGATGAAGGGACTGGGGAGTAAAAAGAATTCCTAAACTCTCCGATATATAATTCCTAAATGACTCAAAACATTTTTTCTAGACTCAATAACGGCTGCTAATAATGATCAAACAATGGGGGCTCCTAAGGTCGGGGAAGGCTCTGATTACCAACTTGTAACGCCCTCGATGCGGCTATATCTCCCATGTGTCGAAGCATGACTTAGAGGCATAACCGCATTGAAAGCAATGTCGCAAGTGAGGTAATCTTCACACAACCCATGTAATACATAAGGGAAAAAGATACATGGTTGGCTTACAATCGCCACTTCACACAATTACATGAATAAAGCATTACATCAATCAGATACAATCAAGGTCCGACTACGGAAACCAAAATAAAAGAAGGTTACCCCAAATGCTACACAGATCCCCAATCGTCCCGACTGGGCTCCACTATTGATCAACTAGCACGAAAACAACACAAAGGACAAGATCTTCATCGAGCTCCTCCTTGAGCTTGGTTGCGTCACCTGCTCGGTTCAACGGCACCTGCAAGCTGGTTTTGGAAGTATCTGTGGGTCACGGGGACTCAGCAATCTCACACCCTCGCGATCAAGACTATTTAAGCTTATGGGTAAGGTAAATGTATGATGTGGAGCTGCAGCAAGCGACTAGCATATATGGTGGCTAACCTATTCGCAAAAGAGAGCGAGAAGAGAAAGCAAAGCACGATCGAGAAACTATGATCAAGAAGTGATCCTAGAACAACCTACGTCAAGCATAACTCCAACACCGTGTTCACTTCCCGGACTCCGCTGGAAAGAGACCATCACGGTTACACACGCGGTTGATGTATTTTAATTAAGGTCAACTTCAGGTTTTCTACAACCGGATGTTAACAAATTCCCATCTGCCCATAACCGCGGGCACGGCTTTCAAAAGTTCAAATCCCTGCATGGGTGTCCCAACTTAGCCCATAACAAGCTCTCACGGTCAACGAAGGATATTCCTTCTAGCGGGAAGACCCGATCAGACTCGGAATCCCGGTTACAAGACATTTCGACAAGGTAAAACTAAACCAACAACACCGCCCGAATGTGCCGACAAATCCCGATAGGAGCTGCACATATCTCTTTCTCAGGGCACACTCAGATTGTCTTAGGTACGGGTAGGCCAGCCCAGAGTTGCCCCTGGTGGCCACCGGCAGCTGACAGGTTGGACCAACACTCAGAGGAGCACTGGCCCGGGGGGTTAAAATAAAGATGACCCTTGAGTCCGCGAAACCCAAGGGAAAAAGAGGTTAGGTGGCGAATGGTAAAACCAAAGTTGGGCATTGCTGGAAGAGTTTTGTTTAAGGCGAACTATCAAGGGGTTCCCATTATTACCCAACCGCGTAAGGAACGCAAAATCCGGGAACATAACACCGATATGACGAAAACTAGGGCGGCAAGAGTGGAACAAAACACTAGACAAAATGCCGAGCCTTCCACCCTTTACCAAGTATATAGATGCATTAATTAAATAAGAGATATTGTGATATCCCAACAAGTAAACATGTTCCAGTAAGGAACAACATCTCCATGTTCCAACAAGGAACAAACTTCCATCTTCACCTGCAACTAACAACACTATAAGAGGGGCTGAGCAAAGCGGTAACGTAGCCAAACAACGGTTTGCTAGGACAAGGTGGGTTAGAGGCTTGGTTCAACAATATGGGAGGCATGATAAGCAAGTGGTAGGTATCGCAGCATAGGCATAGCAAAAGAGCGAGCAACTAGCAAGCAAAGATAGAAGTGATTTCGAGGGTATGGTCATCTTGCCTGAAATCCCGCAAGGAAGAACGAGTCCATGAAGAAGACAAACAGACGTAGATGAACGGGTCCTCACAAACGCGACGTTATCGGAACTAACCCAAAGAAGCAACACCGGAAAGAAGCAAACAACATAGTAAACAACCATCACATCAACATGGCATGATGCACAACCAAGTATGATGCATGTCCGGTTTAAAGAAGCATGGCATGGCAAAGGGCACAAACAAAATTACAAGTTAAGTGGAGCTCAATATGCAACGGGTTGCATATTGATGGAACACCACATCAATTATTTGGTTCTCTCTCGTTTAGGTACCCAACAATATTAAATGTTGTTAAACATGGCAAGAGGTGAGGCATAACAAAACTACACCATCTAAACAATTTAAATGGGGCCGGATATAACAAATAATGAATCCGGTAAATCCCCATATGCCTTAGTAATTAATGCAAACAACAGTTTTAAACATTTTCATTGTTGTTATCATGATGCGGATGACATGTGCAAGTTTTATGCAATATTTATGAAAAAGTTGATAAGAGCATTTTATGAAGCATTTGTCACCGTGGTAGAAAGAAAGGAGTGCCACGACGACGAAACAGAAATGGTGCCATGGCAACATTCCGGTTCCGGTAACTCGATTGAGATGCCGGTGAAAAGAAAGTGTGACGGGAGCGAGTCACGCAAGGATGGTGGGGTGATCCCGGATACCAGGTTCCCACGGGTCGACGGTATGGCAAACGAGGGGAGACGTGTAATGACAACTCGGACACAGTGCAAACGCGGACATCACATACGACATGCATTTGTCCACGGTGGTTGGTCCGGCAGTTATACCTTCCAAGGGTGCATTTCGAGGCGGAATGAGTCGGTGCAAAGTAGAGGAAGTAGACGTTCTCGCGACGGTAGAGGAAGTAGTGGTACACGTCTCGGAGAAGGACTTGACGCATTCGATGTTTCCGAGGGCGACGGTAGGGGAACTTGGCGTTAGTGCTACACGGGTCTTCGGTGACGGTCGATGGACATGGCAAACGTAGAGGTACTATGCTTCG
The DNA here is from genome assembly GCF_002162155.2 of Triticum dicoccoides. Taxonomy (NCBI): domain Eukaryota; kingdom Viridiplantae; phylum Streptophyta; class Magnoliopsida; order Poales; family Poaceae; genus Triticum; species Triticum dicoccoides. Next base: position 204,642,354 of record NC_041382.1, read on the forward strand.
GTCGTCGTGGTACTTGACGATAGTAGTGGTACAAGGGTTGTAGCCGGCCTTGTCGGTTCATCATGTAGTCGTAAACGTTCCGTAGATGTTCATGTCGTCGAAACCGTTCGGATCTTGGAGCGATGGTAGTCGTTCACTTGGCGGTCTCGACGGATTCAAAAGGGTACTTGGCGGTCTGTCGTGGTACTTGGCGATGTTCCCTGTTCAATGGTCGTTGGACTTAGTCGTTCGGGCATCGTGGAAGAGCTTGACGCTCACGGGGTCTCGGTCTCGACAAGAGAAGGCAGCGGGGCAACGTCCTTGACGGACGCAGCTTGTGCAGGGGAACCATGGCGAGGCCGAAGGTGGGGTCTCGAGCAGGAGGTGTCCACACCTGGAGCAGAGGAGGTGGTCGACGTCGTGCACGAGGCGAGGTCGATGAAGGTCGCAGGTTGAGGGTGCTGCAGGTGGGAGCGGCTGAAGATGGTGGGGGAGCCACACAGCTCGACGGAAGCAGGGGCAGCGGAGCTCGCGCATCGGGCGGTGACACTGGACGAGGAGGAGGCTTGGCAGCCGTTCTGGAGCAGGGAAGCAGAGGGGGCGACTGGCATCGATGAGATGGTGCAGGGCAGGTCGGGTCGCCGGCGCGGGCGCCATGGCCGGAGGCGACGTGGCTCCGGTGGCACAGTGTCTGGCAGGGCCCCGTCGGCAGCCTCCGGCGAAAGAGCCGAATGGTGGTGGGGCGACGGCGGCACTGGAGGGACGGGGGAAGGGAGCGAGGCGGCAGAGTGGGGGGTGCTGGCGCAGGAGCTCCTCTCCCTGTGCGAAGCATGTGGCGGCGCTAGGAGAACGAGAGGGGGAGGGTTGTGGGAATCGTGCAGGAGAGACGAGGGAGATGGGGATCGGACTGTGTGCGTTGCACTCTCCTGGCGGCTAGGGTTAGAGAAAAGGGGTGCGGCTGGCCTTGGTGGTCTACGCTGGAAGAATGGGCCGGCCTGGGAAAGGATGGCCTCGGGTGGGCCGGCGTGAGAGGTTGGGAGGCCCAGGAGGCCGGCGGCGCAAACTCTCTCTCCCTCCCTTATCAACTTCTATTTGCTGCAAAAACAAAAATAGAGAGAAAAGTACAGATGGTTAGGTGATGAAGTAGGGATGGAGGAACATATTTCTGGAAAACATGAAATATGTCCGATTTAATCAAATTAGTTTGGGAATTTTTACAGACTATAAATTTAAACATGTTCGAATTTAATTCAAACTTGCATGAATTTATAACCTAACCAAACTGAAGCCAAATGGGCTTAAATTTTATAGGATGACCCTACATAATAAATATGATTTATGGGCAAAAGATGAACATTTATTTGAGCAAATCTATTTGCAACTCAAATAAATAGAGAAAAGGAAAAAAGGAAGTGGCATAGGGATTTGAAACTTGGGTGAAACCAAGTTGGAAGTGAGCATGGGGTTGATGGAAGGATCAAGAGAAGAACAGAAGTTGCAGTGCACACGAGCAACTAAATTAAACAAACTCAACAATGGTATGGAAAAGATGCATGATGCAAAATAAAACAAACATCACAAGCGAGCAAGCACGCATGAACATGATGGATGCAAAAGCACATGGCAACATACATGAAGATGGAATGCCAAGGTGAAAATAAAAGATAACACAAGCATGATGATGCAACAATTTAAGATAACACACGACGACAAGGAGAAACATGGACGGCGTCTGGAGCATCGGTCTTGGGGCGTTACAATATATAAAGGATGGAGGGAGAAAGGAGGCCGGCCAGGAGGGGCGCGCCATGGGGGAGTCCTACTTGGACTCCCCCATGGCGCGCGTCCTAGTAGGATTCGCCCCCCTCCTTTTCCTTTCTTCCACCAGAGGGAAAGGAAGGAGGGGAGAAGGAGAAGGAAGGAGGGGGCTATGCCCCCACCCCTTGTCCAATTCGGTTTGAGCAGGGGAGGCTGCTCCACCTCATGGCCATTCTTCTCTCTCTCCACTAAATCCCACTAAGGCCCAATACTTCCCCGGGGGGTTCCGGTATCCTCCCAGTACTCCAAAAAATACCCGAATCACTTCAGAACCATTCCTATGTCTGAATATAATATTCCAATATATCAATCTTTACCTCTCGACCATTTCGAGACTCCTCGTCATGTCCATGATCTCATCCGGGACTCCGAACAAACTTCGTTCATTAAATCACATAAATCATAATACAAATCGTCATCGAACGTTAAGCGTGCGGGCCCTGCGGGTTCGAGAACTATGTAGACATGACCAAGACATATCTCCGGTCAACAACCACTAGCGGAACCTGGATGCTCATATTGTCTCCTACAAATTCTACAAAGACCTTTATCGGTCAAACCGCATAACAACATACGTCATTCCCTTTGTCATCGTTATGTTACTTGCCCGAGATTCGATCGTCGGTATCATCATACCTAGTTCAATCTCGTTACTGCAAGTCTCTTTACTCGTTCTGTAATGCATCATCCCGTAACTAACTCATTAGTCATGTTGCTTGCAAGTCCTATAGTGATGTGCATTATCGAGAGGGCCCAGAGATACCTCTCCGATACACGGAGTGACAAATCCTAATCTCGATCTATGCCAACACAACAAACACCACCGGAGACACCTGTAGAGCATCTTTATAATCACCCAGTTATGTTGTGACTTTTTATAGCACACAAAGTGTTCCTCCGGTATTCGGGAGTTGCATAATCTCATAGTCAGAGGAATATGTATAAGTCATGCAAAAAGCAATAGCAACAAAACTAAATGATCATAATGCTAAGCTAACGGATGGGTCTTGTCCATCACATCATTCTCTAATGATGTGATCCCATTCATCAAATGACAACACAAATCTATGGTTAGGAAACTTAACCATCTTTGATTAACGAGCTAGTCTAGTAGAGGCTTACTAGGGACATGGTGTTTTGTCTATGTATCCACACATGTATCAAGTTTCCGGTTAATACAATTCTAGCATGAATAATAAACATTTATCATGATATAAGGAAATATAAAATAACAACTTAATTATTGCCTCTAGGGCATATTTCCTTCACCTTCATGTTACGAAAATGCTCAGTGACTACAATGTTGCGCGTATGTTTTTGCAATCTATGGTTGCGGACGCCTCCAAGCATGGCTTGCCGCCAAGCTCGAGCACTGATAACCCACAAGTGTAGGGTATCACAACAGTTTTTGAGGGTAGAGTATTCAACCCAAATTTATAGATTCGACACAAGGGGAGCCAAATAATATTTGAAGGTATTAGCAGCTAAGTTGTCAATTCAACAACACCTGGATTATCTGTAGCAAGTAATCAATAGCAAAGTAATATGATAGTTTTGATAATAGTAGCAGTAGCAATGGTAACGGTAACAGTGATAGCAGTAGTTTTGTAGCAAGTGTAACAGTGATGATAGCAACAGTAACTTAGCAAGAACAATATAGGATAAATTCGTTGGCATTGGATTGGTGACTTGTTGGATGATATTCATCATGAGACAGTTATAACCTAGGGCGATTTGCCACTAGCGCTAGTTCATCGATATAATGTAGGCATGTATTCCGTAAATAGTCATACATGCATGTGAAAAGAACTTGCATGACATCTTTTGTCCTACCCTCCCGTGGCAGCGGGGTCCTATTGGAAACTAAGGGATATTAAGGCCTCCTTTTAATAGAGAACCGGAACAAAGCATTGGCACACGGTGAATACATGAACTCCTCAAACTACGGTCATCACCGGGAGTGGGCCCGGCTATTGTCACTGCGGAGTTGCCAGATCATAACACGTAGTAGGTGACTATAACTTGCAAGATCGGATCTAGAACATGGATATAATGGTGATAACATAAACGGTTCATATCTGAAATCATGGCACCCGGGCCCAAAGTGACAAGCATTAAGCATGGCAAAGTCATGGCAACATCAATCTAAGAACATAGTGGATACTAGGGATCAAGCCCTAACAAAACTAACTCGATTACATGATGAATCTCATCCAACTCCTCACCGACCAATGAGCCTACGAAGGAATTACTCACTCCCGGTGGGGAGCATCATGGAATTGGCGATGGAGAAGGGTTGGTGATGACGAAGAACGAAGATCCCCCTCTCCGGAGCCCCAAACGGACTCCAGATCTGCCCTCCCGGGGAAGAACAAGGCTTGGCGGCGGCTCCATCTTGTGGATCGCGATAATTCTTTCTCCCTGATTTTTTCTGGAAAAATAAGATTTTATAGCGTCGGTTTCAGGCTCTGCGGGGCCACCAGGTGGGGACAACCCACCTGGGCGCGCCCGGAGAGGGGGCGCACCCTGGTGGGTTGTGCCCACGCAGGTGCCCCTCTCCGGTAGGTCTTGTCTCCAGAAATTCTTATATATCATATAAAAATTCATCACAAAGTTTCGTTCTATTCCGAGAACTTTTATTTCTACACAAAAACAACACCACGGTAGTTCTGCTGAAAACAGCGTCAGTCCGGGGTTAGTTTCATTCAAATCATGCAAATTAGAGTCCAAAACAATAGGAAAAGCGTTAGGAAAAGTAGATACGTTGGAGACGTATCAACTCCCCCAAGCTTAAATCTTTGCATAAATAAGGTTAAACAACACCCAAATTTTCAGCCAACATTATAACTAACCATGCTGACAATAACTCTTAAAGATTATATTAACTCATATCAATGACACAATCAGCTAGCGAGCAATAATAAGACATCTCAAACTGCAACACCTTGTCAAAACAACCATGATATAATATGACAATAGTGGTATCTCGCTAGCCCTTTCTGAGACCGCAAAACATAAATGCAGAGCACCTCCAAAGTGCAAGCAACGACTAAACATTGTAATTCATGGTAGAAAAGATCCAGTCATGATGCACCCAACATTAGCTACACACAATGCATAAGTCATGACAGCTGTGCTCTCAAGTTCTAGCACTTGTTTTAGAAGGTGATGACACAACATAAAAGTAAATAGATAGTCCCTTCACAGAGGGAAGCAGATTTGTAGAGGTGCCAGAGCTCAAGTTTTTTAAAACAGAGATAAATGATATTTTGAGACATGCACCCTTCTCATTTACTTCACGACTATTAGTTATCAATATCTCTCATGCTAAACAAGGTAGTGGCAGTTCCCAAGCGATAAAAAGTAAAGGTTTTGACTCCATTGGGAGTTTTTGTTTGATTATTCGAGCGATTAACTCTTTTTGTATTTTGCAGTATGGAACTGGGCATCCCTATTACCGCCCTTTTCTCGTGCGATGGCGAGTGAATAAACACTCGACCTGAGAACAACCTGCTTAGCATGGAAGATACCGACTACCTCTTGTCATTCCATGAACGATCCCGGCACACAAAAAGGATATTTTTTAGAAGTTTTTAGAGGTGGCACATGCAAATTTACTTACGACGGCATGGTAATACCGCATATAGGTAGGTATGGTGGACTCATCTGGAATAACTTTGGTTCAAGGTTTTTGATGTACAAGCAGAATCCCCACTTAGTACAGGCAAAGGCTAGCAATTAGATTGAGAAGTGGCCAGCTAGAGAGCAACAACGATCATGATCATGCATTATGCATAAGTAACATTGGACACTAGCATGACTAGGATATGAACACCATGAACATAAAATATCATAGAGGCTATGTTGGTTTTGATTCAACTACATGCATGAACATGTGCCAAGTCAAGCCACTCGAACATTCAGAGGAGGATACCATATCATCATACTACATCACAATCATTTTAATGCAATGTTGATATCCAAGATAAATCATTATCCACTCCCACCTACTTATTCATGGCATGAGAAACTATAATCTCTAATTTTCATTGCAAACATGTTTAATCATAAAGGGCTGAATCATGCATACTAGGTTAAACATATTTACACAAATAGAACAAGTCGAGTTCATACCAGTTTCTCTCTGCCATGACCAGTTCATCGAATATCATCATTATTGCCTTTCACTTGCATGACCGAACGATGTGAAAACAATAATAGTGCAAGAGTGCCATGGACTAAGCTGGAATTTGCAAAACATTTTATTCAACAGGAGAAGACAAGGTAAAATGGGCTCTTTATTAGTTCAACAATTATTCATATGGGAGCCACTCAACATTTTCATCATGGTCTTCTCCTTGGTACAACTCGAATAAAAGGAAAATAAATTTAGAGAAACACACTGAAATATTTTTGGAGTTTTGGGTTTTCTTGAACAAGAAATTAAAAGGGAAAAGAAAAAACGAGAAAACTATTTACACAGGAAAGCTCCCAACAAGCAAAATAAGAACAAGGAAATATTTTTGGGTTTTCTTTTTAATACTACAGCTAAGAATGCATGGAAAATAAACTAACTACAACTATTTTTTTGGGTTTTTCTAAAGTTTTTCAAACACACAAGAAGAAAGCAAAAAAATAAAATTTAAACATGGATGATACAATGAAAAAGTGTGAACACCGACAAGATGAATAGGCTGACATGAATATAATGTCGGTGAGAAACACGTACTGCCCCAAGCTTAGGCTTTTGGCCTAACTTGGTAGTCGATCAGTAGTCTGGATAGTAGTTGGGGTACTGAGGAGCGGCCATCCACTGATCCCACTGCGGCGGCTCCTCCTCTGCCTCTATAGCAGCCTGAGCATTTTCGGTAGGTGATGATGTCCGCGAGCATGATCTTATATCCACTCCTGGCAACAGAATCAAACAAAGCGGGAGCAGGCAAAGGAATAATATCACGAGTTTCAATGCTAAAAACCAGGTTATAAGGAATAGGAATATCAGGATAATCTTGTGCAAGAAAACGATGGTGTTCCATGGTTGCACGGTCTAGATAAACCTTGGTCAGAGGGTAATCATGAGGGAGTATCCCAACATTAAAGTGGGCCGCCAAGTGAGTATCATAAATCCCACCATGGATTTTACCCTGAGATTTATTAAGATGGAGGCGACGAGCCATAATAGCTCCCAAGCTATAAGTGTTGTCGCCCTCTAGTGCACGACGCAAGACAACAAGGTCTGGTGAGCTGAGCGCTCCCACCTTCTCCCTAGCAAGCAAGTGATGACCCACAAGTATAGGGGATCTATCGTAGTCCTTTCGATAAGTAAGAGTGTCGAACCCAACAAGGATCAGAAGGAAATGATAAGCGGTTTTCAACAAGGTAATCTCTGCAAGTACTAAAATAAGTGGTAACAGATAGTTTTGTGATAGGATAAATTGCAACGAGCAACAAGTAACAAAAGTAAATAAAGTGCAGCAAAGTGGCCCAATCCTTTTGTAGAAAAGGATAAGCCGGAACAAAATCTTATAATAGGAAAAGCGCTCCCGAGGACACATGGGAATATCGTCAAGCTAGTTTTCATCACGTTCATTTGATTCACATTCGATACTTTGATAATTTGATATGTGGGTGGACCAGTGCTTGGGTGCTATTCTTACTTGAACAATCATCCCACTTATGATTAACCTCTATTGCAAGCATCCGCAACTACAACAAAAGTATTAAGGTAAACCTAACCATAACATGAAACATATGGATCCAAATCAGCCCCTTATGAAGCAACGCATAAACTAGGGTTTAAGATTCTATCACTCTAGCAACCCATCATCTACTTATTACTTCCCAATGCCTTCCTCTAGGCCCAAATAATGGTGAAGTGTTATGTAGTTGACGTTCACATAACACCACTAGAGGCTAGACAACATACATCTTATCAAAATATCAAACGAATACCAAATTCACATGACTACTCATAGCAAGACTTCTCCCTTGTCCTCAGGAACGAACGTAATTACTCACAAAGCATATTCATGTTCATAATCAGAGGGGTAATAATATGCATATAGGATCTGAACATATGATCTTCCACCAATTAAACCAACTAGCATCAACTACAAGGAGTAATCAACAATACTAGCAACCTACTAGCACCAATCCCGGACTTTGAGACAAGAATTGGATACAAGAGATGAACTAGGGTTTGGAGATGAGATGGTGCTGGTGAAGATGTTGATGGAGATTTCCCTCTCCCGATGAGAGGAGCGTTGGTGATGACGATGGTGATGATTTCCCCCTCCGGGAGGGAAGTATCCCCGGCAGAATAGCTCTGTCGGAGCTCTAGATTGGATCCGCCAAGGTTCTGCCTCGTGGCGGCGGAGTCTCGTCCCGAAAAGTTCCTCCCTATTTTTTTCTCATCGAAAGACCTCATGTAGGAGAAGATGGGCATCGAAGAGCCACCAGGGACCCACGAGGTAGGGGGCGCGCCCTAGGGGGGGGGCGCCCCCACCCTCGTGAGCAGGGTGTGGGCCCCCTGGCCTTCATCTTTGGCGTGGATTTTTCTTTATTTCTTTTAAGACGTTCTGTGGAGTTTCAGGACTTTTGGAGTTGCGCAGAATAGGTCTCTAATATTTGCTCCTTATCCAGACCATAATTCCAGCTGACGGCATTCTCCCTCTTTATGTAAACCTTGTAAAATAAGAGAGAATAGCCATAAGTATTGTGACATAAAGTGAAATAACAGTCCATAATGCAATAAATATCGATATAAAAGCATGATGCAAAATGGACGTATCAACTCTCCCAAGCTTAGACCTCGCTTGTCCTCAAGCGAAAAGCCGATAACAATAAATATGTCCTCATGTTTAGAGGTAGAGACGTCGATAAAAATAAAATACGGACATGAAGGCATCATGATTATTCTTATAACAACAACATATATAGATTTTGTCATATGATCACTTATGTTCAAGTGATGATCTATTCACAATGCAAAAGTATAAATCATAAACTTTATTGGGCTCCAACAAACTATAATCTCAGTCATTGAAGCAATTGCAATTTATCATAACATCGGAAAGAGTCTATGTCAGAGCTAAAAAGCAAGTCCACATACTCAACTATCATTTAGTGCTCCATAATTGCTGACACTCACGCAATACTTGTGGTTACAGAGTTTTAGTCGGACACAGAGAAAGATAGGGGCTTATAGTTTTGCCCCACAACCTTTTACCTCAAGGGTAATGTCAAGAATAATGGTTCATGCTCCCCTACATCCAATTATATATATATATATATATATATATATATATATATATATATATATATATATATATATATATATATATCATGTTCTTTCCAACATGCTGAGCTTGCCAAAGGATAAAATGAAAAAGGAAAGGTGAAGATCACCGTGAGTCTTGCATAAGGTAGAAGATAATAATAAAGGATAGGCCCTTCGCAGAGGGAAGCAGAGGTTGCCATGCGCTTTTATGGTTGGATATATAAAATCTCAATGCGAAAGAACATCACTTTATATTGCCACTTGTGATATGAACCTTTATTATGCAGTCCGTCGCTTTTATTACTTCCACATCACAAGATCGTATAAAGCTTATTTCTCCCACACCAATCAATCATACATATTTAGAGCAATTTTTATTGCTTTGCACCGATGACAACTTACTTGAAGGATCTTACTCAATCCATAGGTAGATATGGTGGACTCTCATGGCAAAACTGGTTTAGGGATATTTGGAAGCACAAGTAGTATTTCTACCTGGTGCTGAGAATTTGGCTAGCATGAGGGGGAAAGGCAAGCTCAACAAGTTAGAGGAACCATGACAACATACTTTATCTTAGATATAAGAAAGACATAACTCATTACGTTGTCTTCCTTGTCCAACATCATCTCTTTAGCATGTCATATTTTAATGAGTGCTCCCAATCATAAAAGATGTCAATGATAATATATCTATATGTGAAAACATATCTTTCCTTATTACTTCCTATTAATTGCAACAATGACCAAAGCTATGTCTGCCAATTCCCAACAACTTTTAATCATCATACTCTTTCTATGTGAAGTCATTACTCTCAATAAGATCAATATGAACTTTCTGTTTCTTTTTATTCTTTTTCTCTTTTCTTTTATTCACCCAAGATCATGGCAAAATAATCAAGCCCTTGACTCAACACTAATCTTTATTATATATAACTCACGGACTCGATTATATAGAGAGATCATAAAGCAAAACTCAAAACTAGATCATGCCATAAACTTTATTCTACTAGATCAAGATACTACTAATAGGATCGAACTAAGAAAAACGGTAAAGGTAGGAGTTGTGATGGTGATACGATACCGGGGCACCTCCCCCAAGCTTGGCAGTTGCCAAGGGGAGTGCCCATACCCATGTGATTATGTCTCCTTGGTTGGTGAAGAAGGTGGCGGTGACGGATAATCGCACATCGAGCGTAAGAGGTCCTCCAGCTTGCGAATAATGCCCTTGAGTGCAATAATATGCTCCTTCAACAAAATATTTTCTTGCGTGAGATACTTGTTTTGAACACGAGCTAACTCAATCATCTTGAAAGCTTCGATCTCAGTTGGGGTAAGAAGGTTATGATCAATTTGAAGGGTGTCTTTTGCCGCTGGAGCTTGATCCTCGGTGGCCTTATTGATCCTTTCATCCTTGTTGACCCTCGTGGGTTCTTCCCTCTTTAGATCTATCTTCATTAGCCAAGCATCATTGTCACCATTGTTGGAGGAGGGAGACGACATGATGCTTAGCCTGGAAAACCCTGACAGAAAACAGCTCGAAACAAGAACAGATGAGGTTTGCGTGATACGGGAGTCAAAACCTTCGGGAGAATATATAATGAATTTTTACCGACCAAAATACGTATTGTGCAATAAAACGGGGTCCAGAAGGCACACGAGGTGCTCACGAGGTAGGGGGGCGCGCCCAGGGGGTAGGGTGCGCCCACCACCCTCGTGGGGCCCTCGTGTCCTTCCCGGACTGATACTTAGTTTTCTATTTTTCTAAATATTCCAAAACGGAGAAATATTGCCTTAAAAATTGTTTTGGAGTCGGTTTACTTACCGTACCACATACCTATTCCTTTTCGGAGTCTGAAACGTTCCGGAAAGTGTCCCTTATGTATTCCTTCGGGGTTATGGTTTCAATAATATTGGTTTCAACATTTATGGGATTACCTGAGATATAATGTTTAATTCTTTGACCATTTACCACCTTCGGATTTGTGCCCTCGAAGTTGTTGATTTTTATGGCACCGGAACGATAGACCTCTTTGATAACATAGGGGCCTTCCCATTTAGAGAGAAGTTTTCCTGCAAAAAATCTTAAACGAGAGTTGTATAGCAATACATAATCACCCACATTAAACTCATGCTTTTGTATCCTTTTGTCATGCCATCTTTTAACTTTTTCTTTAAACAACTTGGCATTTTCATAAGCTTGGGTTCTCCATTCATCAAGTGAGCTAATATCAAATAATCTATTCTCACCGGCAAGTTTAAAATCATAGTTGAGTTCTTTAATAGCCCAGTATGCCTTATGTTCTAGTTCGAGAGGTAAGTGACATGCTTTTCCATAAACCATTTTATACAGAGACATACCCATAGGATTTTTATATGCAGTTCTATAAGCCCATAATGCATCATGAAGTTTCTTAGACCAATTCTTTCTAGACCTATTAACAGTCTGTTGCAAAATTAATTGGAGCTCTCTATTGCTCAACTCTACTTGACCACTAGACTGTGGGTGATAAGGGGATGCAATTCTATGATTAACATCATATTTAGCAAGCATTTTACGGAAAGCACCGTGAATAAAGTGTGAACCGCCATCGGTCATTAAATATCTAGGGACTCCAAACCTCGGGAAAATAACTTCTTTAAGCATTTTAATAGAAGTGTTATGATCAGCACTAGTAGTTGGAATAGCTTCTACCCACTTAGTAACATAATCAACAGCAACTAGAATATGTGTGTATCCATTAGAGGCAGGGAAAGGTCCCATATAATCAAAGCCCCGAACATCAAATGGTTCAATAACAAGTGAATAATTCATAGGCATTTCTTGACGTCTACTAATATTACCAATTCTTTGACATTCATCACAAGACAAGACAAACTTACGGGCATCCTTGAAGAGAGTAGGCCAATAAAAACCAGATTGCAATACCTTATGTGCAGTTCTATCTCCAGCGTGGTGTCCTCCATAAGACTTGGAATGACACTTGCGTAGGATCTGTTCCTGTTCATGCTCAGGTACACAACACCTAATAACACCATCTACTCCTTTATAAAGATGTGGGTCATCCCAAAAGTAATGTCTCAAGTCATAGAAAAACTTTTTCTTTTGCTGGTATGTGAAACTAGGTGGTATAAACTTAGCAACAATATAATTAGCATAATCAGCATACCATGGAGTAATACGAGAAGTACTTATAACATTTAATTGTTCATTAGGAAAGTCATCATTAATAGGTAGTGGGTCATCAAGAATATTTTCTAACCTAGATAAGTTGTCTGCAATGGGGTTCTCAGCTCCCTTTCTATCAACAATATTCAAATCAAATTCTTGTAGCAAGAGAACCCATCTAATTAGTCTAGGTTTAGCATCTTTCTTTTCCATAAGATATTTAATAGCAGCATGATCAGTGTGAATAGTTACTTTAGAATCAACAATATAAGATCTGAACTTATCACAAGCAAATACAACTGCTAAAAGCTCTTTTTCAGTAGTAGCATAATTTCTTTGAGCATTGTCTAGAGTCTTACTAGCATAATGAATAACATTTAATTTCTTATCAACTCTTTGACCTAGAACAACACCTACAACATAATCACTAGCATCACACATAATTTCAAAGGGTAAATTCCAATCAGGTGGCTGAACAATAGGTGCAGAGACTAATGCTTTCTTAAGTATTTCAAATGCTTCTACACAATCATCATCAAAGACAAATGGTATATCTTTTTGCAATAAATTAGTCAGAGGTCGAGAAATTTTTGAGAAGTCCTTAATGAACCTCCTATAAAAACCGGCATAACCAAGGAAACTTCTTATACCTTTGATGTCCTTGGGACATGGAATCTTTTCAATAGCATCAACCTTGGCTTTATCAACCTCAATACCTCTTTCAGAAACTTTGTGCCCCAAGACAATACCTTCATTAACCATAAAGTGGCACTTTCCCAATTCAAGACAAGATTAGTTTCTTCACATCTCTGCAAAACTCGATCAAGATTGCTCAAGCAATCATCAAAAGAGGAACCATAGATGGAAAAGTTGTCCATGAAAACCTCACAAATCTTTTCACAAAAGTCAGAGAATATAGCCATCATGCATCTTTGAAAGGTAGCAGGTGCATTACATAAACCAAAAGGCATACGTCTATAAGCAAAAGTACCAAAAGGGCAAGTAAAAGTAGTCTTTGATTGATCTTTAGCCGACACAGGTATTTGAGAGAAACCAGAATAACCATCTAGAAAGCAATAGTGTGTATGTTTGCATAATCTTTCTAGCATTTGATCAATAAAAGGTAAGGGGTAATGATCTTTCTTAGTAGCTTTATTTAATTTGCGGAAATCAATTACCATCCTATAACCTGTGATAATTCTTTGTGGAATCAATTCATCTTTATCATTAGGAACAATAGTAATACCTCCCTTCTTAGGGACACAATGGACAGGACTTACCCACTCACTATCATCAACGGGGTAGATTATACCTACCTCCAGAAGCTTTAGTATTTCTTTTCTTACCACTTCTTTCATTTTAGGATTCAGACGTCGTTGAGGATCACGAACTGGTTTGGCATCTGCTTCCAAATTTATTTTATGTTGGCATAGAGTGGGACTAATGCCCTTAAGATCATCAAGAGTATATCCAATAGCAGGATGATGCTTCTTCAGAGTTTTCAATAATCTTTCTTCTTCATGCTCTGAAAGGTTAGCACTAATAATAACAGGATATATCTTCTTTTCATCAAGATAAGCATATTTAAGATTATCAGGTAAAGGTTTAAGCTCAAACACGGGATCACCCTTGGGTGGAGGAGGACCCCCTAGGATTTCAATAGGCAAGTTGTGATGCAGAATAGGTTCCTGTTTAAAGAATAATTCATCTATTTCCCTTCTTTCATTCATGAACATATCATTTTCATGGTCTAGCAAATAGTGTTCTAAAGGATCACTAGGAGGTACGACAATAGAAGCAAGACCAATAATTTCATACTTACTAGGTAATTCTCCCTCATGATGTTATTTACTAAATTTAGAGAAATTAAACTCATGAACCATATAATCCAAACCAACAGTAATAATATTCTTAGTGTAGTCTATGGTAGCATTAACAGTATTTAAGAAGGGTCTACCAAATATAATGGGACAAAAGCTATCTTGTGGGGAAGTAAGAACAAGAAAATCAGCAGGATATTTAGTTTTTCCACACAAGACTTCAACATCTCTAACAATTCCAATTGGTGAAATAGTATCTCTATTAGCAAGTTTAATAGTAACATCAATATCTTCTAACTCAACAGGTGCAATTTCATTCTTAATTTCTTTGTATAAGTCATGAGGTATAACACTAGCACTAGCACCCATATCACACAAGCCATGATAACAGTGATCTCCTATTTTAACAGAAATAACAGGCATGCCTACCACAGGTCTATGTTTATCCTTATCACAAGGTTTAGCAATTCTAGCAGTTTCACCTTCGAACTGAATAACATGCCCATCAATATTATCAGACAAGAGATCTTTAACAATAGCAATATTAGGTTCTACTTTAACTTGCTCAGGAGGTGTATAAGTTCCAATATTGCTTTTATGAACAACAGTTGAAGCTTTAGCATGACCCTTTATTCTAACAGGGAAAGGTGGTTTCTCAATATAAGAAGTAGGAACAATATGATCATTATAAGTGACAGTCTTTTCTTCAACTTTAATAGGTGCAGCTACTTTTACTTCTATGGGAGGATGATATTTAAACCACTTCTCCTTAGTGAGATCAACATAAGTAGCAAAAGATTCACAGAAAGAAGCTACTATCTCAGAGTCAAGTCCATATTTAGTGCTAAACTTACGGAAAATAATTGTATCCATAAAATATTTAACACAATCAAACTTAGGTGTCATACCTGACTCCTTACCTTCGTCGAGGTCCCAATCTTCAGAGTTGCATTTAATTCTATCCAATAAATTCCATCTGAATTTAATAGTCTTCATCATAAAAGAGCCAGCACAAGAAGTATCGAGCATGGTGCGATTGTTTTCAGAAAGCCGAGCATAAAAACTTTGCATAACTATTTCTCTCGGGAGCTCATGATTGGGGCATGAATATAACATTGATTTAAGCCTCCCCCAAGCTTGAGCGATGCTTTCTCCTTCGCGAGGCTAGAAATTATATATATAATTGCGATCACGATGAACAAGATGCATAGGGTAATACTTTTGATGAAATTCCAGCTTCAATCTTTTATAGTCCCATGATCTCATATCATCACATTGCCTATACCATACCAATGCATCTCCCTTCAAAGATAAATGGAAGACCTTCTTCTTAGCAACATCATCAGGTATACCTGCAAGCTTAAATAATCCACAAACTTCATCCACATATATTAAGTGCTCATCAGGATGCTTTGTTCCATCTCCTGTAAAAGGATTAGCTAGCAGTTTTTCCATCATAGCCGCAGGAAATTCAAAAGGAGTTTCATTTTCAATAGGTTCAGTAGGTTGAGGAGCAACTCTTTGCTCTACTGGAACAAGCCCCTCAGAGTATTACTTTCCATAGTAACAAGTGACAGTAAATTTCAGCACACTATATAAAAGTTTCCTTACCAAATTCCACCTACCAAAGGCGCTACACTCCCCGGCAACGGCGCCAGAAAAGAGTCTTGATGACCCACAAGTATAGGGGATCTATCGTAGTCCTTTCGATAAGTAAGAGTGTTGAACCCAACGAGGAGCAGAAGGAAATGATAAGCGGTTTTCAGCAAGGTAATCTCTGCAAGTACTGAAATAAGTGGTAACAGATAGTTTTGTGATAGGATAAATTGTAACGAGCAACAAGTAACAAAAGTAAATAAAGTGCAGCAAGGTGGCCCAATCCTTTTGTAGCAAAGGACAAGCCGGAACAAACTCTTATAATAGGAAAAGCGCTCCCGAGGACACATGGGAATATCGTCAAGCTAGTTTTCATCACGTTCATATGATTCACATTCGATACTTTGATAATTTGATATGTGAGTGGACCGGTGCTTGGGTGTTGTTCTTACTTGAACAAGCATCCCACTTATGATTAACCTCTAGTGCAAGAATCCGCAACTACAACAAAAGTATTAAGGTAAACCTAACCATAGCATGAAACATATGGATCCAAATCAGCCCCTTACGAAGCAACGCATAAACTAGGGTTTAAGCTTCTGTCACTCTAGCAACCCATCATCTACTTATTACTTCCCAATGCCTTCCTCTAGGCCCAAATAATGGTGAAGTGTTATGTAGTCGACGTTCACATAACACCACTAGAGGCTAGACAACATACATCTTATCAAAATATCAAACGAATACCAAATTCACATGACTACTCATAGCAAGACTTCTCCCTTGTCCTCAGGAACGAACGTAATTACTCACAAAGCATATTCATGTTCATAATCAGAGGGGTAATAATATGCATATAGGATCTGAACATATGATCTTCCACCAATTAAACCAACTAGCATCAACTACAAGGAGTAATCAACAATACTAGCAACCTACTAGCACCAATCCCGGACTTTGAGACAAGAATTGGATACAAGAGATGAACTAGGGTTTGGAGATGAGATGGTGCTGGTGAAGATGTTGATGGAGATTGCCCTCTCCCGATGAGAGGAGCGTTGATGATGACGATGGTGATGATTTCCCCCTCTGGGAGGGAAGTATCCCTGGCAGAACAGCTCTGCCGGAGCTCTAGATTGGATCCGCCAAGGTTCTGCCTCGTGGCGGCGGAGTCTCGTTCCGAAAAGTTCCTCCCTATTTTTTTCTCATCAAAAGACCTCATATAGGAGAAGATGGGCATCGAAGAGCCACTAGGGAGCCCACAAGGTAGGGGCGTGCCCTAGGAGGGGGCCCACCCTCGTGAGCAGGGTGTGGGCCCCCTGGCCTTCATCTTTGGCGTGGATTTTTCTTTATTTCTTTTAAGACGTTCTGTGGAGTTTTAGGACTTTTGGAGTTGCGCAGAATAGGTCTCTAATATGTGCTCCTTATCCAGACCAGAATTCCAGCTGCCAGCATTCTTCCACTTTATGTAAACCTTGTAAAATAAGAGAGAATAGCCATAAGTATTGTGACATAAAGTGAAATAACAGTCCATAATGCAATAAATATCGATATAAAAGCATGATGTGAAATGGACGTATCAGCAAGCATTTTGCAATGAAAAGTGCAAAGTAATGAACAATAGGAAAATGCAAGCCAGCGGCAGTGGTGGCTGACACCCCTCTCTCATCTCCCACTGTCAAAGAGCGATAAAAGGCCTCAAACCCAGCTGGCCTAGGCTCGGCTAAGCTCCCATCAAAAGGGATCATGCATATGTTGCAAAATTCAGTAAGTGGTATCTGATGGTTTTCAACATATAAATCAAAGCTAACTTCAGGAGGATTATTCCTAGGCAAGAAAGTAAAGCTCTGAACAAAAATGTTTGTGAGGATTTGGTGTTGTTCACACTCTTCTGCAATGAAGTCGGTGAGGCCGACATTCGTAGCATATTGCATGAACTCCTGAGGGATTCCAGCCTCTTCCAGGAACGGGATGTGCGACCATTTACACGGCCGTACCTCCGCCAACCTCCAAGGATGGAGATCACTATTAGATGACTCCCCAATAGCACCCTTGGAGTTCTTCTTGGAGCCAAACTTCCTAAAGATATTCATGATTTTCCTATGAAGAAAATTCTGAAATTTATTAGCCCACAAAAAAATTCAACAAAACTTCACAAAAACGATACCAACTACTCATAGGGATACATAGAGGCCATAGCAAGCATTCAAACTACTTAGAACACTAAGAATTCAACATGCAAACACATCTATAGCAGCACCAAGAGTAGCTAGCTATTCAAAATATAAACCACTAAAACAAAAACTAATTGGACAAACGGAGGAGTCACATACCAAGCAACAATCCCGCGAAACAGTTTCAGAAACGGAGCTTTGAGCAAAGAGATCGAAATCCGCAGGTTTGAGGGCAAGAACACGAGAGAGAGAGAGCAATGGAGATTTTTTTGGAGGTAGGTGATGATGTGGTATGAAGAGATAAGTGAGGGGCCCACGTCGGGACTACAACCCACCAGGGCGCGCCTGGGGGTCCTGGCGCGCCCAGGTGGGTTGTGCCCACCTGGTGCACCTCCCTCTGATGTTTATTGCACCAAAAATTCTTGTATATTCAGAAAAAATCGTATTAAATTTTCAGGGCATTCTGAGAACTTTTATTTTTGGGTCATTTTTTATTGCACGGGAAAAATCAGAAAATAGAAAAAACATGGCATTTTATTTTATTTAACTAACAAAAACAGAGAATAAAAAGTAGGGATAGAAAGTAGTGCTTACTAAATTCATCAACTTCATACCGTTCAAAAATGATCCATTAATAAGGTTGATTGTAGCGACCAGACCTCAAACAGTCTGATCTCTGTGCTCCGGTGTCATCCCTGGATCAGAAATGCTGACACCACACAGTACTCGGAGGATTTATAGCAGAGTAGCAATCACACACTTATTACATCGAGTGTCTCAAAAGAGAACTTATTACAATAAATATGGCTTAAGGCCATCTAATAACGATAACAGCGGAAGGCTTGGAAGATAAGTGAGTCCATCAACTCCAACGGCATCACTGAGTATAGAACCACGACCTAAAAACTCCTTAATCGTCGTCTGAAAAGTCTGCAACATTAACGTTGCAGCCCGAAACGGGTGAGCACATGGAATATGCTGGCAAGGTTACACATAGAGAGTAATGGAATGAACAGCTATACTATATGCATATTTGGCTGGTGGAAAGCTCTATGGTTACAGTTTTGCGTAAAAACAATTTTTCCCTACTTCAAAGGAATAAAATTTAATTACTATCATGGTGGTTGTTAAACATTGAGAATGGTTGACAGCATTCTCAATCCCAATTAAGCATCATCATTAAACATAACCCAACAAAATTTAATTTAGAGTAACATGTTGAGATTCACATGAAAATCCAGGTACTAGATACTCAAGATGTCCATAATCGGGGACACGACTAACCATGATTAGTTTGTTACACTCTACAGAGGTTTGCGCACTTTTCCCCACAAGACTCGATCGCCTCCGTTTGTTTTCTCGCACTACATGGTGTTTGAGAAGACGGATGACCGAGACATAGTCTTTCAGAAGCGCTAGCACCTTACGATCGGGTAGACCGTACCACCTACATCCCATACATCTGCTAGTCTACCACTGTAAGAGTTCGCACGACTTAGTCAGCTATGCTAGAGCCCATAATAGCTTGTGGCTGCACACGGAAGTTTCTAGTATGAATAGTCTTATGACCCCTTTGAGCCTGGGTGGCGGTCCAAAAGAAAACAGGCAAGTCCTGGAATACCCAGGTGCCTCAATCCACCCAGATGTGTGTTTAAGTTGCCACCTTAGATAAACCATTAATTAACAATCTCACATCTGTCATGGATATCACTCACCCAATCCACGTCTACTAGCATAGCATGGCATAATAAGCAAACGTAGAAGTAACTCCCAAAGGTTTGATAATAAACAGGTAATAGGTACTACCTCATCTACTTCCCATCCCACAATTTAATTAGATCCTAATCATGCAATGTGTGTGGATTGATCTAATGCAATAAAACTGGGTAGTATAAAAGGTATGATCAAAGTGTTACTTGCCTTGCTGATGATCCGGGAAACCTAACGATTCGAAGTAACAGGCGGCGCACTCCGGGTACTCTATCGCAAACAAACAAACAAGCATACAATAAGTACTCATCTAATGCACAGGCAAAACTCAAATAAGAGATCTAACCAGAAGGTTCAACTTAAGAACTCCGGTTGGCAAAAAGAATCAAATCGAACGAAGCAACGAAAGTCAAACGGCGAAAGAAAAAACTTCGTTCTAGTAATCTGGATATAGGGCAAGTTTTACAGTAGCAAAATCTTATTTAAGTTGGTTAGACGGATAGAGGGTTTCGAGACGAAACTCTAGGCGCTTGAATCGCCTGATTCCGATAAACGAGCGAAAAGTTATACTAAAACGAAAATCGGATCAGGAATCGCGATCAGAAAAATCGCGGATTTAATCCGAGAAAAGAAAATGACGAACGGATTAACGAACGAACGTTCGTTATCCAGATCTAAACGATGAACGTGTTCGTTTAAACAAACAAACGAGCGAACGCTCGCCATTTAACCTAAACCGAAAAAACCGATCTAAAAAATGGGCGGCGCGGAGTACGAGGCGGCGACGAACCTCGGCGGGCGTGCAGCGGGCGGCGGCTCCGGAGGGCGGCGCGGCGGGGCGGCGGCGCGGCGGCGCGCAGGCAGCGGCGGCGGCTGCGGGTGCGGGGCTAGGGCGGGGCCGCTACGGGCCGGGAGTCCTAGTCGGACACGGCCCGTAGGTCGGTTCCTTTTTTTTAAATAGTCACGCTCGGAAGAAAAATAAAAAGAAATACTAAACGGACTCCAAAAATCCCGAAATAAATTTTCCCGGGCTTGTAAAATCAAGCCCGACAAAGTGAACACTTATTTGGGCCCTAAATGCAATTTTGAAAAATGCACATTTTTCCTAAATTCAAATAAAACACCGAAAAACTCCGAAATAAAATATTATTTGATTTTATTATTAAATCCTCAATATTTCTCTATTTTGGGAAAGTTATTTTATTCCCTCTCTCATATTTTTGTAATAGAAATAATTGATGATAAAATAAATAAAATCAAATGATCCTATTCTCAAAATTTGAGAAAACTCAAATATGAAAATAATGAAATCCCCAACTCTCTCCGTGGGTCCTTGAGTTGCATAGAATTTTCTAGGATCAACCAAAATGCAAAATAAAATATGATATGCAATGATGATCTAATGTATAACATTCCAAATTGAAAATTTGGGATGTTATAAACCTACCCCCTTAAGATGAATCTCGCCCTCGAGATTCGGGTTGGCTAGAAAATAGGTGAGGGTGGTCTTTGAGCAAATCTTCCTCTCGTTCCCAGGTGGCTTCATCCTCTAAGTGGTGGCTCCACTGAACTTTGCAAAACTTGATAACTTTGCTGCGGGTAACTCGGCTGGCAAACTCGAGGATCTTAACTGGTTTCTCCTCGTAGGTCAAATCGTTATCCAACTGAATAGTTTCCAAAGGCACTGTGTCTCTCAATGGTATGTCAGCCATCTCCGCGTGACACTTCTTCAACTGAGAAACGTGGAACACATCATGTACTCCTGACAATCCTTCAGGCAATTCCAACTTGTAGGCCACTTCTCCCATACGCTCCAAAACTCGATATGGTCCTACAAATCGTGGCGCTAACTTCCCTTTAACTCCAAAACGCTTTGTTCCCCGAAGTGGAGATACTTGAAGCTAAGCTCTATCTCCGACTTCGTAAACTGTCTCCTTGCGTTTAGAATCTGCATAACTTTTCTGTCTGGACTGGGCTACCTTGAGCCTATCGCGAATCAATTTCACCTTCTGTTTAGACTCTTTAATCAAGTCAGGTCCAAACAACTGGTGGTCTCCAACTTCGTCCCACGACAGCGGTGTCCTGCACCTCCTTCCGTACAAAGCTTCGAAAGGGGCCATCTTCAAACTGGTTTGGTAACTGTTGTTGTAAGAGAACTCGGCATATGGCATATTGTCGTCCCAACTAGATCCATAATCTAGCGCACAAGCTCTCAGCATATCCTTCAAAATCTGATTGACTCTCTTGGTCTGTCCATCTATCTGTGGATGAAACGCTGTACTGAATTCTAGCCTGGTACCCAAAGTTTCGTGCAACTGCTTCCAGAACTTCGAGGTAAACTGGGTTCCTCTATCTGATACGATAATCCTTGGAACTCCATGCAGACATACAATCCTGGTCATGTATATCTTTGCCAACTTAGAACTGGTGTAAGTGGTCTTTACTGGGATGAAATGAGCTACTTTCGTCAATCGATCAACTACAACCCAAATTGAGTCATAGCCTGAACGAGTCCTGGGCAAAACCGTGATAAAATCCATGCCTAGCTTATCCCACTTCCATTCGGGTATCGGCAATGGTTGTAACAGTCCTGCTGGCTTCTGATGCTCCGCCTTTACTCTCTGGCATACATCACAAACTGCTACATACTCCACTATATCCTTCTTCATTCCGGTCCACCAAAAAATATCCTTCAAATCCAAATACATCTTGGTATTTCCAGGGTGAATCAAATACGGTGAATCATGTGCCTCTTGCAAAATCAACTTCCTGATCTCCGGGTTATTGGGCACATAAACATGGTCTTCAAACCATAGGGTATCGTGCTCATCCTCACGAAATCCTTTAGCTTTTCCTTTGCTCAGTTTCTCCTTTATAGTGGCAATCTCTTTGTCAGTCTTCTGAGCTTCCCTGATTCTATCCATCAAAGTTAACTGAATCTCCAATGCTGCTACATAGCCTCTCGGAACTATTTCCAAACATAGTTCACGAAGATTTTCTGCTAACTCCTTGGGTATTTCTCCCGTCATTAACGTATTGACATGGCTCTTACGGCTTAATGCGTCAGCTACTACATTAGCCTTTCCGGGATGATAATGTAATTTCATATCATAATCTTTGATAAGCTCCAACCATCTCCTTTGTCTGAGATTCAACTCCTTCTGTGTGAAAATGTACTTCAAACTCTTATGATCTGTGTACACCTCACAATGGTTTCCAATGAGGAAATGTCTCCATGTTTTCAAAGCATGCACTACGGTTGCTAACTCCAAATCATGCGTAGCATAATTCAACTCATGGGGCTTCAGTTGTCTTGAGGCATATGAAACAATTCTCCCTTCCTACATAAGCACTGCTCCAAGTCCTCGACGTGAAGCGTCGCAGTACACCTCATAATCTTTGGCCTGGTCTGGCAAAATCAACACTGGTGAGGTAACCAAGCGTTTCTTCAACTCCTGAAAACTAACCTCACACTCCTCTGTCCATATGAACTTGGTATCTTTCTTTAACAACTCAGTCATAGGCTTCACAATCTTTGAGAAATTCTCAATAAATCTCCGGTAGTATCCCGCGAGTCCAAGAAAACTCCGGATCTCTCCAACTGTTGTTGGGGCTTCCCACTTGGTCACGGTTTCAACTTTAGCGGGATCTACTGCTATACCTTCTCCGGATATAACGTGTCCGAGGAATCCTACTTCTTTCAACCAAAACTCACATTTGCTGAACTTGGCATATAATTGGTGTTCTCTGAGCTTTCCAAGTACTGAATGCAAATGCTCCTTATGCTCCTCTTCATTCTTCGAATAAACCAGGATATCGTCAATGAACACTACGACGAACTTATCCAAAAACTCCATAAACACTTTGTTCATCATGTTCATAAAGTAGGCAGGCGCGTTAGTTAGACCAAATGACATAACGGTATACTCATACAGCCCATACCTGGTGGTAAAAGCTGTCTTCGGATTATCCTATTCTCGAATCTTCAACTGGTGGTATCCTGATCGCAGATCGATCTTGGAAAATACCTTAGCTCCTTGCAATCGATCAAACAGATCATTGATCATTGGTAGTGGGTACTTGTTCTTGATAGTTACTTTGTTCAATCCTCGATAATCAACAACCATCCTTAACGATCCATCCTTCTTCTCCACTAGAAGTACTGGCGATCCCCAAGGTGAAGAACTTGGGCGAATATATCCCTTATCCAGTAACTCCTTAATCTGCTTCTTAATTTCCACCAAATCCTTTATTGGCATCCTATAAGGTCTCTTTGATATTGGCCCAGTGCCGGGAAATAGCTCAATCAAGAACTCAATATCTCTATCCGGTGGCATGCCTGGCAACTCTTCTGGAAATACATCCGGGAAATCCCTTACCACTGGTACTTCCTCCTGCACAACTCCTGTTAGGCAATTTACTTGGGTCCTCTTTGGCACATGCCGGGATACATACTTGATCCTTCTCCCTTCTGGTGTGGTAAGCAAAATTGACTTACTAGCACACTCAATATTCCCTTCATACTTTGATAACCAATCCATGCCTAATATCACATCCAATCCTTGAGATTCCAATACTATTAGGTCTGAGGGAAAAACATAGTTACCAATCCTTAATGGTAACCGATCACACCATAGACTAGCCACATACTCTGCTCCGGGCGAGGTTACTAACATGGGTCACCTAAGGGCTTGGGTTGGTAGGTTATACTTATCCACAAATCCCCTTGAGATGTATGAATGCGATGCACCAGTATCAAAAAGAACAAGTGCAGTAATTGACTTAACCAAAAACTTACCTATTACTGCATCGGGCTGAGCTTCAACCTCCTCCACGCTAACGTGGTTCACCTGTCCCTTGTTGAAAGGGTTCGGCTTCTTCCCAGAACTTCCATTGCCATTTTGGCCTCCAGGACATTCATTGGCATAATGTCCGGTCTTCGAACACTTATAGCAAGTGACTTGGCTCAAGTCCTTCTTGGCCGGGGTTGAGGGGTTGGTGCAGTTCTGGCCGTTGCTTCCTCCATTGCCATTACCATTCTTGGTGCCATTGTGATTGTGCGAGCTACCTCCTCCATGGGTATGCTGAAAATGTCCTCCCGGTCTAGGGGTAAAACGTGGCTTCTGCTGAGCTCCTGAATTGTACTTTCCTTGTCCATACTTCCTCTTGCGATTCTCAATTTGCTGCTGCTTCCCTTCAATCATGAGAGCACGATCTACCAACTCCTGGTAGTTATTGAAGGTGGCTACCATCAACTGCATGCTCAACTCATTATTCAGTCCTTCCAGAAACTTCTCTTGCTTAGCTGCATCTGTAGCGATGTCATCTGGGGCATAACGTGCTAACTTACTAAATTCCTCCACATACTGGCCAACTGTCTTTCCTCCTTGGCGCAAGTTGCGAAACACACGCTTCTTCATGGCCATAGCTCCTGCTGAAACATGGGCAGTACGGAAAGCCTGCTGAAACTGGTCCCATGTGACAGTGTCTACTGGGAAAGTGGCTGTGAAATTCTCCCACCATGATGTTGCGGGTCCTTCTAACTGATGTGCGGAAAACTTCACCTTCTCCGCATCTGTGCATCCTGCTGTGGTCAACTCCCTAGCTGTCTTGCGGAGCCAATCATCTGCTACTATCGGCTTGGTGCTACTGGAAAACACCGGCGGATTCAGCCTAAGAAAACGGGCTAAGTGGTCAACAGGTGGTGGTGGTGGTGGGTTGTTGTTGTTGTTGTTGTTGTTGTTGTTGTTCCCCTGATTCTGATTCTAGACTAGCAACTGCATCAATGTGTTCTGCTGCTGGATCAACTGGGTGAGCTCCGGTGGGAAAGCAAAACCGGGGTCACGTCTCGGAGGCATCTGAGGGTTTAGAAAAGATGAGATATAAGAATAGAGAGGGTCTAAAGAGAAAATACTACCCATATGCACATGAGGCAAAAGCAAACAATTCACTTCAATCAATCAAACAAGGGCATACAATCGATCTAACTATCGCAAAAGTACTCGGGCTACTATATTTACATGGTGGACTACTACTACTGATGAGGTGGTCTATTAGAAATATTCTACGGTCGTTGACTCCATAATATCTACTCTTACTTCATCAACATAGTCATCATTGCTACTATCTGCTTCCGAGTTGGTGCCGTCGATGATGATGTAGTCTTCCGGGCTAATCTCCTTGGGTTCTTCGTCTTCATCTATGGGTGTCGGGCCTCCCATAAATATTCCAATCTTCTTGATCAGGTCGTCATTCTTCTCCACCAATACTTCAATTTCCTCTTCATAATCTTCACATGTAGCCTTGAGTTCTTCCTCCAGTTCCTTGATTCTAGTCTTAGCCTTCTTCAGATCTATCATGTCGGCGCACATCTGGTTCTCCTGTCGGCGAATGTGCTGATTTAACTCCTGGATAAAGACTGCAATTGATCTATCCTTCCTGGTGCTGATCATCTCCCAGTGTTCATCTCGGCGCCCACAAATCTGGTAGATAGTATCCTTGAGATCCTTGCGGTAGACTTCTCCAATGCGTCCCATGGCAACGTGAGCTGCCATGCTCTTTCATAGACTCCAAGTTGGTGCATCAAAAGAAAACTCTATGGGCTCAGTGACTGGCATGAACGTTCTTCCTGGAACTTGAACTTGAATCATCCAGCGCTCTTCTTCAGGTAAAGTGGTGTTGTAGGTTCCCGTGAAGCTTGGTACTCCTATGTTCAGGTATCTAGTGACTTCCTTCAAGTGACGTCCAAAGGGTGTATCTTCATCCGGTTGTGTGAACTTGTTCCTTGCATCCGCCATCCTAAAGAGTAGAAAAGATGAGAAGTCAGAAGAGAAGAGAGTGATCTAGGTCTATAGCTTAGTGGTCGTGTCCTACAGTCAACATGTGCTCTGATACCATCTCTGTAGCGACCAGACCTCAAAAAGTCTGATCTCTGTGCTCTGGTGTCATCCCTGGATCAGAAATGCTGACACCACACAGTACTCGGAGGATTTATAGTAGAGTAGAAATCACACACTTATTACATCGAGTGTCTCAAAAGAGAACTTATTACAATAAATATGGCTTAAGGCCATCTAATAACAATAACAGCGGAAGGCTTGGAAGATAAGTGAGTCCATCAACTCCAACGGCATCACTGAGTATAGAACCACGACCTAAAAACTCCTTAATCGTCGTCTGAAAAGTCTGCAACATTAACATTGCAGCCCGAAATGGGTGAGCACATGGAATATGCTGGCAAGGTAACACATAGAGAGTAATGGAATGAACAGCTATACTGTATGCATATTTGGCTGGTGGAAAGCTCTATGGTTACAGTTTTGCGTAAATCCAATTTTTCCCTACTTCAAAGGAATAAAATTTAATTACTATCATGGTGGTTGTTAAACATTGAGAATGGTTGACAGCATTCTCAATCCCAATTAAGCATCATCATTAAACATAACCCAACAAAATTTAATTTAGAGTAACATGTTGAGATTCACATGAAAATCCAGGTACTAGATACTCAAGATGTCCATAACCGGGGACACGGCTAACCATGATTAGTTTGTTACACTCTGCAGAGGTTTGCACACTTTTCCCCACAAGACTCGATCGCCTCCGTTTGTTTTCTCGCACTACATGGTGCTTGAGAAGACGGATGACCGAGACATAGTCTTTCAGAAGCGCTAGCACCTTACGATCGGGTAGACCGTACCACCTACATCCCCTACATCTGCTAGTCTACCACTGTAAGAGTTCGCACGACTTAGTCAGCTATGCTAGAGCCCATAATAGCTTGTGGCTGCACACGGAAGTTTCTAGTATGAATAGTCTTATGATCCCTTTGAGCCTGGGAGGCGGTCCAAAAGAAAACAGGCAAGTCCTGGAATACCCAGGTGCCTCAATCCACCCAGATGTGTGTTTAAGTTGCCACCTTAGATAAACCATTAATTAACAATCTCACATCTGTCATAGATATCACTCACCCAATCCACGTCTACTAACATAGCATGGCATAATAAGCAAACGTAGAAGTAACTCCCAAAGGTTTGATAATAAACAGGTAATAGGTACTACCTCATCTACTTCCCATCCCACAATTTAATTAGATCCTAATCATGCACTGTGTGTGGATTGATCTAATGCAATAAAACTGGGTAGTATAAAAGGTATGATCAAAGTGTTACTTGCCTTGCTGATGATCCGGGAAACCTAACGATTCGAAGTAACAGGCGGCGCACTCCGAGTACTCTATCGCAAACAAACAAACAAGCATACAATAAGTACTCATCTAATGCACAGGTAAAACTCAAATAAGAGATCTAACCAGAAGGTTCAACTTAAGAACTCCGGTTGGCAAAAAGAATCAAATCGAACGAAGCAACGAAAGTCAAACGGCGAAAGAAAACAACTTCGTTCTAGTAATCTGGATCTAGGGCAAGTTTTACAGTAGCAAAATCTTGTTTAAGTTGGTTAGACGGATAGAGGGTTTCGAGATGAAACTCTAGGTGCTTGAATCGCTTGATTCCGATAAACGAGCGAAAAGTTATACTAAAACGAAAATCGGATCAGGAATCACGATTAGAAAAGTCGCGGATTTAATCCGAGAAAAGAAAATGACGAACGGATTAACGAACGAACGTTCGTTATCCAGATCTAAACGATGAACGTGTTCGTTTAAATGAACAAACGAGCGAACGCTCGCCATTTAACCTAAACCGAAAAAACCGATCTAAAAAAAAACGGGCGGCGCGGACTACGAGGCGGCGGCGAACCTCGGCGGGCGTGCAGCGAGCGGCGGCTCCGGCGGGCGGCGCGGCGGGGCGGCGGCGGCTGTGGGTGCGGGGCTGGGGCAGGGCGCTAGGGTGGGGCGCTGGGCTAGGGTCCCCCCGGGGTGGGCCGGCTTATAAAGCCCCTACGGGCCGGGAGTCCTAGTCGGACATGGCCCATAGGTCGGTTCCCTTTTTTTTAAACGTTACGCTCGGAAGAAAAATAAAAAGAAATACTAAACTGACTCCAAAAATCCCAAAATAAATTTTCTCGGGCTTCTAAAATCAAGCCCGACAAAGTGAACATTTATTTGGGCCCTAAGTGCAATTTTGAAAAACGCACATTTTTCCTAAATTCAAATAAAACACCGAAAAACTCCGAAATAAAATCTTATTTGATTTTATTATTAAATCCTCAATATTTCTCTATTTTGGGAAAGTCATTTTATTCCCTCTCTCATATTTTTGTAATAGAAATAATTGATGATAAAATAAATAAAATCAAATGATCCTATTCTCAAAATTTGAGAAAACTCAAATATGAAAATAACGAAATCCCCAACTCTCTCCGTGGGTCCTTGAGTTGCGTAGAATTTTCTAGGATCAACCAAAATGCAAAATAAAATATGATATGCAATGATGATCTAATGTATAACATTCCAAATTGAAAATTTGGGATGTTACATTGATCAAGTCTTATTAACAACCACTTTCGATTAGCATGAAATCGAAGAACTTTCGTAAATCACTAAGTTACCTCAATGGGGATATGCATGTAGCCAACAATAAGCATTTCATATTTCTTTTTGACAATAGGTAGAGGTATTTGAAAACTTTCAATAGTGATTGTCAGAGATCTTTCAATAACATTAATACCATTCACTTGGAATTGTTTCTTCGGAAAGTGCACCGTGTGCTCATTACCATTGATATGAAAAGTGACCTTGCTTTTATTGCAATCAATAACAGCCCCTGCAGTATTCGAGAAGGGTCTACCAAGGATAGTTGACATGTTGTCATCCTCGGGCATCTCAAGTATAACAAAGTTAGTCAAAATAGTAACATTAGCAACAACAATGGGCACATCCTCACAGATACCGATAGGTATGGCAGTTGATTTGTCAGCCATTTGCAAAGATATTTCAGTAGGTGTGAGTTTATTCAAATCAAGTCTTTATTTTTCTCTTATTTGTGATGATGTCTTTCATATACTTTGCATAAGGTGGCATTTTCAAGATATCAGTCAAGCGAGTATGCAAAAAGACTAGCCTTAGCATTTCAGCAAAGCGTTCAAATTCTTCTTCATCATTCTTTTTAGTTGACTTAGGTGGAAAAGGCATAGGTTTTTTAACCCATGGTTCTCTTTCTTTACTGTGTTTTATAGCAATGAAGTCTCTTTCATCATACCTTTTGTTCTTAGTTTGTGGGTCATCAAGATCAACAGGTGGTTCTATCACAACATCATTGTCTGGTTCTTTATTAATTGGTTGAGAGTCTTCATGAACTTCAACATTATCTTTTTCATTATCACTAGGTGAGTGTTCATTACGAGACTGAGTTTCAACATCGGAGCTAAAAACTTCATTATCATTATCAGGAGGTTTCTCTATTTTAGGTTCACTAGGAGCATGCAAAGTCCTATCATTTTTCTTCTTCTTTTTCTTTTTAGAAGAACTAGGTGCACTAGTGTTGGCTCTTTGTGAATCTTGTTCAATTCTTTTTGGGTGTCCCTTAGGATAGAGTGGTTCCTGAGTCATTTTACCTCCTCTAGTTGCAACTCTAACAACAAAGTCATGTATATTATTATTCATTTCATCAAGCAACTCTCTTTGAGATTTAGCAACTTGTTCTAACTGAGTTTGAACCATAGAAGCATGCTTTCCAACACCTCTAACATCATTTGATATTCTAAATAACAAGTCACTCAAGCGAGCAATCGTATCAGAATTGTATTTCAATTGTTTCATAACATTTGCATTGAAGTGATCTTGTTTTCTAATATAGTTTTCAAACTCATAAAGCTATTGACTAGGATGCATATTGTGAGGATTATCATTATCATTGAACTTCATAAGAGAATTTACCTCTAGCACCTTAGGCAGCGGTGGTGTATTAAGCCCATGTATTTCTTCAATAGGAGGTAAATTTTTAACATCCTGAGCTTTAATACCTTTTTCCTTCATAGATTTCTTTGCCTCTTGCATATCATCAGGACTGAGATATAATATACCCCTCTTCTTCGGAGTGGGTTTAGGCGGTGATTCAGGAATAGTCCAATCATCATATTTTTTCAATATATTATTCAATAATTCTTCAGCTTGACCAATAGTTTGTTCCCTGAAAACACAACCAGCACAACTATCTAGGAAATCCCTAGAAGCATCGGTTAGTCCATTATAGAAGATATCAAGTATTTCATTTTTCTTAAGAGGATGATCAGGCAAAGCATTAAGTAATTCACAAAGCCTCCACCAAGCTTGTGGGAGACTCTCTTCTTTAATTTGCACAAAGTTAAATATTTCCTGTAAGGAAACTTGTTTCTTATGAGCAGGAAAATATTTTTCAGAGAAGTAATAAATCATATCCTGGGGACTATGCACACAACCAGGAGCAAGAGTATTGTACCAAGCTTTAGCATCACCCTTTAATGAGAAAGGAAATAATTTGAGAATAAAGTAATAGCGAGTTTTCTCATCATGAGTAAAAAGGGTGGCTATGTCATTCAACTTAGTAAGATGTGCCACAACAGTTTCAGTTTCAAAACCATGGAAATGACCAGATTCAACCAAAGTAATTAACATTGGGTCGACAGAGAATTCATAATCCTTATCATCAATAAAGATAGGTGAAGTAACAAACTTAGGATCACATTTCATTCTAGCATTCAGAGAGTTTTCTTTATACTTGCATAATAATTTCTCTAGATCATCTCTATCTCTGCAAGCAAGAATATCTCTAGTTGTTTCTTCACTCATAACATAACCTCCCGGTACCTTAGGCAGTTCATATCTAGGAAGGCTAGTTCTAGTAGGTGTTTCAGGAGATTCAGTTTCAAGCTCATCCTCAGATTCAACAACATCATGTTGTATAACTCTAGCAATTTGTTTATCAAGAAATTCAGCAAGTGGCACATCATCATTAAGCAAGGTACTAACATCATCATAAGCATTATCCATAGCAGAGGTAGCATCATCAATAACTTGCGACATATCAGAATTTATAGCATGTGGTGGTGTTGTAAGTTTACTTATGACAGAAGGTGAATCTAAAGCAGAACTAGATGGCAGTTCCTTACCTCCCCTCGTCATTGAGGGAAATATCTTAGTCTTAGCATCCTTCAGATTCTTCATAGTGATAATATGATAATAATCCCAAGTGACTCAACAAATATAGTTATGCTCCTCGGCAACGGCGCCAGAAAAAGGTCTTGATAACCCACAAGTATAGGGGATCGCAACAATTTTCGAGGGTAGAGTATTCAACCCAAACTTATAGATTCGACACAAGGGGAGCCAAAGAATATTTGAAGGTATTAGCAGCTGAGTTGTCAATTCAACCACACCTAGATATTAATTATCTGCAGTAAGTAATCAGTAGCAAAGTAATATGATAGTTTTGATAATAGTAGCAGTAGCAATGGTAACGGTAACAGTGATAGTAGTAGTTTTGTAGCAAGTGTAACAGTGATGATAGCAATAGTAACTTAGCAAGAACAATATAGGATAAATTCATAGGCATTGGATCGGTGACTTGTTGGATGATATTCATCATGAGGCAGTTATAACTGCTACGTCTTGAGCTTGCGTTGGTTTTCCCCGAAGAGGAAGGGAGGATGCAGCAGAGTAGCGTAAGTATTTCCCTCAGTTTTTGAGAACCAAGGTATCAATCCAGTAGGAGCCCACGCTCAAGTCCCTCGTACCTGCACAAAGCGATAGCTACCCGCAACCAACGTGATTAGGGGTTGTCAAGCCCTTCACGGTCACTTACGAGAGTGAGATCTGATAGATAGAATATTTTTGGTATTTTTGATATAAAGATGCAAAGTAAAAAAGTAAAAGGAAAGTAAATAGCAAAACAATATAAAAGTGATGGAGATTGATATGATGAGAATAGACCCCGGGGCCATAGGTTTCACTAGTGGCTTCTCTCGAGAGCATAAGTTTTCTACAGTGGGTGAACAAATTACTGTTGAGCAATTGACAGAATTGAGCATAGTTATGAGAATATCTAGGCATGATCATTTATATAGGCATCACGTCCGTGACAAGTAGATCGAAACGATTCTGCATCTACTACTATTACTCCACTCATCCACCGCTATCCAGCATGCATCTAGAGTATTAAGTGAAAAACAGAGTAACGCTTTAAGCAAGATGACATGATGTAGAGAGATAAATTCATGCAATATGAAATAAACCCCATCTTGTTATCCTCGATGGCAACGATACAATACGTGTCTTGCTGCCCCTTCCGTCACTGGGAAAGAACACCGCAAGATCGAACCCAAAGCTAAGCACTTCTCCCATGGCAAGAACTACCAATCTAGTTGGCCAAACCAAACGGATAATTCGAAGAGACTTGTAAAGATAACCAATCATACATAAAAGAATTCAGAGAAGATTCAAATATTGTTCATAGATAGACTTGATCATAAACCCACAATTCATCGGTCTCAACAAACACACCGCAAAAGAAGAAGATTACATCGAACAGATCTCCACGAGAGAGGGGGAGAACATTGTATTGAGATCCAAAAAGAGAGAAGAAGCCATCTAGCTACTAACTATGGACCCGAAGGTCTGAGGTAAACTACTCACACTTCATCGGAGAGGCTATGATGATGTAGAAGCCCTCCGTGATGACGGCCCTCTCCGGCGGAGCTCCGGAATAGGCCCCAAGATGGGATCTTGTGGATACAGAAAGTTGCGGCGGTGGAATTAGGTTTTGGCTCCTGTTCTAATCGTTTGGGGGTACATTGGTATATATAGGAGGAAGGAGTACGTCGGTGGAGCACCGAGGGTCCCATGAGGCAGGGGGCGCGCCCTAGGGGGGGCCTACCCTTGTGAGCACCTCTTTCCTTTCTTGCAGTAGGGTCCAAGTCTCCTGGATCACGTTCGGTAAGAAAATCACGTTCCCAATGATTTTATTCCATTTGGACTCCGTTTGATATTCCGTTTCTTCGAAACATTGAAATAGGCAAAAAACAGCAATTCTGGGCTGGGCCTCCGGTTAATAGGTTAGTCCCAAAAATAATATAAAAGTGGAAAATAAAGTCCAATATAGTCCAAAACAGTAGATAATATAGCATGGAGCAATCAAAAATTATAGAGACGTTGGAGACGTATCAGGCATCCCCAAGCTTAATTCTTGCTCGTCCTCGAGTAGGTAAATGATAAAAAGAGAATTTTTGATGCGGAGTGCTACTTGGCATAATTTCAATGCAAAATTTCTTAATTGTGGTATGGATATTCAGATTAGAAAGATTCAAGACAAAAGTTCATATTGACATAAAGAATAATAACACTTCAAGCATACTAATAAAGTAATTATGTCTTCTCAAAATAACATGGCCAAAGAAAGTTATCCCTACAAAATCATATAGTCTGGCTATGCTCTATCTTCACCACACAAAGTATTCAAATCATGCACAACCCCGATGACAAGCCAAGCAATTGTTTCATACTCTAACTTTTTCAATCTTCATGCAATACATGAGCGTGAGCCATGGACATAGCACTATGTGGAATAGAAGGGTGGTTGTGGAGAAGACAAAAAGAGGGGAAGATAGTCTCACATCAACTAGGCGTATCAACGGGCTATGGAGATGCCCATCAATAGATATCAATGTGAGTGAGTAGGGATTGCCATGCAACGGATGCACTAGAGCTATAAGTATATGAAAGCTCATCAAAACAAACTAAGTGGGTGTGCATCCAACTCGCTTGCTCACGAAGACCTAGGGCAATTTGAGGAAGCCCATCATTGGAATATACAAGCCAAGTTCTATAATGAAAAATTCCCACTAGTATATGAAAGTGACATAACGAGAGACTCTCTATCATGAAGATCATGGTGCTACTTTGAAGCACAAGTGTGGTAAAAGGATAGTAACATTGTCCCTTCTCTCCTTTTCTCTCATTTATTATTATTTTTTTATTTTTTTTATTTGGGCCTTTTCTCTTTTTTTATGGCCTCTTTTTTTCGTCCGGAGTCTCATCCCGACTTATGGGGGAATCATAGTCTCCATCATCCTTTCCTCACTTGGGACAATGCTCTAGAAAATGATGATCATCACACTTTTATTTTTCTTACAACTCAACAATTACAATTCTATACTTAGGACAAATATGACTCTATATGAATGCCTCCGGCGGTGTACCGGGATATGCAATGAATCAAGAGCGACATGTATGAAAGAATTATGAATGGTGGCTTTGCCAAAAATACGATGTCAACTACATGATCATGCTAGCTATATGACAATGATGGAGCGTGTCATAATAAACGGAACGGTGGAAAGTTGCATGGCAATATATCTCGGAATGGCTATGGAAATGCCATGATAGGTAGGTATGGTGGCTGTTTTGAGGAAGGTAATGGTGGGTGTATGATACCGGCGAATGTTGCACGGTATTAGAGAGGCTAGCAATGGTGGAAGTGTTGGGGAACGTAGTAATTTCAAAAAAATTCCTACGCACATGCAAGATCATGGTGATGCATAGCGACGAGAGGGGAGAGTGTTGTCTACGTACCCTCATAGACCGGAAGCGGAAGCGTTAGCACAACGCGGTTGATGTAGTCGTACGTCTTCACGGCCCGACCGATCAAGCACCGAAACTACGACACCTCCGAGTTCTAGCACACGTTCAGCTCGATGACGATCCCCGGACTCCGATCCAGCAAAGTGTCGGGGATGAGTTCCATCAGCACGACGGCGTGGTGACGATCTTGATGTTTTACCGTCGCAGGGCTTCGCCTAAGAACCGCTACAATATTATCAAGGACTATGGTGGAGGGGGGCACCGCACACGGCTAAGAGATCAATGATCAACTGTTGTGTCTCTGGGGTGCCCCCCTGCCCCCGTATATAAAGGAGTGGAGGAGGGGGCCGGCCAAGGAGGGTGGCGCGACCTAGGGGGTAGTCCAACTCCCACCGGGAGTAGGACTCCCCTTTTTCCTATTAGGAGTGGGAGAGGGAAGGAAGAGGAAAGAGGGAGGAAGGAAAGGGGGGGCGGCCCCCCTCCCAATTCGGATTGGGCTTGGGGGGGGGGCGCCCCCTCCCTTGCTCGTTTCCCCTCCTTTCCACTAAGGCCCAATAAGGCCCATATACCTCCGGGGGGGGGGGTTCCGATAACCTCCCGGTGATCCGGTATTGTCCCAATCTCACCCGGGACCTTTTCGGTGTCCAAATATAGTCGTCCAATATATCAATCTTTATGTCTCAGCCATTTCGAGACTCCTCGTCAAGTCCGTGATCACATCCGGGACTCCGAAAAACCTTCGGTACATCAAAATATATAAACTCATAATGAAACTGTCATCGTAACGTTAAGCGTGCGGACCCTATGGGTTCGAGAACAATGTAGACATGACCGAGACATGTCTCCGGTCAATAACCAATAGCGGAACATGGATGCTCATATTGGCTCCTACATATTCTACGAAGATCTTTATCGGTCAGACCGCATAACAACATACGTTTGTTCCCTTTGTCATCGGTATGTTACTTGCCCGAGATTCAATCGTCGGTATCTCAATACCTAGTTCAATCTCTTTACCGGCAAGTCTCTTTACTCGTTCTGTAATACATCATCTTGCAACTAACTTATTAGTTGCATTACTTGCAAGGCTTAAGTGATGTGCATTACCGAGAGGGCCCAGAGATACCTCTCCGACAATCGGAGTGACAAATCCTAATCTCGAAATATGCCAACCCAACATGTACCTTTGGAGACACCTGTAGAGCTCCTTTATAATCACCCAGTTACGTTGTGATGTTTGGTAGCACACAAAGTGTTCCTCCGGTAAACGGGAGTTGCATAATCTCATAGTCATAGGAACATGTATAAGTCATGAAGAAAGCAATAGCAACATACTAAATGATCGGGTGCTAAGCTAATGGAATGGGTCATGTCAATCATATCATTCTCCTAATGATGTGATCCCGTTAATCAAATGACAACTCATGTCTATGGTTAGGAAACTTAACCATCTTCGATTAACGAGCTAGTCAAGTAGAGGCATACTAGTGACACTTTGTTTGTCTATGTATTCACACAAGTATTACGTTTCCGGTTAATACAATTCTAGCATGAATAGTAAACATTTATCATGATATAAGGAAATAAATAATAACTTTATTATTGCCTCTAGGGCATATTTCCTTCAGTCTCCCACTTGCACTAGAGTCAATAATCTAGATTACACAGTAATGATTCTAACACCCATGGAGCCTTGGTGCTGATCATGTTTTGCTCGTGATAGAGGCCTAGTCAATGGGTCTGCTACATTCAGATCCGTATATCTTGCAAATCTCTATGTTTCACACCTGGACTAGATCCCGGATGGAATTGAAGCGTCTCTTGATGTGCTTGGTTCTCTTGTGAAATCTGGATTCCTTTGCCATGGCAATTGCACCAGTATTGTCACAAAAGATTTTCGTTGGACCCGATGCACTAGGTATCACACCTAGATCAGATATGAACTCCTTCATCCAGACTCCTTCGTTTGCTGCTTCCGAAGCAGCTATGTACTCCGCTTCACATGTAGATCCCGCCATGATGCTTTGTTTAGAACTGCACCAACTGACAGCTCCACCGTTTAATGTAAATACATATCTGGTTTGCGATTTAGAATCGTCCGAATCAGTGTCAAAGCTTGCATCAACGTAACCATTTATGATGAGCTCTTTGTCACCTCCATATATGAGAAACATATCCTTAGTCCTTTTCAGGTATTTCAGGATGTTCTTGACCGCTGTCCAGTGATCCACTCCTGGATTACTTTGGTACCTCCCTGCTAGACTTATAGCAAGGCACACATCAGGTCTGGTACACAACATTGCATACATGATAGAGCCTATGGCTGAAGCATAGGGAACATCTTTCATTTTCTCTCTATCTTCTGCAGTGGTCGGGCATTGAGTCTTACTCAACTTCACACCTTGTAACACAAGCAAGAATCCTTTCTTTGCTTGATCCATTTTGAACTTCTTCAAAACTTTGTCAAGGTATGTGCTTTGTGAAAGTCCAATTAAGCGTCTTGATCTATCTCTATAGATCTTAGTGCCCAATATGTAAGCAGCTTCACCGAGGTCTTTCATCGAAATACTCTTATTCAAGTATCCCTTTATGCTATCCAGAAATTCTATATCATTTCCGATTAGCAATATGTCATCCACATATAACATCAGAAATGCTACAGAACTCCCACTCACTTTCTTGTAAATACAGGCTTCTCCAAAAGTATGTATAAAACCAAATGCTTTGATCACACTATCAAAGCGTTTATTCCAACTCCGAGATGCTTGCACCAGTCCATAAATGGATCGCTGGAGCTTGCATACTTTGTTAGCTCCCTTTGGATCGACAAAACCTTCCGGCTGCATCATATACAACTCTTCTTCCAGAAATCCATTTAGGAATGCAGTTTTGACATCCATCTGCCAAATTTCATAATCATAAAATGCGGCAATTGCTAACATGATTCGGATAGACTTAAGCATCGCTACGGGTGAGAAGGTCTCATCGTAGTCAATCCCTTGAACTTGTCGAAAACCTTTTGCGACAAGTCGAGATTTGTAGACAATAACATTACTGTCAGTGTCAGTCTTCTTCTTGAAGATCCATTTATTCTCAATTGCTTGCCGATCATTGGGCAAGTCAACCAAAGTCCACACTTTATTCTCATACATGGATCCCATCACAGATTTCATGGCTTCAAGCCATTTTGCGGAATCTGGGCTCACCATCGCTTCTTCATAGTTCGTAGGTTCATCATGATCTAGTAGCATGACTTCCAAAACAGGATTACCGTACCACTCTGGTGCGGATCTTACTCTGGTTGATCTACGAGGTTCAGTAGTAACTTGTTCTGAAGTTCCATGATCATCATCATTAGCTTCCTCACTAATTGGTGTAGGTGTCACAGAAACCGGTTTCTGTGATGTACTACTTTCCAATAAGGAGCAGGTACAGTTACCTCATCAAGTTCTACTTTCCTCCCACTCACTTCTTTCGAGAGAAACTCCCTCTCTAGAAAGGATCCATTCTTAGCAACAAATGTCTTGCCTTCGGATCTGTGATAGAAGGTGTACCCAACAGTCTCCTTCGGGTATCCTATGAAGACACATTTCTCCGATTTGGGTTCGAGCTTATCAGGTTGAAGCTTTTTCACATAAGCATCGCAGCCCCAAACTTTCAGAAACGACAACTTTGGTTTCTTGCCAAACCATAGTTCATAAGGCATCGTCTCAACGGATTTTGATGGTGCCCTATTTAACGTGAATGCGGCCGTCTCTAAAGCATAACCCCAAAACGATAGCGGTAAATCTGTAAGAGACATCATAGATCGCACCATGTAACATCCCAAATTTTCAATTTGGAATGTTATACATTAGATCATCAATGCATATCATATATTATTTGCTTTTGGTTTTGATCCTAGAAATCCTAAGCAACTCAAGGACCCACGGAGAGAGTTGGGGATTTCATTATTTTCATATTTGAATTTTCTCAAAAATTGAGAATAGGATCATTTGATTTTATTTATTTTATCATCAATTATTTCTATTACAAAATTATGAGAGAGGGAATAAAATGACTTTCCCAAAATAAAGAAATATTGAGGATTTAATAAAGAAATCAAATAAGATTTTATTTCGGAGTTTTTCGATATTTTATTTGAATTTAGGAAAAATATGCGTTTTTCAAAATTGCATTTAGGCCCCAAATAAATGTTCACTTTGTCTGGCTTGATTTTAGAAGACGGGGAAAATTTATTTCGGGATTCTTGGAGTCCGTTTAGTATTTCTTTTTATTTTTCTTCTGCGCGTAATTATTTAAAAAAATCGCACCGACCTACGGGCCGTGTCCGACCGGGACTCCGGCCCGCGTAGGCTTTATAAGCCGGGGGGAGAGCCCAGCCGAAGCCAGCCCAGCCCCGCGCCCCAAACCCTAGTGCCCGCGCCCGACCCCCCCTCCCCCCCCCCGCCG